>NC_090926.1:1047598293-1047898682 GCF_040938575.1 Ambystoma mexicanum
AACACAGCCGGTTACTTGCGTCTTACGAAGGCTATTAGCCCATTCCTAAATGAAAGCAACATGTCCACTATCGCCAGGGCCATAGTGTTATCCAGGCTGGACTATGGATATTCCCTGCTTATTGGGGCCTCTGCTAAAGATCTAGCCAGATGCCAAGTCATACAGAATGATGCTGTGAGGCTTGTTAAGCATCTTAGGAGAAGGGACCTTACTGCCTTGGCCAGAAGATCGCTCCACTGGCTTAGTGTGGAGGAGAGAATAAAATCTAAAGCATTGACTCTTGTTCATAAATGTCTCTACGGAAAAGCCCTCAGCTACCTTAAGAATAGCCTGGTATTATACACCCCGCAGAGACAGCTACACTCAGAAGGCAAGTGCTTACTGATAGTACCTAAATACAAGCTTAAGACAGGTATGGGGAGATCTTTTATAGTACTGGCCGCTCAGCTGTGGCATACACTTCCGATGACCATGAGAAGGGAAAGTAATCATTTAAAGTTTAGAAAACTCCTGAAGACTCACCTGTTCAGGTAACTCAGGATGTCCCAGCTACTGCTTAGTTAACTTAGTCAGATACAGGAGGTTCTTTATAGCTTTGTGTCTGTCTTGTCGAAGCACCCTGATGCCTGCGGGCTGCCGGCGCTATATAAGATGATATACATACAAACATACATACATACATACATACATTACAGAAGGGGAAAGACCATATGCAAATCAGGCTTGGTCTCACCCCAAAAGGGGAAGCCCAGCACGAACTGCTAGGTCACATCCCTTCTGCATGAGACCACAAGCATCCCCAAACATGTTTCGGCCTTGTTGGGCCTCATCAGTGTGAAGTAGTATCTTCCCTGTACCCCCTAGTTTAACTGAAACAGGTCACTATAGTCCAACTGCAAGACATGGGCCTCACATGGGCGCCACACACTTTCTGCTGCCTCAGGATAGATATACACCACAACCCCACAGAGACACATAAGGCCAACATGCAAGTCACCCTTGACAAAACGGTGAAAGCCATGAGGTTCTGAAAGACACTCCCACTAGGAATGATAGGAAGAGCAACACTGTTGAAAATGACAGTACTGCCCCACTTTTTATACTATTTTACAAATATATCCCACAGCATACCCGGGACATTCTTCAAACAGTTAAACACAATGGCACAGGAATTCCTGTGGGGATGGGGGAGGAACAGGATAGCCCTAAACACCTTACAAAGGGACTATGAATCGGGAGGGAATAGATTGCCAGACTTCGAACGCTACTACCTGGCAGAGCAGCTGCAATTTGTGGTCCGATGGCTGGGAGACGACACATCCATAGACTCACTGTTATTCCAGACAGCGCTACGGCATTACTGTCTGAGAGAAACAATATGGATGGAGAAGTCCCTGACCCAAACCCTCCCCACCATGGTCAGACTGGGCCTGACCTTATGGAAGAAGGCGTGGAAAGCCCAGGGGATCCGAGACCCCTGCTCGATGCAGATCCCCCATGAAGGATTGGCTGGCACCCGAACCGAGTCCCTTGTGACGTACCGGAGGCATTGGGAAGCCAAAGGCGTAGCACAGATTGGAGATCTATGGAGAGAAGGACAATGGGTGGAATTACGAACCCTGATAGAAGATTATGATGTACACAAAGGCCAATTCATACTGCACAACAATATGGCCCAAACGATCAAAAAGAGATGGCCAGAACGATCCGAAGATGTGGAAAAAGGGGGACAGGGGATGCATGATATGATGTGTCAGAAGGAGGACACACAGTCTACAGGCTCTATGAACAGTTTTTGAAATGTAACAACACTCGAGAACTGTCAGTACGACAAAGATGGGAGTTGGAACTTCAGAAGACCTTCACTGACCAGGAATGGTCTAGAGTCCTAAGATACATGAAGAAGGTCTCGAGAAATGTGAGATTTAGGCAAACACAGCTTTATCTCACACACAGAGCATACCTTACCCCCAGAAGAATGTCCACCATGGAAGGTAAGGAAACGCAAAGCTGCCCTTGGTGCACAACCTAAAAAGCAGACATGCTGCACATGTTTTGGGCCTGCCCGGTGATAACAAAGTGTTTTGGGAATACATTAAAGCAAAAGCGGCAGAGGGCGGAATCCAAATGCAGGCTTGGTCCCCTGAGTCTTATCTGTTGGGTTTGTTTCCAAGAGGCGGCAAGCAGAGGACACATATAGCTAAAATGAAAGACTTGATGAGCATTCTGGCAAAGCGTTGCATAGCAATGGCGTGGAAATCCAGCTCAGGCCCGAACATAGAGGCATGGTGGGCTGACTTGAAGAAATGGACATTAGCTGAAACGACGGCATGGACCAGAGCATTGCTAAGAGGGAAGAGCGAGAGCGGAGATAAGATATTAGCATGGAACTCATTGATACAGGAACTGTTCGAACACAGAGACACAAATGATACAGATAACCTGTGAGACGGGGAAACGCCGACGGGAACGCAGTAGTGACTGAAGGGCACCCCTACTAAGGAGTCTTGCCGAAAAGGATCTAACAAAGCATCGGATGACCCCACGGATCAAACACGCAGCTGTGCAGTGCTACCAGTGATCCGTGCAAAGAAGGCCACGGCAGTGTGCCAGAACAATAATAATGATGTGCGAACTCCCAGCACGAAGCACTAGATTGTAAGTGGTGCTATTTGTTGTTTTTTATTATATGTTGTAAAACAATAAAGAGTTTAAAAAAGAACAGGTAGATCATTTTTAAAGTAAATAGTATAAGAAACATGTAAACCATTTTTAGACAATTATATAAACTAAGTATCAGATCAAGTACAGTTGATCAAGAACAAGTTGACCATGTTAGGATCAATGAATTTACAAAAGTTGAATATTCAATAAGACACAAATGGGGGGAGAATTACAGACACAGAGACAAGACATAAGACAAAAGGAAAGTAGAGGAAAGGGATAACAAAACTAGATATTGATATCACTTAATTAAACATGAGTGTTGAGGTATTGGACAAATATATATTCAATTATTTGTTAAATTTAAGCATACCATCAAAAGAAGAAGCATGACATTTTTATATTAGATGGGTAGAACAAATAGAGTTCCATCAAGTGTTATATGAAAGGTTAGCTGCATTCTTCCAGTTATAAGTAATGTTTTTTGAGAAGCAATTTTTATGAACAGATTAAACCGAGAAGTAGAGTCAGACTGATTTATAGAGGTCCAGTAAAATGAAAGATTGATTGCAAGCATGACCAAATCATTTACCAAAAAGCATAAGCATTAAATGAGCAAAGTCTGCATTAGGTTCATTCAAAGCCTCCCTGAAACCCATTGAACCATCCAAACAACTATGTATTATTCTAGCTGTCTTTTTCATCATAAATAATCAGGAACATCTGGCAACCATCAGCTACAACACTTAGACCCAAACTATGATACCTCTGTGGCACTCTCTGACTCTACTCCCTCTCCCCTCTCAATCAAGGGACCATCCCCAATTTCTTTGTGTCTTTCAAATCGGTGGGATCTCTGCTTGCCTAAACTCCACAACCATCCTAGTCCACTCATCCAGTACAACCTCCTTACTTTAGTCAACTCTTCTCTTCTGACAGGTAGAGTTAAAAAAGTCGTCTGCACCCTCTTGAAAAAACCTTCCCTTTACCAATTGAATCTAGAGAATTTCAGCCGACTCTCTCAACTGCCATTTCCAAGCAAACTCATAAAGAGAGCAGTAATCCTAAACTTCAGCCATTTGCCATTTATCTAAAGCAATAATTTACTCCATTACCAACCCTGTTTACAACCTAGAATCTGTTTTTACTGGCATCATCAGGAATCTCTCAAACACCCCTTGAGCCTGTGCATTCATCCTCCTCGACCTCTCAATAACGTTTGTCCTAGTCAACCACAGGATTAATTTGTGATGATAACACCACTCACTGATTTCCAACCCAGTACTCCCCAGGATCTCGCCTGGATCACATCTTTATTATCAGACAGTACTCAATCAATCGCTCTACCACTTTTAGAAGGTAAGGAATCAGCTTTGCCCTTTGAAGTTCCATAAGTGTTCATTCTATACGTACTCTCAACATTTACATCAGACTACTGGCAGACTCTACAAACTCTTACAGTCTTTAAATGGCCTCATCATGAGTTGATAGCACCCAGCGTAGTTAGCATTATCGCAACTCGGTCCGGCGCAATTTGCTCTGGATCCTGAGTTGCGGGAAGGGCGGTAAGTCCCCATTCCCTTTGGACCCAATGGGGTTGGGGGCGTTAATACTGCCAGCGGTAATACCACTGGCGGTAATAGCCCTGAAAATGGGCAGAAAAGGGCGAATTTTACCTCTAGCACAAAGCTGGAGGTAAACCTCCCACTGTCCGCCCAAACTTGGGATTGGGCAGAGAGGAACATGCTGCGTTAATAGTGTTACCACAGCATTTTTCTGCTCCGCCCAACTCGTGATGAGGCACCTTGGTACCCAGAGTATCCTTTGGCTCGATGATAACCGTAACAAATCAGCATATGACTTTGCCAAATGCATGATAAAATACCCTAACTGAATAAATGGCAACATGTTTAAATTCACTCTTACTAAATCCAGGATTATCATTTTTAACTCTGACCCTTAATCGTAGGTTCTAAGAATAGGGCCCAAGCCCCACTCAAGTGTAAGTCATCTAAAATCTTGGTATCTTGGTATTTAAAATAGTCAATAAAATACAGTTACCAAATGTGCAGCAGTTTACAAAAATAAATTCAAAAGCACTAATGGTTGAATATTTCAAATCTAAAACATCAAACAAATATTGAAAACCCCAACTGAATTCAAGTAGTCTAACTCTGTGGACAGTTGAAGGGGTGGAGAGGGAGCACTAAAGAAACAACTATTTGAGATTAAGTCCAAACAGAAAGAGAACACTTCATTCCACCCATTTCTGAATGGCATTATCGATGGTCAGGAGGGAAGAAAGGAACAAACACAGCCGGCAGTGTCAGAACGGTAGGAACCATAACTTCATATACACCCCTTCATGCTAGGAACAGTTCACAAGGCCACAAGACCAAAGTGTTAAACATATATGTCACCCTCCGTCTTTCCTATGTCGAACCTTAGATAGAAAAGCCCTAGCTGCTTTAACTCAATATTATATACTTGTTCCAGGTTGCCAGACAAAAGCCTGGATGCCTAAGAATGATACAGGAAGATAATGATATAATGTCCTTGCCACATTCACTTTTTTAAAAAAATAATAACCCCCTTTTATTTTGTTATTGCAATTTAGTTTTATTATAAACCTTTAAAAATATATACATACAGGAAATATAGCATAACTATACATAGTTAATTAGGCAAAACTATCACGTAATTGTAATTTGTCTTAAATAAAATGTTACTATAGAAAAATATTACTATCTGCTAAAAGATATTCTACAAGATCATCTCACCCCATTTACTTGTAAACAAATACTCTTCCTTCAAGTAATTCAGATATTTCCTCTAATAAGAGTCAGTACAAAAGGGACCGGCTCTCCATTCATTAAACGATCCCAAAAGTCATCAGTTTCAATGAACATTGGATCATATACACATTTTTTATGACCTTTATTTCTTACATTTTCAAATGTTCACCAAAAACATTGCAGCCAACATAAAAATGACAAACCATGAATAACATACCGGTCAAAGAAAAGAAAGTAACCAAAAAACATGCACCCCAAATGGGCCTTACTTATGGTTAAAGAAAATGGAAGGGTCTATGCAGGGGACCCTTTGACCTGCCTATGAAGCCTGCCACATGTGCTTTGGGGGAGTTGGTGAGCCTCCTTTAACAAATCTGAGAAATATTTTATTTCCAGTATAACCGGCTAGTCGGGTAATGCCACCACCAATGGCCCATGTTGCCCACCCCACCATATCCTCTCCGGCATAACTCTGACGAGTTTGGGAAGATGGTGTGCAATATATGCTGGGTTAAGTACCACTGGTAGCAGATAGTATATGCACATTCCTTCACCGTCCTGCACCTGGAACTTCTCTGTATCCTATACAAATTATAATTATTCTTTTATAACGTGCTTAATACCGCAGACCAGTTTCTAAGCAGACCGGGATTCAGACCTGTGTTGCTATATGTTGTCTTGCTTCCAAGACAAACGCATTGCCCCGGAGCTATCCTCCCGGTCTATCCATCCCATATCCCATATTCAGTGCCAAGTTTCAGGTGGCTTTGAGGTGCCCAACTCCAACTCCTACCTGGACATATAGGGAAGATGTTTGGTTATGTCTACATAGTCAAGTAATTTCTAACATTAGAAAATCTTTTTATTTGACGTCATGAGTATGCCAGACTTGTAAAGCCACTAGGCGTTCTTGTGCATGCCTCCTTCACCTTTCCTTCCCTTAATTGGATGTATCGAAGCCATTCAGGCTCACAGAAACCTTAATCTCATCTACCAACACTACTGTTCCTGCCTCTGTCTTCTCCTCTATTTCCATTTTCTTTCACATACCCTGTCCTACTGGCCATGGTGGTCATTTTTTCTGGTCTCATCATTCTCCTCCTTTGTACCTCCCTTCTTTTTCGGTCTTAGGGTTTCACCTTTCTACTTTCTCTAAGCCTTTCTCAATCTCTTTCCTCATTACTTAACATCCCCATGGCCCACTCTCAACATGTATCTCTGATTTCAATGTCTTCTTTCTTCTATTCTGCCCCCGACAACCCGCCTCTTTGTATACTCAGTCATTTTATCTTGGATCTCGATTGCACTCATTCCATTTCCACTTTTCTTCCTCTCATCTTCTTTTCCCTCTATCTTGCTCCCCATCTCATACCTCTGGATCCACCTCAGATCTTATATTCGAATGGATTATGTCCTCCCACATATTCCTCATCTTATGATAAACATATCCCAGCTTCAGCTGCTACGTAATAAAAATAATCACTAGGGGGCTCTGTGTTCAAGACCGCAGAGTCGAAGTCCCTCGAAGCCGCCGTCGGGCGTCGACGCCATCCGCTTTATAAAGGGCTTGAGCAACGCCTGTTACCTCAGTGCCATTTTTCCAACACAACTGCTTTGTGTTAAGAACGGCGCATCAAGAATTTCTTCAACAATGTCTTTCTCTTCAACTCCCTCCACACCCAAGACAGGGTTAAAAAAATTCCAGAAGTGTGGCAGGAAGATGTCTATTACCGATCCCCATCGGAATTGCCTCTGGTGCCTCAGCCCAGACCATCGGGTTGATGAGTGCGGGTCCTGTCAGGCCATGTCAAACAAGGCTCTTAGGGAATGCAGAGATAAGCTGGTGGTGGGTGAGGAGAAATCCAAATCTTCGAAAAGACAAAAGTATTTAGATGAATCTGGTAGCAAATCTCATCACGAGTTGAGGAGGTCGAGATCGGAAAGTCGCTCGAGGAAGTCTTCCTCGTCTTCAACGAAAAAGACAAGAAAGCAACGTCATAGGTCTTCTTCCTCCTCGTCCTCTTCTGAGAGGAGAGAAACTTACCCTTTGAAGCACGATTCCCCCAGAAAATGGGAGGCCTTCAGGGCTTCGATGCTGAAAATATTCGAGAAAGCGGTCCAGACCCCCTCGAAGTTGCTGCGTGGTGATCATGCCTCTACTCACTCTAAAAGTGACAGAGGAAAATCACGATCCAAAAATGTAAGGGTTGAAAGAGAATTGAGAGTGTCTTCAATGGAAAGTTCTCCAACACCTCACTCTAAGTCTAAGCCTCCGGTGCATAAATCGGGGCTAAATGAATCATCATCGACGTTGAAGTCAAAACCAAAACTTGACTCGACACCATCGATGACCATAGCATCGAGACCGACAACAAAAATGACGTTGACACCTGTAGCTGTATCAAAGCCTCCTTCAACAGCATTGAAGCCTCCTTCGACACCGTCAAAGCCAGTGTCTACCCTATCGACGCCTTTGACGCCTTCTCTAATACCAAGACCCAAGTCAATGCCATTTTCCATGCCTAGACAAATTCCAGCTTCTTTGCCAGAACAGGCTTTCCACCCTCAAACTGGACATACATTTTTTACATCCATGCCATCTATATATGAGGAACATTCCTCTGAGGAGGAAGTTACTCCAGCTGGAGTCAGATTTGGGACCAGAGAGGTCCCCGAAGAACTAGTGGGCCCACAATCAAAGATAACAGACCTTTATGATTGTCTACAAAATGCCAGTGGTTTAGACACTTCACCTGAAGTGGATTTTAAAAAACCAGACCCTACAGATCATGCTGACTCCAGTTATAGAAATCATATGGGAAGGGTCATTAATTTTATGAGTTGGAAAGCAGCTTTCCCAGATTTTGTACCAGGATGACATGACTGACATCCTGAGTGAGGGTCCCTAAAAAGATCCTGTTTTACCATTGCATAACGCTTTACAAAAAAGGATAATGGCAAATTGGAATAATCCCGATTCGATTCCAGCAGTAAATTAAAAACTGATACCAAAATATAGGCCAGCCTCATCAGACCCGGAGTATTTATCCAAGCATCCCTCTCCGCAAGATTCTTGTTGTTCAAGCTGCTACTTCCACTAGGCAGTCAGTTTACCCATCTATACCACCGGACAGGGACGATAAAAAAGTTGATGCTTGGGCCCGGAAAGCTTTTACTTCCGGCAGCATGGCCCTGAAATCAACTAATGTCACTTGCACTTTAGCAAGATTTACCTATACCCTGTGGGACTGCATGTCTTCAGCGGCTGAACGCATCCCGGAAGGTGAAGAACGGGATAGTTTCCTGGCTATAGTGACGGATGGAAAAGAGGCTATGGAGGAATGCCTTCAGTCAGGATTGGACACCGCGGATAGTATAAGCAGGTCCGTGGCGTCTAGCACAGTCTTGCGCAGATTTGCATGGCTGAGAAAATCTGGTTTTGCATCTAATGTGCAGTCTAGATTACTTAATATGCCCTTTGACGGCTTGAGGTTGTTTGGCAGCAAGGCGGACGAAGGCTTGCAGAAGCTGCAGACCTCGTAAGCGGCAGCAAAATCGCTGAGCGCTACTATAAGACAACCTCAACAACACTCTTATGCAGGCTCATCTTCCTGGAAGAGTCGCCCCTTTCGCTTTTATTCCTCTTTTGGAAGAGGGAGGGTGCAGGCCAGTCACAGAGACCAACACAGAAAACCTTTTCCTGGTGGAAATGGAAGAGGTGCTAGATCAGCCACAGCAGCGGTTACTACCTCCTCAGCCACTGCTGCAGCCGCTGCACAGCCACTTTGAGGTCTTAACCGACAAAACCCCGGCAGGAGGCAGAATCACTCGGTATCTGGATGGATGGTGGGTGTCATGGGCGCTACTCCCGAGGGGCCAGGACTGGCCCAGCGCCCTCGGAAGCAGACCCGTCTTCCACTACTCCGGACCCAGCAGACCCCTACAGGGGCCCTTTGGACCGTGTCCTGGCGCCTTTGGCGCCAGGCTCATGAAGGGTTTCAGTCCCGGCGCCATAGGCGCCGGGCTCATATTGATAAACAGTGTAATAATGCTTGGGTGGACTTACCTGAGGCGGACCATGCTGCATATTTACCCAGAACAATCCAGTCTGGTTGAAGTCCCCAGCCATCAGGGCTGGGAGGAACTATTCCCTCCATTCAGGAACTCTTTTCTTACCTGGGTGGAACCGGTGGAAGAACACACACTGGAAGCACTTCTCTGCTATTTAAACCACGCCCTATGGAAAACACGTGCTTCGCGTTATTCTGCAGCAGCAGCAGGACGCTCACCGAGTCGGCTCCTGCATTCCAGAGTCATCTTCAGCAGCTTCCGCGCAGCAACCTGTGGATGAAGAAAGACACAGAACAATACTTACCAGATCCCGGAATCCAGTCACCGGCAAAACCTGCAAAGAATAAACATAAGGTTAGAAAAGTGCGACTCGCTCGCAGCCGCGCCCGCTTACCTGATCCATCCGTGATTGCAACGGAGCTAACCGCGGCCTTCTCTTCGGCAGCTTCTCTGCACCTGAAAGGCAAAGGACATAATTAAAAAGGGGTTCGGGTGAAGGCAGTCGCATTCATCTTAACTTACCAGTTTTTGCACGCGCAGAAGCGGCCGCATCAACCGCAGCATCCCGGCGCCTGAAAACTTGAAAAAGGACATTATTAGAGGTGCCATTAAAAGCGGCCAACGATCATTATACTTACGTGCATCGGCACGTGCAGTGGCAACGGCTATAAAGCCCGCAGCATCCCGGCACCTGAAAACTAGAAAAGGACATTATTAGAGGTGCCATTAAAAGCGGCCAACGAACAGTATACTTACGTGCATCGGCACGTGCAGTGGCAACGGATATAAAGCCCGCAGCATCCCGGCACCTGAAAACTAGAAAAGGACATTATTAGAGGTGCCATTAAAAGCGGCCAACGAACATTATACTTACGTGCATCGGCACGTGCAGCGGCAACGGAAAACTACGCCCACAGCATCCCGAGGCCTGAAACAAAGGAAAAGGGACATTATTGAGGTGCCCATCTTTTAAAGCCTAAAGACTACAGTATACTTACAGGCATCCGCTCATGCAGTAACGGCGGCATCGCTCTTTGGCATCCCAGCACCAGTGCCACAACTAAGGCCGCAAAAGACTTGAGTCTCAACACTGAACTCATCCAGTGACGTAACTGGAATCCACGCACCCCTGCACCAGACGCAGGATGGAGAGCTCAGCATTTATACGCCTAAGGTGAGAGCTCGCCGAGACAAGTAGAAAGCTAGGCTGTGGGAGAAACTGGCGATTGGTGGGAGAAGGAATCCCATCAAACGGTGATTAACCCTTTTTCTTCCACCTGCAGAAAACTTACCCTGCAAGTCAGACATTCGATAAGAGGAAGCCCAGTCCTGAGAGTCGTCCGAGCTCTACGCTTCTCAATTGAAGAAACGATAGCAGCCCAGCCGGGATCAGCGCCTCCGTGGGAATCAGGTGAGCGTTACAGTGGGGCATTACGTCAGATGCCTGGTCACTAGAGATAGTGACCCATGGTTACTGTCTTCCTTTTCATAAAAGACCTCAAGATCATCCACCGGGAGACAACTCTGTAAAAATTCCAGACCCGCTACTTGTGCAGGAGATTTTAACCCTGCTAGAGAAATGTGTAATAGAACATGTACCTGTAGCGTAGAGGAACAAGGGCTGGTACTCCCCCTATTTTCTCATCCTCAAAAAGGACGGAGGATTGAGACCCATCTTGGACTTGAGAAGCTTGAACCTCAGGAAGGACAAGTTCAAGATGGTGACCCTTTCTTAGATCCTTCAGGCTCTTCAGCTTCAGGACTGGCTGGTTTCATTGGACCTTAAGGATGCTTACTTTCAGGTGCCAATCCATCTCACGCACAGAAGGTACCTGAGGTTCGCAATTGGTGGTTCTCATTATCAGTTTCGGGTTCTACCATTTGGGCTAACCTCCGCCCGAGAGTTTCAACAAACTGATGGTGGTGGTGGCAGCGAGTATCAAAAGAAGGGGGATTCACGTCTACCCTTATCTGGACGATTGGCTAATCAGGGCGAGTTCATTCGAACGAGCCCAGGAACATCTGGCCTTGACCTGCCACTTCTTACACAGTCTGGGCTTCTCCCTCAATTACAAGAAGTCACAAATGATTCCAAGCCAAAAACTCCAATTAATCGGAGCAATCCTGGACACTTCCTCAGGAAAAGCTTATCCTCCTGACGAGAGAGCTCACCACATTCTGCAGATGGTAATGAAATTTCAAAATGCCCAACATCTACCAGCATTCGATTTTCTAAGGTTGCTAGGCCTCATGGCATCCTGCATTTTTCTGGTGCCAGAGGCCAGATTGAGGATGAGGTCCCTTTAGTTGGCCGTCAGGACTCAATGGTCCCAGTTTTCAGGGGAAGTTGTGAGATCTTCTACAAGTCCCGACCAATGTGGCTCAAGATCTCCTATGGTGGGCTTGCCAGGAGAATGTCCTCAAAGGGGAACCTTTTTGGCAACTATGGCTGGAGATAACAGTAGTGACGGACGCCTCACTCACGGGGAAGGGAGCCCAGACCAACAATCGGACAATCAGCAGTCATTGGTCTCCATCGCACTCCAAACTACATATCAACCTTTTGGAGCTGAGAGCAATCAGACTAGCGCTGAAGGCTTTTCTGCCCTCTTTACAGGGAAAGAATGCCCTGGTAATGACGGACAACACAGTGGCTGTGTACTACCTCAACAAAAGAGGAGGCACATGATCACTCCCACTGTGTAGAGAGGCAATGCAGCTCTGGTTCTGGGCAATGCAAGAAGGAATCTCTTTATCGGCAGTTCACCTAGCCGGAGAGCTAAACACGGCCGCAGATGCTCTGAGCAGGCAGAGCCCAGTCTCCCACGAATCGGAGCTAGCTCGGGAATTCCTTCAAGAGATATTCGCCCTTTGGGGAACCCCTCAAGTGGATTTGTTCACAACCGGTCCAACCGGAAGTGCAGACTGTATTGCTCAAGGGACTTTTCCCCAAGAGGAGCTCTAGGGGACGCATTCATAGTGGACTGGGTATTTCCACTTCTTTGCGCGTTTCTTCCAGGCCCCGTGATTCCTCACGTAATCAGGAGGTTGTGAAAGTTCAGGAAAACAATGATCCTAATTGCCCCGGATTGGGCCAGGAGGACGTGGTACGCGGACCTTCTGGACATGTCCATCTGCCCTCCAATACGTCTTCCACAAAGAGAGGATCTTCTCTCGCAAGAGGAAAGTCGGGTTCTCCATCCAGAGGTCAAGACACTCAGCCTTCACACATGGTTTCTGAGAGGCTAAGATATAAGGATTGGGACCTCCCGGATGACGTAATGGACATTTTGTTTTTGGCCAGAAGGCCAGGAACAAAATCCCTCTACCAGTGTCGTTAGAACAAGTTCAGTAACTGGTGCAGGGATAAGAATGTGGATCCATTTCTTTGTAATACTCCAACAGTACTTTCGTTTCTCTTACACTTAGCCAATTTGGGGCTTCAAGTTGGATCGATAAAAGGTTACTTGGCAGCGCTTTATATCTTTAAGCGCTCCTCGGAAGAGGTGTCCTATTTTAAAATGCCTTTAGTCATTCAATTCTTGAAAGGGTTGACAAATGTATACCCTCCAACACATTTTCACGTGCCCATCTGGGATTTAAATCTAGTCTTAAAATTTCTTGTGTGCTCCTTTCAAGCCTTTACATTCTTGTCCATTAAGACTGCTCACTCTCAAAACAATTCTGTTAGTGGCTTTAACATCAGCCCGCAGTGCAAGTGAGTTGCAGGCACTGTCTCGTAAGCCTCCTCACACTATTTTCCATAGGGACAGGGTTATTTTAAAAGTCAAGCCATCATTCTTGCCTAAAATAGTGTCTGATTTTCATCTGTCACAAAAGATTGTCTTACCTTCCTTTTAGCCTCCACCTGACGCTAATAAGGAAGAGGAAAGGTTACATAGACTGGACCCAAAAAGGGCTCTCAGTTTCTACATTTCCAGATTGACAAATCTCCGACAATGTGACCAACTATTGTTGTATATACTGGGCACAAATTGGGCCTTGCAGTATCTAAACAAACTCTATCCAGATGGATAATTCTAACAATCTCTGAATGCTCTAAATTAGCTGGGAAAGAGCCTCCAGATGGATTATGGGCTCATTCTACCAGAGGCATGGCAACTTCCACAGCCCTTAAGAGGGGTGTCCCGGTGAAGGATATTTGTGCTGCGGCCACCTGGCCGTCAATGCACACCTGTGTAAAGAATTACTGCTTGGATTGTACTTCATACCAAGGAGGACTATTTGCAAAAGCTGTCCTTCGTTCAGCCCATAATTAAAATTTCTAGTACTCCCAAATCCAAAATTACCACTGCTATGGGAGTCTGTCATAAGATGGGTGATACGTGGGAGGACACAATCCATTCAAAGGACAAGTTACCAACTGTAACGTTCTTCCAATTGGATGTTCCTCCCACACATCCCTCATCGACCCTCCCATCCTACCCCTCCGTACAGTTTACGCCAGTTGCAATCTGACTTCCTTAAGAGCCTGAAGACTTAAAGCCTGATCAGCTGAGGTGGCCATAAACACCGTAAAAACAGAACTGAGGTAATGGGCGCTGCTCAAGCCCTTTATACAGCGGATGGCGTTCTACGCCCGACAGCGGCCCTTGAGGGACTTCGACTCTGTGGTCTCGAACACAGCGCCCCCTGGTGATCTTTTTTTTTTCCGATGCAGCTGAAGCTGGGATACGTTTATCATAAGATGAGGAAAAAGTGGGAGGAACATCCAATCGAAAGAACATTACAGTTGGTAAGTAACTTGTTAATCTCTTCCATCCCTTGTTATGCTTCAGTTTCTTCCTCTCCCATGTATTCCCATTTATTCATCTGATCATGTTCTTCTATCCTGTACTTTATTCATTACCCCTCCCCATTCCCTTCATGCTACATCTTCTTTTCTGTTGAGATCTTCGCTCCTTCGAGACTGCTACTTTCGTATCCTCTCTTACCTCAACCTGTTCTCTCCCCAGTTGTTCTCACACCTATCTGCCAACGCCTCATTCATTTCTCTTCAATCTTCTCTCACATACACTCTTGACTCTCTCTAACCGTCCCGTCCCTGTGCCCCCTCACCCATGGCTCACCATCTCTCATTGCCCTCTGTCCCTCTCTTCGGAAACTTGAGCACTGCTAGAAATCTTGTTTAGTCTTCCTTCAATCTTGAATCATTCTCCTCTGCTTACTCTTCTTATGACCTTTTTCTTCTTGCTGCTAAAAACATTACTTTTCCTTGCTCACTCTGTTTTTATCTCATCATCCACGTCGTCTCTTCCAACTTCTTAATAATATCCTCTCTCCACGCCTGCCTGATCCCTGTCAGTCTTCTTCTGTATCCGCAGCCAACCTCTACTTCACTACTCTACCTCACTACTAAGGTCACAAATCACTGTTCTACTTTCACTTCCTCATCCCTGTCCTCTCCTCACCCTGTTATCCCTACATCCTCCCCAATACCTTTTCTGTCTTTAGCCCTCTTACTGACTCTGATACCCTGCCCCCCCACTGCCTTTCCAAATCACCCTATCCCCTCTACACTCCTCCCCTTGGTTTGTCTTCCGATTCGCCCTGTAAAAACTGGAGGCGGTGTCTGTACTACTACCGACTATATGGTTTGGGTAGAGGCACAGAGCCCCCCAAGCCAAGGCTCTCAATTGGTAATGTTGGATCAGGAATGTCCTCACACTATGTTAAGTCCTACCCTAGTTTTATCAACTAACATAAAAGTTATGTGGATATATACAAATAAATAAGACTCACTTTGAACTCAGAAATCTAATCAAATAGTCAACACAATCTATAGAGCTCAATCCGTACCACAGTTCCATTAGATTCAGTTATAATGCACCAACTGCTGACAGTTATTAAAAAACATTAACATTATTAGGCACTATTCAACTTCATAGACATTAAAGTAGAAATGCAGGTAATTCTTAGAACGTTGGCAGAACGCTTTCCTCGAGAATAATAATGCAATACTGTGTGAGGATCCCCCTGCCTAGGTAACCTGTAAGAAAAAGTAAGTTGCACTTTGCTTTTAAAACAATGCCCAGTCATGATATGTTCAGTAATTGTCTGCTTTTGTTGCTACAGATCCCACCACCTCAAAGTACCTGGGAAGCCATAGGAGAACAGGATACAAGATGAATCTGGATCCTTGGATGAACCCTGACGTTAGAAGACACTCTTCTTCGTCATAGTACCTAAGGTGCCTTGGGAGGCAAAGTGTGGAGTTTCTCTGTTTTTCTTGACGGTGCCCCTGAGGATGGACCCCATCTGGGTGACAGAGTTTCGGAGAAGTCTGGGTCCAGCCGGAGAATGGAACCAAGCAAGGTCAAAAAGGCAGCAGAGATTGTCTGTCGCAGTGCTCTCCTTGGTCAGGTTGCTGTGCCGACTGTGGATGTCCCACAAAGCTGAAGTTCAATGAGGACCTCAAAAAGGCTTGGGAGGTGAGGACGAATGTAAAGATAAACACAGCAACTTTGTGTGGGCGTGAGCTGTGGGGGTTCACCTGTTGCCCAAAATTGGAAACCATATAGAATGTCTTCCTGAGAAGGCAGGTGTGCCTGACCCCAGCTTCAGAGGCTATGCATTAAAGAGTGAACTGGGGATTCATAGTCTGGGAAGCCAGGCGTGTATACGCTTTGTGCAGTTTGTTTTGAAAGTCCAGTTATATTCCCCTACGAATCCCAACATAAAGAACGCTCTTATGGAGATGGGAGGTTGCACAGTGAGGGGCAAATATCGCTGGTTCTCAGAAAGAGCGGCATTGTTAGAAAAGTGGGGGCTGAGCAATCAAGAGTACTTAAGATCATTGTCAAACGGGCAGGGGAGTAGGCTGCTCTCAGTGCAGGCTGGTAAAGAGGAACAGATTAATATTAGGAAGTACATCTTGTGACTTAAGTCCATGAAAATGTATATGGAGTACTGTGCTAGAGAGGCACCCTGCAATTTTATCACAAAGATTATTTCACCATTTCACAAAATATATTTGAATAATTAGGCTGAATGTTTTCCAGGTACGCACAAGAACCCCATGTTTGGGATTGAATAGGGTATGCCCATGTGGGCTAGGAAAACATGGAAATCTCGGAAATGTTTAAATTGATCTGCAAATTTAATATGAGGCAAAGAAGGAAATGGCTGAGGCCACCCTTTTTAAAGAATATGAGATGTTGTGTGGAGGTCATGTCCCTAATAATGCATTCAGCAGACAAAGACCTTATATTTTATATTTTCCTGTTTGTGAAGGAATCATTGGGGGGTAGTTACATATTTTTGGAAAAGATGGAAAACATAATTAGGAACTGTCCTTTTCATCAATTGTAGATAGATTAATGGCGAAAGCTGAATAGCCTTTGTTTGACTGACTGGACAATAGGTGACTATTAGTCTTGGTGACTGCATTGGCCCCCTCCTGTAATCCACAGAGAGCCTCTGATCTTTGGTACCTGCCTGGGAACTGGCCTTGGGGACAAGGACCACAGGGCTGGACCATGGACTGGTTGAGGGTCAGTGACACCCAACTCCAACATCTTGGCAACCCCTGCCTGGATGTGGTTCTTTAAAGTGTCTGACATCCTCTAGCATCTTTATGACAGATACACTGTCAGCAGTGTCAATGTCAAGCCTGCACCATAGGGTGAAAACTGGTGTCAGTGAAATCAGAGGGACATACTGCTGGAGCAAAGCCCTGCAGTCCCTCTGCTGCTCTGATGCCAGATCAGGAGACAGAGGTGCACTCCCTCAACTGAGCCATCATGGGGGCTGCTATGTAGCAGACCACGAAGGGGCTCAATCTCATCCTCCTCTTGCCCGGAAGCTATCAGAAGGCATGAGACGTCCCCTCCTCAGTGGTAAGGCTTGAGCCTGTTAACATGGAACACCTGAGGGGCTACTCCAGGGATAGCCATGTCAACCAGATAATAGACATCGCCCATCTTGGATATTATCCTGAAGGGTCCAGTCTACGTATCGACTAAAGCTCTGGGCTTGGTTGGCTAAAGGGTTTGCCCACCACTGGCAAAGGCTGTAGCGGGGAAATGACACTGCCTTCATTCTTAACAGACAGTTATCAAGTGGAGCAGTTCTTGCAGAAGGCTTCCACTTCTACCCTCATCCTGGGCCAGCAAACGTGGCCTAGCACCCTTGCTGCTCACGGGAAGCATGCTCGCCTTGGAAGCAAGACGACACAGAGTAACATAGGTTTGATCCCCGGTATTAAGTGTGTTATAAATAACCAATTACAATTAAAATAAATTGGTCTTCTTAGTGCCGGGATGACCAGCTTGGAGCACCTTGTGTGGCAACTGCAAAAGGATGGGCCTATAGACCTTGGGTGCAACCAATCTTTTAACTGCACCAGGTTCTGGCTCAGTGAGCTTTTATAAAGGAGTTCACCCTCCCAAAACATCTTGAAGTTTCAACTTGTTCCTGGGCTTATCTCCTTAGACCCTCAAGGAAGTGACACTCTGACCTTTGCGGAGATTTGCCCTAGATGGCCCTCCTGTAGCCGACAGGCACTGAAGGCCAGGGTGATCCTCTGTGGTGAGCATCACTCCCAGAGGAAGGTATTCTGGCTCTTCTCCCTCGGGAGTTGAGTCTAGGGTCACAACTAGGCTCAGTCCCTCAGGAGCCTGGTCTACAGTGGGTGTTGCTGATGCAGCAGGTAGTGAAGGATCCTCCTTCACAGAGGTGACTTTCTAGCTCTTCCTTCTTGCCTTGGGTTTCCACTTCGGTTTGGGAAGCTGACTACCAGTCAGACCCTGTTTGGCCTTAGACCTAGTGACTACAGCAGCAGTTGGGGTGGCCCATCAGAAACCAGCCACAACTCGGCTAGGTAATTACCCAACAAAACCTGGGTAGGCTCTTAATCGTTTCCAATTGCAGGAATTGTTGCTGTCTTGTGATCCACCTGGAGTGTGACTAGGGCTTCAGGGACAGGTTTTTGAGATCCACCAGCTAATCTGGTGGTTCACAAAGGAGCACCTACACAGTCCTCTGGGTTGAGCAGGGTCCGGTTCACTACTGTCATGCTAGCCCCAGTGTCTCTCAAGCCAGTGGAAGATGGGCCATTTAGGAGGACACTTCTTAAATATCTCTGGGATTCAGTGGAATAGTAGCCAGCACTTCTGAGTACCTGTTCCAGGTCCCAAGGGAAACTAAGGAGATCTCTGCAGCACCACCAAAGGGGATTCCTGGAGAGGAGGTGAGGGTTGTGGCCTCCACCTCAGGTATAGGGCAAGGGTAGATTAGGCTGACAGCCTGGACACCAGTTGCCTTACTCTTACATTTAGTGTCACTCCTCCTGTGATCCTGAGAACCACACTCCCAACAAGTACCAGGGATGCAAGTAACTGAATTAGGACCACTCAGAGTCTGTTTTAGAACGGGAGGGCCACTGCTCTTGCCCCCACCCCCATGGTACTTATCCTGACTAGATTTGTGGACCTTAGGGAAGAGATCTTTACATTTCATCAGGTTTCTGAGAAGTCCCTTTGTCCTTGTCATTTATCCTTCCAGCTGGGATCCTTAGGGGATACCCTGTTGAAGACCCACTTGTCAGCTTGGCTAATTTGAAGAGGCTGGGACGAAAACTTGGATGTCGTTGCTTTTCCCCGAAGGGGAGCCTCTTCCTATGAGTCCAGAGAGATGAGGCTGCTACCCGATAGTCCAGTTGTAGGTGGTACTCGGCAGGGGGGTCGAATGAGAAGGACTGCCCCCTGTGGAAACAGGGATAACTATCCAGGCAGAATGCAATATTCTCCACTCCAATCCTCCTTATCTTCCCCACCGTTACCTTGCAAACCCATGTATATGTGTCATGTAGCCAAAATCATAAGCACTAATCTAGTCATCCCAAGGGAGAAATAAAGTATAAATACTGGGACAAGCAAGAGTCTAGTCTACCCAACAGATGATTATAGGACAGGTAATGAGACTACGAGACAATATAGAAGCATGAAAAGCACTCCTGGAACCACTAGTGAACATTGTAGTGGTTCCCGAATTCCAATTGGTCAAGTCACATTCAATCTAGAAGAGGGAAAACAGCAGAGAGAGTTCAGCCCTGACTGGAGGAGCCGCAAGCAAGTCAGCAGTGCAGCAGAGAGAAGCAAGGTGGGGCTGGATGCAAGGCCAAATGGCGAAGCGTCTCCTGAGGATTGGCATGCGAAAGAACCTCTCCCTACTGGGAAGCAGGTATCTTACCTGACGAAGGAAGAGGGACTGTGCGGTCCATGTCAATAGAGCAGCCCAGAGGGAACCCGCAGCTGCGGAACCACCATAGCTCGAACACATTCGGTGGAAGGCATGCCAGGACCAATCGCAATTTTCTGGACCGACCGTAGCCCACAGCAACGCTCCCTGAAAGTGCGGGACAACGCAGCCCGTCCAGTGGGGAGAGATGAGAGCCTAATGGTCCAGGTAAAAAGGGCGGAGATACCCTGGGAAGAAGGGCTAAGAAAAAAGCCCAAGAGCAAGACTGTAGGAAAGTAATATGGTAAACAGTCCATGTCTGGGACCAGGACCCAGAAAAAGGAAAGTTCACCAGTCATCTTAATAGTTGCAGTACCTTGCAGGCTAGTGAACCAGGTCTGACACACTACCAGCAGAGAATCCTACAGGTCTGGGAGCCAAGCCCACAAGACTGGAAGCCAAGTTTATGTTGGTGAAAGGTTTCCAAATCATAGAAAGAGGCCAGGGGAAGGGAGCCATTCCTCTTGGTATTAGGAACTGTGCTGAAACTGTAAAGAGGCCAAGGAAGGGAGTCATTCCCCCTAGTATTGTGAACTGTTCAGTAAGCCTGAGAAAAGGCTAAGGGAAGGGAGACATTCCCCCTGGTGTGGAGAAATGTGACATAGGAACGCACTCATGAGGAAGTACCCCGAAGAAGTACCGCTTGGCCTGCTTGGAATTGCTGGACCACTGAACATTTGAACGTTTCATTGCACTTTATTCCTGGAAGTGGACTGCTACTGTTTTAAGCAAAGTGACTGATATATTGCGGTTGTTTGGTAATTCCTGGTGACCGAGTCCAGTCGCTCACTCTGTGTTTGTGTTTTATTGCAGAACATTTTTCAAACATTTTCGGCACGCCCCTTATTGGTGCCGCCCATCAGCTTTCCTACATTACGAGCATGCTCGCTCACTCGCAGGCGCGCACTCTTGAGGAAGTACCTCTAAAAAGGACCGCTTGGCCCGCTTGGAAGGGCTGGACCACTGAAATTTTGAATGTTTCATTGTGCTTTATTCCTGGAAGTGGACTACTACTGCTTTAAGCAAGGCAACTGATACGTCGTGGTTGTTTGGTGATTCCTCGTGACCGAGTCCAGTCACTCACCCGTGTGTTTGTGTTTTATTGCAGAACATTTTTCAAACAGTTTCGGCGTGCCCATTATTGGTGCTGGCCATTGGCTTTCTTACATCACGTGCACGCTTGTGCACTGGCGCACACACACTCGTGAGGAAGTACCTCGAACAAGTACTGCTTGGCCCGTTTAGCCCACAAAGTAGCGGAGACACAGGTACTTATTGTTAATATTTATATTGTTCTGTGGTGGAGTTCTGCAACTGAATGCATGTTGTTTAATCCTTATTCTTTAAAATCGTGTATGCCAACTCACATGCAATATTTATCCAACATGGCCTCGATGGGCGGGACAAACGTTACACGCTCCTCATATAAATCTATCATACTGACTCCGATTACACCCTAAAGAACCACCTGCAGTGGCAGTAGTTTGTCGGATCATGCTATAACTGCACATAATGTGATGAACTCAGGTAATCATCTTTCAGTCCTTGCGCAAAAGCAACAATATGGCAACAATGCTTTTGCGCTAGGGTCTCATAATCCCCTTTTACGATCACAATGCGGTTCCTCATTCATTCCACCAATTCCGTAATTACTCTCTGATAGTACCATTCTTCACTCAGAGGAGGGTGGAGCCTTGGCCCTACCTTCTGCTATGACATCCCCAATAAGACAGAATGAGTCGATAACTAGCAGTAGAGCTGACACTGATATCTCAATCTTTGCAAGTCAGTGTGAATCACCGATTTCCATCTATAGTGAACGCACATTGCCAAGAAAGAGGTTCCACAAACTCTGTCATTCATGCAGAATCGTCTTTGTATGTGCAACCCACTCCTCGTCAATGTAATAAGTCCGTAAAACAAGATCACAGTAATTCTCATGTGGCCATGATAGAGCTCACGTTATCCGCAATTAACACCACAATGATGGCCCTATTTAAGCTTTTTAAGACTTTGGCTGCCAAAGTAGCGAAACAATCAGTGCAATTAGATGTTCTTTCACAATGGATAGCCTTCAATCTAAAAAATCAGTCTAACTCGGCAGTTAGCTCGGGCAGTTCGCCTGCTTATCCAGCAAATACTGCTTCAAGTCTAGCTACCCCAATGCCCGTGGCTAGACGTGTTCAGCCTATATTGCCTGTTTTTTCGCAGATCATCCGGCCAATTGTTGATCAGAGGGAGAACACCTCTGAATGCCCACCGGATGAATCTTGGGTCAGTGTTGATCATATCAGAGCTAAGTCATCATCTTCCATGAGGCGCCCGACACGGGAAGAAAATCCTGGCGCTCTCCCCGTGGCGGGATGTAATCCCGAATTACTCCCAAAAAAACAACAAAGGAAAATAAAATCACTCCTGCTGTCTCAGTTAAAAAAAAATGAAAAATATGATTGCTACTAAGACTACGAAAAATAATCTAACCACTTTTTTCAGAGCAATGACAGCAGCTCAGAAGAACAATGGTGAATCTAAACACATAAGCGATACACTGCCTTCACTCAAGATTCCTCGGGATATGTCTACCAATGTAAATGCAAGTATGCAAGCAAATAATCCATTGATGTAGATAGCACTGTCTCAGATCCACTCTTGTGTCCGCTGGTTCATATTCACCATTGAATAAATTAGTACAAGCTATCGAACAAATAGATCATAAAACAACTACGAAGTCTCCCCCTAAAATCTTGGTGGCAAGTGCACAAAATACACCAAACATCTTGAAGCAATTGTAGCCACTAGAACCTGTGTTAGCCCTTTTCAATGGATAACATCAAAAAAGCGGTATATGCTTATCTAGAAAAACAGCTAACGGCTTTAACGCCAAATGCTGCACTGTAGACAGTGGCTCCCACATCTGATTCACTTGCCTACACGCAAATGCTTAGCACTATTGACAATACAGATATGAGACCACACAATATTCCATCCCAGAGCACAGCTAATTCGGTATTAGGTGCTAACTCAGGTCCTACACTTGACAAGATGCAATTGATCCATCACGCTGAAGCCTCCAGTCAAGGCGAAGCTCATGAGAGAGATTTTCGACATCAACAGACACATATCTTCACATGTCACTCCCTCATTATGAAATGTCGGGAGGGTCCATTTAAATCATATGGT
Source organism: Ambystoma mexicanum (assembly GCF_040938575.1). Lineage (NCBI taxonomy): Eukaryota > Metazoa > Chordata > Amphibia > Caudata > Ambystomatidae > Ambystoma > Ambystoma mexicanum. Next base: position 1,047,621,264 of record NC_090926.1, read on the forward strand.
CTCAACAGAAGAAGTGTTCTTAACGTTTTCAATGATGTGGTAGAACTTGAAGATATCACCACTGGAGACATAGACCAGGTAGAGTTCCTATCGGATAGTGAGGCTTTGGATTCCATCAGAAGTTGTATTAAATACTATCTGGAAAGCGAAGATGGTGCTGTTTGATATGGGCTTTTTAATAGCGCACGACCCTGAACGTATGAGAAGGAATGATGAACAGATGGGTTTTAGATAAATCAAGGGATGCGGTTACCAGTCCACCATGCCGCACTCTTCGATAGCATAACTATGGAACCAGAATAATTTCTGCCATTTCACTCTAGCTAGTTGGAACACAAGGGGTCACTCACATTTACAGACATCAATACGTAAGAACCCCAATCCATTTGACATTCTAGTGTTCCAGGAAACTTGGCTCTTGTCCCCCATGTATGGGATAACTATGAAGTGTCTTTGATACCCGCAATTGCAGAAGTCATGGGAAGACTGACCTCTGGTCTCCTGGTGGCAGCGAAAAATGAGCTTGTGTTTCGCTATTAAACCATAGTCATCCTTTAGTTCCTTCCTGCAGCTAGTTGAACTTGTGAGCTCTAACTGCAGCATTGCTTTACTGAATGTGTATCACAATCCTGCAGGTCTAATGATGAGTACTTCTACCAAGAACTAGCCGCAATGATGGATATGATTATTATGACTCCAGGCATATCTGCCACCATATTAGTGGGTGATCTTAATATTGATTGTCTGAATAGAAGACCAGGGGCGATCAACTCAGGAGGTTCAGAGGTGGACCAGCTTTATGTCTGAAAAGAGTTTTTGGATTGTCAATCGTGCCGTTTGTGGTGACATACCAGCCCAATGTACGTGGCAGAGAGAAGACTTGACGAGCATCATCGACTACATATACGTTGATTGTGATCTTTTCATGCAAGTTCAAACATTTGAAATAGTGGGCCAATTACACAGTGATCATAATAATTAGCTATCACTGAAAGTTAAGTGGATTCAAACTAAAGGGCTTCTGTGGTGATAGCGCATGGTACAAATGTCCTTTAACATTAACAACATAGATATTGGTTAAGCAACAACTAGCGGTGAACAATGCCAGAACTCGCTTTACCTGGTCTGTGTCCAAGTTGCTTGCCCTCAACGAAGCAGTGGAGCTCAACTCTTGTGGCCAGATATCAGTGCAGTACACCACTCTTCTGTCCCAATTCAAAAATGGAATCATAATCACGGGAATGAAAGCTGTTAGACATATACACATCTTTGATCCTGCTGTGAGAGCCAGAAGAACCGCATATCGGAGAGAAAGAAAATCCATCTTAAATTCCACAAAATTGATTAACCATTTTGCTTTGAGATCAGCGAAATGTAGATATCAGACTTGGATACGTGCTCATAAATCTCTCTTGTTTCAGCAGGATAGTGAAGTAATGCTTAAGGCCGTAGCCACAAAGAACTCAGCAGAAAATCGTAGCTTTCATTTTCAAGCAGAAGTACAAGGTAATGGAGTTCAAGAACAGCAGTGGATCACCTATTTTACAAAGCTATACACAGATGAACGATTTGATACCTTAACGTATAAAATAAGAACCAAGTCAAAGTGGACAGTTGAGTGTTCCATCGCTCTTATTGAAGACTGTATTAAAAAATCCAGTTCTTCCAGGGCAGCAGGCACTGATGGGCTAAACAATATAATGCTAAAGGCCAACTCCCACTTGTAGGCGACTATTTTGGATAAACTATTCCAACAAAAACTTACAACTAAAATTTGACCATCTTCATGGAAGACATCCTTAGTAATCTCCATATTTAAGAAAGGTGACCGCATACTACCCCAAAATTACAGACCAATAGCATTGCTAGATGCACCAGGCAAAATCTTTGCAAAGTTAATCTTGCGAGATTTTAATGCCTGGACGCTCCTGCACCAATTACGTGATCCACAATAATAAGGCTTTGTTGCAGGGATGGGAACAACTATAAATCTACTCTGTCTAAATGCACTAAAACTTCAATGTCAAGAAACAAGCAATAAAACAACATGCTTTTTTTTGCATTTGTAGAGTTAAACTCAGAATTTGACTCAGTGTCACGAGTTCTATTAATGTCGAAATTAAATAGAGATAAGTGTCCTTCTTTCTTATCTGACATCATTTATAGCTTTCACTCCAATACTTCCATTCACATTCGACTCACGTTGGATGGTTTACTTTCTGCTCCCATCCCTACTTCTCGGGGCCTTAAGCAAGGGTGCTTGCTAGCCTCAGCCATATTTAACTTGATGTGAGATTGGCATTTGAAGTGGTCTGCTCTGACTCTCCAAAACTTAATGGCAATCCTATTAAAGCCTTAATGTACGTAGATGATCTGGTACTTATATGAAGAACTCCAAGCTGGGATTGGTTTTGCTTAACACACTTTACCACTGGCGATTATGTGCATTATTGTGAAAATGTCTAGTGTCTACAACACTAGATGTCATCCTGAAGACATTGGGCCTCATTACGAGTTGGGCGGTAAACCCGCCGCCACTGTTATTTCCGGACCGCCTGATCTCGAGTCCTGCTAGCGGGAGGTGGCATTCCCGCCAGGTCTGATCTGGCAGGTTTAACACCGCCCGCCTGCAGGCAGACGTGGAAACACCGGCACCATCACGAGATGATGCCGGTGTTTCCACTTCCCCATTCTCATTGAATCCTATGCGACTCAATGGGAATGGGGATTTACCGAATTCCGCCTCCAGAATTCCCGGGACTCCAGGGTCGTAATGCTCTGGTAATTCCGGGAGTCACAGAGGCAGAATGTTAATACGAGGCCGGCGGTAACCGAGCTGCAAAAACTGGCAGGTTGCCGCCGAACTCGTAATGAGGCCCATTGTCTACATATATTTTTTCTTCTCGACATATCTTTGTGCAGACGTGGTTTACATTAATTTATCGCATCCTTGCGCATGCAGAGGTCACAATTGATATGTTGATATCCAATCCAGAAAAAGCGAAGTGAAAAATCTATCGTATTGACCGGCTTGACACCAGAAACCTATGCTTACGGTACAAAAGTTCATCTAGTTATATGTTTCGTGATAAATCATTGCACACAATGGAACAGTATCTTTGCAAATCACCTTCGCCATTTTTTCGATTGCCTATACTTCGTTTTCGTTTCAACTTATGTCCAACTAGAGATCTCATGTGCTCACGCAAAATTATAACAATACAGCAGAACTTTTGTCGATTTTGTCAGAGGAGAGGCTGCAAGGAAACTCTTGAGCACTTGGTTGCATATTGCCCGTTTCTGATTGGGCTGAGACTCACACATTTTGCAAAATACTGTAAATATTTAGGTGCTTTAAATAAACAGCAGTGTTGGTTACTAATGCTAGGTACTTCCTGTGTCCCTATTCAAATTTCCATTGTAAACTTTTTAAGTGCGCTAAAACTGGAATAATGGGATTTGTGTTGATGTAAATCAGTGATTATGTTTCTGGCTTGCTTTTTTCTATTGTTTATGTCATGTTATGTTGTTTTTGGTATTGGAGGTTCTTAAATTTGCTTTTATTACTTATCATGATTATATTTTTATTGTTAATGTTTAATTTTTGTAAATTAAAAAGTTGATTAATTTCAGCTAATTCAATAAAAACATGTTTTTAAAAAAGACATAGGCCTTAGAACATGCCTGGGGAAGGGAGACATTCGCCTGGAATTGTGAACTGCAAAGTAAAAGTAAACCTGAGAAAAGGCATGGGGTAGGGAGTCATTCCCCTGGCATTGTGAAAACACTGAGAGCAAGATACCTTTGGAAGGGAGGCATTCTCCAGGATCCCAATAGTGAAGAAACTATGGGCAAAAAGTAATGATGTTCGAACTGGAACTTTACCTTTTGAATTTGAGAATGTTACTGCTTTTTAGCATGGCAACCTGGAACTTTGTGTTGTGCCTTAGAAAAGGACTGAGACCCAGGGAAGGGCGTCATTCCCTCAGATAAAGAACCCACCTAACAATTGGAACTGTGATCCATTGTCCAGAAGAAGGGAGCCATCAATCAAGAAGATCCACCACCTCTTTACGTTAGTTACAAGTGTAAGGGATAGAAGTAGGTTTTTTGACACAGGATGGTAGACCCTTGATTTACACGGACACCCTGACCGAATCCTTAGTATTTTAGTTGAGGTAGGGAAACCGCTCTTAGAGAAGAGAGAGTTAGGCTTTCTCTTTATTTCTGATATAATAAATGTTTATGCCACCAATCATGCCACCTATGTGTCAGTCACCTCCTTCTAAACCCTTATAGTGTGTAGAATGTTCTGGTCAGCAATGTACTGGCGCATCTCTGGTGAACAAGCTTCAGAAAAATGCTAAGAAAACAAAAGTTGAGACAATTAAAACAACGTTTTCACCTTATATCCATCAATCCACCCCATCATATTCATATGTGCAGCACTCACCCAATCAACCCAAGACATATTCCCCTTCTTCTCATGTTAACTGAGCCAAACTTGTCAATCAAAGCACCTTCATACCCTCATACTGGCCCCTTTCTTCCAGACTCAGCTTCATAATACAGTCATAACCAGTCTGAGGTATCCTACTCAGCAAACAGCCCAATCCTACTGTTCAACATCATGGATATCACAAGCCATCTCAAATGCCCCTAACCTTTGGAGACTATCTGAACACTCCACATACACACCCACCAAATCTTTCATGAACTTGGTGGCAGAAGACCTGACAGCCACCACCTGTTGAAGTCTCTGTCTTAGCTTTCTCCAGCTGGATTCCTTTGCTTTCAATGTCTCTGTCTATGAGTTTTGGATCTTGTGTCAATTCCTCCTTCTTCAACTCAGCTTCTGTTTCTAGCTTTTTGTACTGAAAGGCTAACTTTTCTCTGTGTAGGCCCAACTTCAAATGATCAAGTTTCAGGGCATCCCCCTGAAGAGCAGTGTTGGGTTTTGGAATAGAAGTGGCATGAGAGGTGGCAATCCCATTGGTAGAATATGTAGTATCCTCAGGGGCAAGGTCGCCGTCGGAATCTCCCCCACCCCTTTATCAGCAGCATCACAATCTGACCGGTAATCAACAAGGACAGCTATAAGCTCTTCCCTTGACTTATCTTCAAAACCTAACTCTCTCTCTTCACAAACACGCTGTATAGCTTCTAAACTAGCTTACAATTAGCAATACGTTCCATTGTTTGTAGTTATGCCTTTTAGTATATACAACCAAACTTTTCTAGTGTAGATATTTTGCAGGTACCACGGTTAAACCAGTCCTAAAACCAGTGATTCCACCACTCTGCCACCAGTGTAAAGACTGGAGGAGGATGTCTATACTACTACCCACTATATGGTAGGGGTAGAGGCACAGAGATACCCCAGTCAAGGCTCTCAACTTGTAATGTTGGGCAAGCAGCCAAAACTGAGACTCAAGGGAGATGATGTATGCTGGTTCTTAGGTACAGTGAATCCCTATGCCCCCACAAAGGAATGTCCACACACTATGTTTGGTGCTACCCTAGTTCGTTATTAACTAACATAAAAGCTATGTGGATATATGCAAATAAATAAGACTCACTTTGTACCCAGAAATTTAATCAAATAGTCAACTCAATATATGCATTTCTATGTGATTCCACAGTTCCCTTAGATTGAGTTATAATGAACCAACTGCTGACAGTTATTAAAACGCATTAAAACTATTATGAACTGTTTAACCTCATAGACAATAAAGTAGAAATGCAGGTAATACATTGAACATTGATAGAATGCTTTCTTTGGAAATAAAAAAAAACAATACTGTGTGAGTATCCCACCACCTGGTCAACCTGTACGAAAAAGGCACGTTGCACTTTGCTTTTAAATCAATGAGCAGTCATCCCAGAACAGGGATGCCTACTCTGCAGAAGGAAGTGGGTAATTTCGTATGGCAGGGCAAAAAAACTTGAATCCCCGTAAGCTTCTTACAAGAGGGAAAATGCTCGGCAGGCTGGGGCTCCACTTGATCCCAAGGTACTACCGAGCTGCCCAAATCACTGCAATGCTGGGTTGGACAGGAACATTTGAAGCCCCAAATGGCGAGACATTGAGCAAGCCACCACCCTCTTCCCCTTGTGTCACCTTCCGTTCCTTCCTGGGGAAGCGCATCAATAATAAGGTACCATACTGCCTACCACCCTAGCGACGCTCAAGAGCTGTGATAAAGCTTGTGTGCAGAGGGGATTCAGGTCGGGCCTGGGTCCCCTCTCACCTATAACCCAAAATCCGGCCTTCACTCCGGGCCTCCAGGCTGGAGCGTTTCGACACTGGGGGACAGACGAACCCCTAAGACTGCAAGACCTATACGAAGTTCGAGAACCCCTGGCATTTGTAAAATGCAAAGAGAAATTTAAGCTGCCGGAATCCGAACTATCCTGATATATACAACTCTGTCATCGACTGACTAACAGAGCCATACAACAGGCAACCTCCAGAACCCCAGTGGGAATATAACATAAAATCGTAGAGGGACAACAGACCCATAGACTGGCCATGTGCTATAGGCTTCTAGAAAATGCCTCACTGGAAGAGAAACTCCCCTATATGGTAGTATGGCAAAGGGAATTGGAGCTGGAAATCTCAGGGGAGTCATGGCAGAAGATAAGGACCAGAGCCCAGAAACTTTCACGCTGCTCTACTGTAAAGGAGGGAGCACTTAAACTCTGTTTCCGCTGGTATATGTCCCCACAGCCACTACATGTGATGAATTCCGCCTACCCTGATACATGCTGGCATGGATGCGGAGAACGAGACGACCTAGCTCATATGTGGTGGCATTGCCCAGTCATACAATCATTCTGGCTGGAGGTTCGATCCAAAATTAAAGAAGTCACTGGTTCCTTGCTCCCCATGGACCCACGGGTCCTACTACTGGGAGATGCGCCCGATGATGGGTCATTCCCGATGACAGGTGCCAGAGCCGAATTGATCCCGCATTTGCTTCCAGCAGCTCGAAACACCCGGGCACGATTCTGGAAAGATGTAAATGGCTCACACACATCCTACTGGTGGGTGAAGGTCTGGAAGTAGTTGTGGATGGAGTAGCTCACGGCAACGGCAGAAGGGAAATTGTCAAAGTTCTCACATATATGAGGGCCATTTTTGGACTATGTGGCAAAGAGCAGATGTCTTATCAGCCGCTTCTTCTGAAACACCTCCAGAAACCATGATTCCATGATTGTTGGCACTTGGTTATGAGGCACAGTGTTACTTATTTTTGTGGTTTTCTTTTCTCTCTTTCTTCTGCCTTTTCTCTTCTCTGCTCTAATCTTTAACTTGTACTCACCGATTGTACGGCTACGTTAAGCATAACAGTTATACAGTTATACATTTATAAAAAAGGAGATTTCGATGTCATGATGCAGATGCTTTCTTATGAAATACTGTATGATGTAATACATGCCTCATGTTAATTGAGATTTCAATATCACATATATAAGAAAAAACAATGACCAGTCCTTATATGTTCAGTAATTGTCTGTTTTTGTTTCTACAGATCTCACCACCCCGAAAGTACCTGGGATGCCACAGGAGAACAGGATCCAAGATGAAGTTGGAAGACGCTCTTCCACGTCACAGTACATTGGGTGCCTTGGGAGGCGAAGTGGTGGAGTTTCTCGGTTTTACTTGATTATGCCCCTCGAGGCTCCTCAAGGATGGACCCCCTCTGGAAGAAGGAGGTACTGGGACATCAGTGTCGAGCAGGAGGTGAGAACCAAGCTGTGTCAGAAAGGCAGCAGTGAAGATCTGTCGCAGTGATCTCCTTGGTCGGGTTGCTATGCCGGCTGTGGATTTCCCACAAACCTGAACATCACCTGGGACATAAACAAGGCTTAGCGGGTGAAGATGAGTCCTTTTTTGTCATCAATGACCTTCAGTGGCGACTGATGCAGTGACAGAAGTAGGTGTCAGGTTTTGGTATTTCACGGTTGGCCGCCGTTCGGATTTTCGGTGCTGCAGCCACATCACAGATGACAGGGTGGCTTCTTGGACTCAAGCGCTGGACTTCTCTGCAGGCCAACCCCAAGCTTGGACCCTTGGGACTCGATCCTCTGTTCCGAATGGTGGGAAACCCACGGGCGGTCACTTCTCTGTAGTTGGCAACACTGGACTTCCTTAGCTGTGGAAAAGTGGACAGTTATCGTGGTTGCAGTGTCCCTGGAAGATTTCTTCAGTTGGTTGGAATTCGGCAAGCTCTGGGCGTGATTCAGCACTATGCCAGGGTACTCCCTCTTCTGGGCGATACACAGCTAACTGATTTCCCAGCTGTCACAAACAGCCTCTTAACCCTGCACAATGCTGGTGGACTTTTTGGTTTCAAGTTGTCTGGACTCTTGTCTTCAGGACCCACGTAGATATCTCCAGGATGGCAGGAACATAGGACTGGCTTTCAGGACACTTTGGGTGAAGAGCAGCAGTCACAGATGTCCCTTCGTATCTATGGGAGGAGGTTGCCTGTCCAGGTCCTCTTTGGTTCAGTCCTTGAATCAGCAAAGCAGCCTTTGGATTTTCTTTTTTTTTCATAACCCCCTTTTATTGTTTTAAAGACATTTAACATGGCTCATAACATTACATAGAGAAAGAAAACATAATACAATAGATTGCTTAAACAAAGCAAAACGTGTGCAGATCCAGGACCATCCTGAACGTGTTACAATGCGTCTTATCCATAATGTATGACCTTCACATATGGAGTTGCTATACAGTGATTAGTGGTTCATTGTGCATTTTCCCACTTCTGCCATATTTTTAGAGCTTTCCCGGGGCATCCTCTGGCAGTGTAGATTCACTGCTCCATTGCCATACACATGTTCACATCTGTTACCCATTGTTCACACTGCAGGGTTATATTGGATCCCCATAACTTCGCTATATTCCATTTGACCAGTCCCGTGGCTGTCGAGAGAAACAGTTTCTCATATCGTGTCATCTCCCCCTCTTCCTCAACACCCAACATCATCAACTTGGGGTCTCTAGAGATTGTGTGGCCCAGGACTAGAGACAGTTTATCACAGCATTGTTGCCAGTACTCCTGGATCCTGGGGCACTCCCATAGAGTATGAAAGAAAGTACCCTCTTCCTGTAAGCAGCATAAGTAATTGGCTCTGCTCCAACAAAAGAGAGCCAGTCTCGGGTAGTACACTCTGTGTAGCACTTTGTGCTGTATCAGTCGTAGCATACATTTCTGACTCCCATGGAAACATTAAGATCATAACCCAGTTATTATTTAGCCAACATCTCCCTCTGATTTACATTTCAGATTACCGAGTTCTGGCGTTGGATATGAGGATATGGCATTATACATCACAGATGTCGTTTTGGTAGCAATGTGTTTGAGGCCAATATTCCTCTCTAGCGTTGTACATTCAGGCATGTCAGCTAGAATGGGGAAATGTGTCTGCAGTCCATGTTTTAGCCGATTGTAGCGATAGTGCTCGGTGGTTGTCAGTCCAAATCGGGTGGCTAAGTCCTCAAATGTCGTCAGTGTACCATTTACAGTCACATCCCCCACCTTGGCTATTCCCAATGCCTCCCAACTCCTCCATGTCGGAAGTTTGTTTAGTTCGGGCAGGTTCCTGTTACCCCACACAGTTTGTACAGGCGTAACTCTCTTGTCCCAACCAATGTGTCTGTGCGAGTCTTTCCAGACCAGTGTGATGTGAGTTGTCATGTTGCAAAGGAGTGAGGGTTGTATTGTCTGGTAGTGGCATCCCAATGGGGACAGTTCCTGCATAGCCTCAAGCTCTGCTTTGATGTGGGGTGTATCCTTGTTTCCGTGTAGTATATCATTGACCACTGCCATCTGGCTAGCCTAGTAGTAAGCCTGCAGATGTGACAATCCTATACCGCCTTCCCAAATGGAGTGTTGAAGTGTTTGTAGCGTTATTCGTGGGTGTCCTCCGCCCCATAAAAGTGGCCTAAGAGTAGTGTCAATTCTCTGGAATTCTATGGACGGCACATGGGGCAGGGCATTTAGTAGTATGTATAGGAAGCGAGGTAGGGCTAACATCTTGAATAGCGCTGCCCTTCCCAGCAAGGTTAGTGGAAGCAGTACCCGGTACCGCACATCTTCGATAAATTTGTCCTTGATCTGGTGCAGGTTCTTTATTCACATATTCTGCAAGATAAGTTGTGATCTGGATGCCCAAATAACGGAATTTGCTTGTTTCGATGCAATATGGGCAATCTGGAACAGCACTCCCTGTGCCTTTAATTGGGACGAGTTTGGATTTGACCCAGTTCACCCTTAGACCGCTAAAGGACCCATAGCGTTCTAGTAGCATTGTAACCACAAGACATGAATTGGTTGGATCACTAAGTATATGAGGAGGTCATCGACGTATAGGGAAACTTTATCTTCCCAGTCCACACGCCATTGGAAGCCTTTCCATGACGTTGTGCTTTATAGGGGTTCAATTATGATCGAAAAGAGCATCGCCGACAGGGGGCAGCCTTGTCTTGTCCCTTACCCAGTCAGAAGACTTTCGAGGGCCATCCATTCACCCTGACCTCTGCCTCGGTAGAGCTATACAAAAGTTGTACCCACCCCATGAACTGCTCCCCGAATCCCATTCGAAGCATAATTTCCCATAAGGCTTCCCAAAAGACTGAATCAAAGGCTTTTTCAAAGTCTATCGCCAGGAGGGCAAAAGATTCATGAAGGGCGGGGGCTCTTTCCAGTGCTCGGTGGAGCACGAGCACTAGCGCATGCGGTTGGACCTCTGTGGCATGAACCCAAATTGGTCCGGGTGTATTAGTGCGGCTATCACTCCTTGAAGTCTGTTCGCCCGCACTTTTGCTAGGATTTTGGTTTCACCATTTATTAGGGATATTGGTCTATATGAGCTACACTGTTCTGGGGGTTTGTCTGCCTTGGGGATTACGATTATACTAGCTTTCCTCATGTCAGGGGACAGGGTTCCTTGCTCCTTAAGGTGTAGGAACATGCTCAGTAGGTGTGGGGCTATCTCTTTCCCTCCTAGCCTTTTCCATACGTCAATCGGCTAACTGTTCAGTCCCGGGGTCTTCCCTGACTGTAATTGCGATATGGCCAGCACCACTTCATCTTCCACAATATATTTTTTGAGAAGGGCGGTTTGGGTGCTGCTCAGATGAGGGAGCGCTATCCCGCCAAGCACTGTGACGTCCATGGGGTTTTCTGGGGACTTATACAGTTTAGCATGGTAAGTTGCGAACCCTTCCGCAATATTGCGGTAAGTTTGTAGTAGTTCGGAGTTATCTGTTCTAATTTCCCTGACTTGAAGGTGGCCTACCTATCTCCTCTCTAACCATGCCAATAGCTTCCCAGCTTTGTCATCCATCTCATACAGCCTTGTACGCATCGCGCTATGTGCCTGTTTTGCATTCCCCAGGGCTATGTTGCGGAGATGTGCTAGGGCTAGGAGAGGTCGGTGTGTGTCAGGCGAGCCATTTGTAACATTCTCTGCCTCTTTCTTTGGCACATCCAGCTCTGCCTCCACCAATGCCTGTTGGCGGACTCTCCTGTGGGCCGACGTCCAAGAGAGAATCTCGCCCCAGAGCACCAGCTTGTATGCTTCCCATAATGTTACTGGGTTATCCACTGACCCAATGTTCAGTTCAAAGTATGTGTTTGTAGCATTCTGGATCTGTTCTACGAGGTCAGGGAGTCCCAGGTAGTAACTGTTGAGACGCCACAAGGGAGTTGGTAGTGGTCTTTCTGTTGTGAGTGTTATCAGGAGGGGGGAATGTTCCGAGATGCCATGCGGGAGTAGAGTTGCTCAGTCGCTCTATGCATCTCCGTTGCCAGGAGGAATAAGTAGTCCAATCTCGAGAGTGAGGCGTGGACCTCTGAATGAAAAGAGTATTTGAGGTCATTTGTGTTAGGGAGAATTCTCATAAATGGCTAATTTCCCTTACCTAATGAGTCCCTCAGCAGCTTTGCTGGATTTCTAGGATTTATTTTTTTTACCTGGTAAGAGTGTGAGCCTTTTTCCCACTCGTACATGTGTTTTGCTGTGTGTATTTTTACCATTTGTGTGATCTTGGGCTCTGGAGCCTCACTTCTCCATGAGCATCATTTTTTTGTGTGTCTTACACAGCACCTTCAGTGCAGTGACACAGGGTTGTCTTTTAGACTTCCCACTGGCTCAATTTTTCTGGGACTGACTACTGTCTCCCAGAAACATGTAAAGTTGCCATTAACTTTATGTAGTCTCTTTAAACTACAGACCCAGTACACCCCATCTTACATGGAGTATTGGAAAGGGTTAATTGCTATCCCTTTTTGTCTGTGTCTCTTGGAGCAGTGTTTCGCTTCCTTTACATCAAGACTTGGCTGGTGGCAGTGATAACTACCCTAACTTTTCTACCGCGGTTATCTTATATAACCATGGTATTGTTTTAGGCTATTATATTAGCCTCGAACATAAACCCGCTTGACCAAATACATTTTATTTTGGCTCTAGCTGAGTTTATTCGCCATTTCTTTTTGTTAAAGTCTTTCTCGTGTTCTTCTCTGCATGTCAAACTGGGGTTCATTCATTTGTTCGTCGTCTTTTCGCAGGCTTCTGCACAGAAGCCCTCCTTAAGGCACCTGACAGTCTGGGTAGGAAGGATGTGAGGGAGGGGTCTTCGGACCCCTGCCATGGGTTCCCTTGGTAACCCAAGTCGCACTCCTGTTTGATTGGCTAAGGAGACTGTTCTTGCCAGGTCTCTGGGACTGGAAAGGTAGAGTCGCCACTGGAACGAAAGAACCAATGAGGAGCTGATGGAAGAGGACCCCTTCAACGACTGAACCGCCCGGTGAAGTCCTGCTGCAGGTCCGAATCTTCGAAATCCGATGACAGAGAAGATCCTCCAGGAAACTTCTTCCCTTGAGCTGGTGGGACCAACCAGTTCGCTCAAACTGCAAGCCAGGACCCCTACTCTGGTCGAATTCGCTGTACAGAGCTACAGTAGGCCGGATAGCCAGGAAGGTTGGACCCTGCTCGGGTTTTAAGGAGTACACTTTTTATTTGTTGCTTTGCTCTGCTGCTGGTTTTTTCCCTGGGTAGTGCAGGACCCTCCAGTCTCCCTACTTTGTGTCAGTCCAACAGTCGCTTCAGGAACCGTGAGCCTGCAGGAACTACCAGGGACATCCGCCTCAGCTACAGCTTCCTCTCCGTTTTAAGGTACTGTGCAAACCCAGTTGCTCGTTTCGTTTAGCTGCGGGGAACGTGTGTGAAATCTTTCTTCAATCCGAGGGCTTGTCCTTCTCTTCTCTTTGAACTAACTTTTCTACCAACCAACTTCGTCTGAAATCTGTGGCACAAACTTTACAGCGAACTACCCTGAACCGTGTGATCTTGAGCAAAAGACTTTTGTCCTATTGACTTGGGCCCAAAGCCTTTTCTACCTGATTCTATCACTGTAGGTCCTTTTGCTCTATTGCCCTGAGTACTTACCTGTTGGTGTGGTTCATTTTTTATTAACTTTGTCTTTCCCTTTTAAATTGCTGGAGTGCCATTTTGCTCCCACTTCATTTTTGTGAGCTTAACTTGTCTGGCATTTAAAAGAAGTGGCGTGGTGTATTAAGAGTGTGATTTTTAAGTTGCTTATAATGGTATAATATTATACAACTGAAGAGAGAAATAAATGTATATTATTTTACTTGAAAACCTTGAGTCAGTGTTTGCCTGAATCATAGTAATTGCTGTCCTTTGTGTAACTATTTGATACTGCTCACTTACTCTTGAGACAGGCTGCTCAGCCATCACTACCACTTTACTGTGTAGTACAGGCTTGTACCAAAGGTGAATTTGTACTGTCACTTGTAGTCTTAATTGTCTGTGGTGTTCCCAAAGGGTACTGCATATAATTCTGCCTAACAATTTGGATGTATGTCTGGCCACACGTCCTTCAATCCTACTGCCGAGGTGAAGGTGGCAAGTTTGGGGTGGGCTCTGGGGTTTCTTCCTTGGTCTATCTCTACATTCATTACGTCGTTGAAGTCTCCCCCTAACACCAGGATGTCTGCCTTGCTGCTAGCAATTACAGGTGTGATATCACTATTGTTTTTTGAGTGGGTCAAAAGATTGTCTGGCCTTCTGGACTTCCCTGGTGTAGTCTGAGAAGAATGCGATTCTAGATCCATTTGGCACAAGCCATTTGGAGCAGCGCATCACAGTCTCTATAGTTCAGGAATTTTGCTATCACAGTGCGCAGTGGCGCTCCCGGCACCGGCCGTCCATCTGGCATACGGTGGGCCTTTTCAATTGAAAATAATTTGGAGAACGCCTTTGGCTCGAACATGTCCACTAGCCATTGCTCCAGGAACAGCTCCATGCTTGGCCCTTCTGTCTTTTCTGGTAGACCGAGGATCCGCACATTGTTGCGTCTTGACCTTCCCTCCCCTTTGTCCACCCTCTCCTCCATCGTCTTCAGGCATCTCATTACTCTGGATAGTTGTTCCATGTTTGGTAGACCATCTTCTGTTACAGATTTACATTGTTCTGCCTCTCCGGTTCGGGAGGTCAGTTTCTGCAGGTCATGTCAGAGGAGTGAGAGGTCCATGCTCAGGCCATCCATATTCTGCTTCATGGAAGCATGCGAGTCTGCAGTCGTGGCCATGACATCTTTCAGGGATAATGTATCTTCTGCTCCTGCCATGTCGTTTGATTGACTTTGTTCTGCTGGATTTATAGATGTAGGTGTCGTAAATTGATCAACCTTGCATTGGTTGGTCGCCTTTTTGGACTTATCTTTGCCCATGACTGGGAACGCGTTGCCGTGTAAGGTCTCGGCTTTCAGAGCAGCGCTGGGAGTTGCAGCCATCTCAGTTATGTCAGTTTTAGATAACTGCCAGTATCTGGGACAGTGTTAGCTTGCTCGTTTCCGTAGGTGGTGACCATTTGGTTCTCACAGTGAGGTTGTCGGGTCTCTTCTAGGATAGTCAGATCTGGCTCCGGGTGTGGCGCCCACTCCTTATGGTGTCTGGACAATCTGTTATCCAATTATTAAGCTATCCCAACGTTGGTAGTTTCCTCTGTGCAGGTGAGTTTGGTTAGACCTTAACTGTGTGGTGCCGGGTATTCTAGTAGTTGCTGCCCTGCCACCTAGTTTACTTGTTAGGGGGTTCAGTCTCACATTTCCTTTCAGCGACCAGGGTGCCGCGGGATCAGTTTTGTGATTCCTCCACTGCTTGTGTGATTTGTCCAAATTGTTTGTGGGTTACCAGTAAGGTCTTGGCGGAGAGGGTGGGGAGGGGTATCTGTCGCTGCTCAGGCACCATGGACGGTCTCTCAGTGTGATGTGTTCCTTTCGACTCCGTCTATATAGACCACTGCTCCTCAGCCCCAGTCCCTCCACTTACAGGTATCCTTTGGATGGAGATATTTCCGCCGTTGTGTGGTGTTGTGTTAGGTGAGCTAGTTCTCATTGGCCGTGGCGTGGCACCCTGGTCTCGATGTTTCTCGGGTAGGTATGCCAGGGGACCATCTCTACACCAGCGGAGCATTTGGGGCCTCCTCCTCGACCCTTAAAGTAGTTTCCGTTGGTGGTTTGATGCTGATGTTCACCGTAAATGTGCAGTGTTCTGCATAGTCCACACCTGTACAGCGTCTCAGTGCGTCATCAGCGACAATACCATTGGGTGCAGGGCTTGGTGGGTGGTGCATGGCTTTTTCACTATAGGGTGTCTTGGCTGTCCATTCAGTGCCGGTGTCTGGCGCAAAAGTCCATCAGATTGTTCTGCTTGTAGCTTGCTCCTGCACAGCGTCACCTCGTAGCGTGAAGTGTGGTCCCCGTGGGTGCTGGACGCAGGTCTGTATCCCAGCTTGTGCCCTAGTGTGTACTGTCCACCTTTAATGGTTGGAATATCTCTCCCTGGGAGAGGCAGGTTGTCAGCTGTTGCCTTCAACCAGGCATCACTCCCCACAGAATATTGGTGTTAAAGTTAGTGCCTCAGTTTTATGGGGTCAGAGTGTGCAAGATAAAAGAACTCACCGCTTCGCACCTCGTTTTCCGGATCACATCTCAGTTGTAGCTCCCAGCTGCAGCGCTACACCTCTGCCATCACAGCATGGGTTGGCTCCCTCTCTGGCGGGACGCACGGGACACACACAGGTGCAGGTGGCTAGGTTCGAGCTGTTATATCCCCATTTTCTTATGGGGAGATGTTTGAGCCTGTCTGTGAGGCCCAGATTGTCAGTGCTCTGCACCATCCACTGCAGAGCGAGCACACTCCCACGGTGCTCCGGTGAGGATGCTGAATGCCCTGAGGAGGTCTCTGTGTCTCGCTCTCTCTTAGCATGTCAGTCGGGGCTGGGTGTTTCGGAGATCCACCTCAGTCGAGGAGATTCCCGGAGTGGGGTCCACTCCACTGGTTGTCCACCAGACTGCCTCAATGTTCCAGAGGACCAACCCGATGGGGGGTCACTGCGGCACCCCCTCGATCCATACAGGAAGGCTACACAGGGTGATTGTGTCTGTTTGCTTACATTTCACAGGCAGTGTCCGTCTCTCGCCCCCTCTGGCCCCAGGTCAGCGCAGGTCGCTCCACCACTCGGCATTGGGGCAATGGTCCATGCAGTCCCGTCGGCAGGGTTGTCTCGCAAGGTAGAGCTCCCCTGATGCTTTTGTTAGGCACCCCCTCAGTGCTCCTGCACCGGTGCGCTGATCAGCTGCTGGCATCCAACGTGTAGTCATGGGCTGCACTTCAGATCTCTATTTGGCACTGCTTTCCCATTGCTGTCATACGAAGATCAGCATTCTTCTTGCAGCCATTTTGTGTAGTTTCCCGCGGATTTGTTCTCCAGCTCACGGTTTGCTCGAGGGCTGTTTTCAGGAGCTCATTGTATCTCTGGGAGTTTACTTCTCGATAGGGGTAGTTTTGACGAAATCCACCATGGATAGCAGGCTGAATATCAGGATGTTTTCGGGCGACCGCGGGAGCTTCAGGGACTCACGTCCTCATAGCTCGTCCGTTGGCCACACCCCCCTCACTTTGGATTTGTTGAAGAGTTGTAGATGCAGACTTCCTCCTCCAGCTGGATTCAGGATACAATCTTCAAGAATACTCCAGGTTTCTTCTTCTGGCTTCTGACTTCAGCTTCGGACACAACGGTAAGTGAGGGGCCCCTTGTTATACACAAATGTCCCCAATTCACTCAGGATGAGCTAGGCTCAGCCAGCCAATCACACACTAGTGCATCCATCATGCAGCATCCAATCAGCTTTGCAGGCATTCAGGCCATTCACCCAAGACCAGACACCCACAACATTGAATGTGTATTGGAGGTAACTCCTAGCCTTTCAGAGCACACACTGCATTTATTCCAGTTTCAGTCCCAGCTGGCTCAAGCAGACAGCAAGCATTGTGACCCGCAACCAAAACCAGACACCCAGAACATAGAATGTGATTTGACGCCTCTCTCCATTCATTCTGGGTGTACCCAAAACAAGCAGTCTCTGGGAAGGATCCTACCAGCCTATCAGGGGCAGCCTGACAGCCACATATGGTCCTTCCACCCAACATCCAATCAGGTGAAGGGAACAGAGACAGGGCTTCTCAGGATTTTGCAAAACAAGAAGGGAAAGGCAGAATGACAAGTGTCCATCTTGCCTTTGTTTAGGAATCTATTGGTTCCTATGGCAGGGCATGGGTGTTCCGAAAAGGGAGGACATCCAAAACCCCTGTCAAGTCAGCATGTAGCCACCACCAGCCTATATATACCCTGCTTTGTGGGCAATACACAAGTGCCAAAAACACACACTAGGGGTACAAGAGTGTACCATTGGTACCATAGGGGTATCCCATGGGTATTGTTCACCAACAATACAAATGAAGAGCTGCACTGCCAGAGGTCCAAACTGGGCCCCTGTGCAGAAAAACATGCAGAAAACACATACAGGAAAGTAGCAGGACGAGGAGGCATTTGCATCATCACACTCCGCTCCCTTACTATACTTATTAACTTCTCTCTTTCCTCCTCTGTCTTCCCTTCCTCTTTCAAGCATGCAACCATTATCCCCATTCTGAAAAACCTTCTTTCGACCCTTCTCTTCCTGCCAATTTCTGTCCTATTTCTCTTCTTTCCTCCCCTCAAATCTAAGCTCTTGGAGCAAATTGTTTACCCTCAAGTATCATCCTATCTGGATCTTCACTCTCTCCTTCTCCCACTCTAGTCCTGCTTCAGCGCGTTTCTGATTCCCTTCTCTCTGCACGTCACAATAAACATTCCTCTGTATTAATTCTTCTCAACCTCTCCGTGGCTTTTGACACTGTTGATCACCCCACTCTACTCTCCTCTCTTTCCTCCTTGGGCATTTCCGTCTCTGTCCTCACCTGGTATAAATCTTACCTCTCTGTTCGCTCCTACTGTGTGTCCTGGGCCGGTCATCTTTCTACTCCTCTTCCTCTTCTATATGGTTTTTCCCACGGCTCTGTTCTTGGTCCACTTCTGTTTTTGCTCTACACTGTCCCTCGTTCCTCTCTGGTCTTGCCTTTGAATATTTCCTGTCACTTTTACGCCAATAATTCCCAAATTTTCTTTTCATTTTCGGTGTTCTCCGATATCCTTCACGCCCAAGTTTCTGTGTGTCTCTCTTCCATCCAGTCCTTGATGCTCTCACAATTTCTTCACCTTAACCCATCTAAATCGGAAGTCGTCTTTCACACCTTCCCTCTGCCCCCTGCTTTCTTTTCCTTTCCCACTTCTCAACTCTGCTTCTCTTGGTCAGCTCGGAATCTCAGTGTCCTCTTTGACTCCTCTCTTCTACTGTCACATCTCTCTGTGTGCAGCAGTTTTCTTCTTTTTACTCTCTGCCGTGCTCACCCCTTCCTGTCCTTCCAAGCCTCCAAACTTCTCATCTCTGCCCTAATTTTCTCCCAAATGTATTATTGTTCCTCCCTTTTGATTGGACTCCCAGTGTCGCGCCTCACTCTGCTTCGTTCCATTTATAACTCGGCAATTCGTCTGCTCTTCTCCTTCTCTCCCCATGCCTCAATCCCCTCCTCACTTCTATCAGTCTCTGTCCTACCATTCGAATCTCGTCTTTTGTTCTGTTTTCAGTTCATTGTCTTCAAATTTCTGCATTGTCTTTCCTCCCCTATCTTTCATTATTATTCTCCCTCTACTCCTCCACTCGCGCCCCATCACTCTCAGTCTCCCTTCTGCGTTGTTGTTGCCAAGCCCCCTGTGCCTTCTTGTGCTTTTGCTCTTTTTTCCTAATTGCCCCGCTTCACTGGAATTCCCTTCCCCTTACTAATCTCTCTTCCTTTACATATCCCATATTCCGTACCTGTTTAAAGCCTTATCTTCTGTCTCCTCTGTCTGGCCAGCAAGGCTTTTGATTCCGTTTAATGGCAATGGATATGTGCTGTCTTGGATGGCTTCAGAAATGGTCACAGGTTTTCACGTTGGATTAAATTGATTTATTCCACAGCTGTGGCTAGAATGCGTACAAGCAAACATATAGCCACCGCCTGGATGATTCTCAGGGACAACAGACAGGGTTGCCCATGTCAACAATGCTATACATACTGGCGTTGAAGCCGCTAGCAGTATTCCTACAGTCTGTTTTTTCAACCATTTTAGATAAATATGTGAAGATTAGAAGGGGTGTAGTATATGCATGTTTTCTGGATCTAGCTAAAGCCTTTGACTCTATTGATCACTCTCTTCTCTGGAATAAACACCAGAGACTGGGAGTTTCTGGGCCTCATTACGAGGTTGGAGGCAGCCATGGCACTATTAGCGCCATGGCTGCCTCTAAACTCGTTCCGACTCCGCCCTGGTGAATGGAGAAATTACCTGTCCATTCTCAGGTTGGCGGGACCGGTAATTCCCCATTCACCAGGGCCATTCCCCATTCCCATTTGAGCCCCTATAGGGCTCAATGGGAATGGGGAAGGCGCTAATAACGGTACCGCAAATTGCGGTACCGTTATTAGCTCCAGAGTCCCTTTGCGGGTCCCATCCTTAACGCCTGGAAAAACCAGGCGTTAAGGGAGGACCCGCAAAGGGAACTCGTAGTAGGGCGGTAAGGGTACCAGTAATCCCTTACCGCCCACCTCATAATGAGGCCCCCTGTCTCCCTATTACAATTGATTGTCCTCTTATGTTCAGACAGCACCGCCTCTCTAAGAGATTATATCAGAAGAGGACCTACAAGTGTGTTCTCCACCAATAAAAGTGTGCCCATTGGCTCTGCTTTTGATTATTATCTTTTTATCAGATTTTATGTCTGCCTCATATCTCCCAGGCCTTTTCCATCCCTCTTTGAATGGGGCCATGTTCTCCTATTCTACTTTATGCAGACAATGCTATATTATTAGATCTGACCCCAATGATGCTTGCCAGTAGCCTTAAATATGTATCAGATTATTTTAAAGACAATGGTCTAAAATGAAATCTGAAGAAAACTAAGATCGTTGTTTTCTGCTCAAAATAAGAAAACAATTATAACTGGTGTATAGACACTGTGAATTTGACTGTGGCAGATTCGTATTGGCATTCGGGAGTCACGTTCTCAAGCAACTTCTTGCGGTCTGCTAGCATTAGTAGAAAACCGTTTAAGGACAAGCCTGGGAGGGATTAGAAGATTTTATCAAAAATGTGGTGGTTGACATTTTGATAAATGTATTCAGGTGCTGGAGGCTAAGATTTATTCTGCGATATTGTACAGCAGTGAGACCTGGGAAAGCGTGAGTTGCACTTCTTTGTATCACATTGGATACATTTGCTTGAGAAAGCTGCTGGGCTTGTCGTCCAGCACCCCGGGATCTCCCCTTTCTTTGGAGTCCGCGGTTCCAAATATTGGTGTTCAGGCTGAATTTTTTCTTTTTTTTTAAGAGTACTTTCGTATACTACATTCTGTCCCGGTGGTGAACCCTAATATCGTGAATGCGAGGGAAGAAATAACAAATTAGCAAATGCTGCGACGTATGTTATTTAACCCTGGTATAATAAGTGTTCCATTTTGTGCATAAAATTGGGAATTTTCTTGGATGAATTAAGGGGTGGCCTGATTACAAAACGACAATTGTTTATGAAAGCTAGAAGAAGAGAATCTGACCTGGCGATAAATAGTATGGAAAGTGAATGGTCACTTGGCCACTCACATTTATTGTGAGAACTTCTTGTTAAGTGTCATTCGCTCTCCTGTTCAAATCATTGCAATGCTGCAATTGAAAGTCTTGCGACTGAGGGCCCAGATGACGTGGCTGTTAAACACAAAGCTTTGCATCTGTGGAAGTGGGGCTGATGAGGATTTAATTAATTTTCTATTTATTTGTCGTACATTTTTAGATCTGAGATGCCTATGGTTGAGGAGATTTTGTAGCGTCAATAATGTGTCTGATGCTATGAATCTTGATTTGTCCTTTGCTGATGCTAGCTTCATTAATGATTTATGTGAGTATATTACTGAGGCTTTTATTCGTATGGTTAGACATTTTTAAGTTTTTATCAATTTCCATTCTGCATTTTAACATGACTTCTTTTCTATTCTGAATTGTACTGTTATTTTATCTGATGTAAATGGTGAAAACCTAAATAAAGTATTTGATCTACCTGTGGTCTGAGTTTGAGTATGCTAGGATTTTGATCGACCGGGCCTGCCTTTTGATTTCACTGTACGTAGATGACTGTCTCTAGTATGTACATGACCCTGCGCATAATTGCTGGAGGTGTTAGATAACTTCACAATGGTTACTGGTATCTCCTTTAGCAAGGAGAAGTCCTGTATCTTCCCGCTAGCTGGACTACGCACTTGTAGCTTAGGCAAATTACTGAGATTAGATATCAAGTGGCAAACAGAGACATTTCAATATTTGGGGAGGATATGTCACCAACCAGACCATATGCAAAAGGACAATACAGTGTTATCTGCAAAGGGGATCTCAGCGTCTGTGACATTTTGGAGTCTATTGCCGCTTTTATTGATGGGGAGAGTCGCATTAGTCAAAATGGTTGTGTTGCCCCGTCTATTGTATTTCTTTACCAACGTCTTGTTCCTTATCCCGTGCTCGTTCTTTAAATCTCTGGATTCCCTTATAAACGGATTCCGCTGGGATGGGAAGAAGCACAGAATCACACTATCAACAGCTGAGATAAGAGGATGGTGGGGTCCAATTGCCATGGCTTAAATTATATCACCTGGCATCTCAGGCACAGTACCTGGCTAAATGGCTGACAGACGATGTAACACTTGATACCTCATGGGTGCCATTAAACTGGTCGTTCTTAAAGAGGCCTTGTGGATTGCTGATAGCTGCCTACCGAATAAACCATACACGCTGGAACTAAGGAGGAACATTTAGAATAGGAGAAGAAGGTTCCTTGGTCTAGAATACGCATACTCCCCAAACATACCCCTTGTCTACTAGCATATGTAGACGTAAGTGTGATGCATCCCTATTCAGGAGATGGGGAGGGATGTCCTTGCCATCTGGGGGGATACTTTTAAGGACGGAGTGTTTAGGGATTTCTCTGAGGTGGTCGATGAGTATGGGATAAACAGGGTGACACTTCCTGGAACATATCAGGCTTGCTAATTTTGCTAAGGCGCAGTGGTCCATAATAATATGCTGTCCACACCATGCGACTTGGAAGCTGGGTGGAAAACCGTGACACGCTTATATCAGAGCCTGATTGCGGGAACAAGCGTTTGAGTTTCACAAATCAAAAACGAATGGGAGATAGACTTAGAATGTGAATTGGATGATAGACAATGGGATGTAGCATTACTGTTTGCAAAAAAACGGTTTCTAGGAATGTTCGATTTTGCCTGCAGCAGCTGAACATTTTGTATAGGACATACATGACTCCTCATAAGGTTGCATGCTTTAATAAACAGGCGTCCCCGGATGCCCCTGATGTGGTGGTGAGCCTGCGGACTTCCTGCATATGTTTTGGCCGTGCCCAAGGGTATGCTCCTTTTGGCTCCAAATACAACAAGCAGTAGAGGCGGCGGGTATAAGTAGATACAAGTGGACCCCTATGGACTGCCTACTTGGCATATATCCCCGCCCAGATAAAACTAGGCATATAGTTACACTTATGGACCTGGCTTTTATACTCATCACATGAAGAATTGCCATGTCGTGTAGGGATGTGCAGGCCCTAGCAGTACCGTATGGGGAAGGGATTGATTGAAGTAGTCCATGACGGAGACAGTGGAATGGTGCATGGCTTTGAAGAGTGGCATGACTGAGCCCACTGCGAACCCGGAAGCTTGGAGGGCTCTCTTCCAGGTGATGTTCTCTCATTCTGATGATAAACCCTCTTCAGACGCTAAAGCCACCTATATACTTGTCTAGGATATCTTGCGAGTTGATTTATCGAATTAACCCGATGAGTCTTGTAACTTGTGCAGTGTTAAACCCCCTGGAGTGTGTAACACAGATATCGCTGCCCATTATGTTATTTATTTTTGGTGCCAGACACTAGGAAAGGATGTATTTTGATGCCTATGATGCCCTGTTGTTAATTTCTGTTTGTTATTTGTTTATATTGTTTCTCCGTGTTTATATTGTCTCCACTGTCTGCTCCTTAAACCTCTGATTTATACTGCTACCTTTGCATTGTTATCTGTACCAGTGTTTTTTTATGTCAAGCACTTTGGCGAAAGCGCTGTATGAACTCAAATAAATACAAATACAAATAAAATAATCAAAAGCATCCTTGCATTGTGCAAACGCAGGTTCGTAGGAGACACATAAAATCTGCGGGGGAGCTGGGGACATCTTTATTTATTTATTGTGTTTTAGTCAAAGAACTTGACTTTTCACAAAATTAGAATTAAAATAGCAGTACGTATTAAATTACAAATATCACTGCATAAAACAAGAGAAAAGAAGAAAAGGAAACAGAAGAAAATTAAATGATGCAGCAGCAAAGAACATGTCTTTGTATGTTACATTTCTGGATTTATCATCTGACTATGAGTTCATGGTAAGAGAGAGGAAATAACAATTGCTTCTAGTGGGCCACAGCTAGGACACCAGCTTGTTAAGAGGCAGATCACCTGTAATTGGACTCCTGCCAAATAAAGGGGTTGCAGCCTTTTCTACCAACTGCAAGTTGCTACTTTTTTTGTGTGGGGCTTGGAGACGTGTGTGTCTCATGGAATGGAAGGATGGGGGTTTCAAAGAAAGAGGAAATCTTGTTTGTACCTCCTAGTAAGCCCTGGTACGGGAGTAGAGGGACCAGGTGTGTGATGTTGCTGCTTTGACTGTCCTCCGGGAATGCGCGGGGGGGGGGGTACAGCAAACAAGGAGGATGAGCGATCGCAAGCCCACCTCCTTATAAGCACTCCCCAGGTCCGCGGCCGGATGCGTCGGACCCAGGGCATGCCTGGTAGGTGGGGTGTATGTGAACCCGGGGGGTGGTCAGAGGGGCAGCCCGATATGTGGGCTGCCCCTCTAGAACCCCTGCGAGGGCCAGCCAGC
This sequence comes from Ambystoma mexicanum, assembly GCF_040938575.1. NCBI lineage: Eukaryota > Metazoa > Chordata > Amphibia > Caudata > Ambystomatidae > Ambystoma > Ambystoma mexicanum. Next base: position 1,047,645,716 of record NC_090926.1, read on the forward strand.
CTCTCACGGTGAATCTGGTCCCTCTTATTCCATCTCATGCTGGCTTCAAAGCCTAGCCTTCCTTTGCCTTTGTAATTCTGAATGCAGACCTGGACACTGTTCCTTTCTCGTTTAACATTTGCTGCAAAGCCTGATCTATTTGAGTCTCTCATATGTTACTAGGACGGCAGAGCATGGATCCTCTGCCCTCTTACATTATTCAAAGAGCCCCTCTGGCCTTTCTTTGCCTCTCCCTTGTTTCACTGCTTGCTTGCTTGCTTAGTACATACCTCCTTGTTTGAACGCTCAAAATATTCTCCCTAACACAGCAATGCAGCTGCAGTCTATCTTAACTTCTATTTGTTCTGTGTCTTGAATTGGCCTCTTATTTCCACTTTTCTGTCTACAGGGGAAAGGCATTTACCAGTCACTGCCATGATGGTTCTGTGGCCGTAAGAGGGCACCAACTAGCCAATATTGGAAGAACATGGGCATATTATGCCAGAGGCTGGCAACTGCCTTCCTAATGCCTACACAAGAGACACAACTCTTGCCTTTGTTTCTAACAGTAATTCAGTGGGTGAAGAAACACGAGAACACACATATTGCTTATAAATGAAGGGGATGATGTCACACTTGGTTAAGACATTTTGATCACGCCAGGAGCTAATTTCTAGCTGCAATTAAGCGATTACCTTTTAGACTTCTGGCTTTAAATAACGTTAGTATCACCTGGAAAGCACAGAGGTTTCTCAACAGGGTTCTTGGAGCACAAGGGGTACCCTACTCGTGGGCATGGATGATTGGAGGGCATTCTTGCCCTGATTTGGAGCCTGGCCCCTACAGCCATGATGGGGGGAGGGGCCTATTACTTTTGGTTGTACGTACCCTTTGAGGGGGGGCAGACATTGCCTCCTGCTTTAGCCCACTAACCGCTCTGCTTTGCAACTTTATCACACATGCCTGTCAGGTGGCATGTAACTCAATGCTACTAATGTTATCAGCCTCAGAAGTCTAGAATCTTTTGTTTATGTTTATGTTTTATTTATTTGATAATGCGCACAAAACCCAGGGGTAGCCGGGCGCAGCAGGTACAAGGTTACTTAAGCTTGGGTTACATACAGAGTATAGGCGAGAAACAACATAACAGTACAGTAAGAACATATCAATACACGCCGTGTGGAAGGAGAAAAACTAGCATATTGTAGTTTTGAGGGAGTGTACAGGTATAGGTATGAGAACAGAATCGTTTTGGACAACGGTATCATGGTTATTGGGTGCCACGAGAGTTAGTTGTCGTTTGTCCAGAGCCAGTTTTTTACCTTGCATCTAAAATTGGAGTAGGGTAAGTTGGCTCTCAGTGCAATGGGCAGTGCGTTCCAGGCCTGGGCAGCTTTGACAGGGAAGCTTGCTCTGCCCGCTTTGGAACGTCTGAATCTAGGGGTTTCGAGCAGGTAGTGGTTAGTAGCCCTAGTATGGTGCCTGGATGATTTTCTAGTCAGTCTGGCTGAGATGTAGGGGGGAGCAGTGTTGTTGAGCCCTTTATGGGTAAGCGATAGTGTCTTGAGCAGGACTCTGTCGCTGATTTTGAGCCAGTGGTGGTCTTTCCTAACGTTTGAGATATGTGCTTTGCGGGGTATGTCAAGGGCTGCTCTAAGAGCGTTGTTTTGAAGGATTTGCATTTTATTTATGATGGATTTGTTGGTGCCTGCATAGAGGGCATTGCAATAGTCCAGTTTGGACATGACTAATGCATTGGCAAGCATGATGCAGTTGGTTTTAGAGAGGTAAGGTCTACAGGTCCTGATTAATTTGCAGGTGTACGCTGTAGAGGATGCCAGGGTGTTAACTTGTTTTTTGAGGGATAGAGTGGAATCGAGGTAAAAGCCCAGGGTTTTTACCTCGGTGGCCACCTTGATAGTGTTGCCATCTATGTTGAAATTACGATAGTTGGGGCTCAGTTTTTTTAGGTTAGAGTCGGAGCCCAGTATTAATATCTCAGTTTTGTCGTCATTTAGGCAGAGGCCGTGGGAGGCCATCCATGCCTGAATGAGGAGGTAGATTTTGTTTACTAGAGCCGTATCTTCGACAAAGTTGCCTGATAGAGGTATGAGAATCTGTGTATCGTCCGCATAATTCGTGTAGGTTACCCCTAATTTGTCAAGTTTGTCGAAGAGAGGCTTAGTAAAGATATTGTACATAGTCGGGGAGACGCATGAGCCTTGTGGGACACCACAAGTGATCTGGATTGGGTCCGCTGCTGCTACAGGGGAGAACACTCTCATCGAACGGTTGGCTAGGAAGGATTGTACCCATGCTATAGCTTCACTTGAGAAGTGAGCGGCAGTCGCTAGATGGTTGCATAATACTGCGTGATCCACAAGGTCAAAGGCCGCTGACAGGTCAAGGAGGAGGAGCATAGCTGTGTTACCTTTATCCTTCAGCTCGTCGATTTGTGTCTTGAGGTCAATGAGGGCTGTTTCGGTACCGTGCAGTGGTCTGAAGCCAGATTGCCGTGTACCTAACAGTTGGTGCGTCTCCAAATGGTTTTGGATTTGGAGGTAGGCTACTCTATCAATGATTTTAAGGAGAAATGGGACCGTAGTAATAGGCCTGTAGTTAGTGGGGATAGCTGGGTCAAGTGTCTGTTTTTTGAGAAGGGGGAGAACCCAGGATCCTTTAAGGTTGGTAGGTACAGTGCTCGTGTTGAAGGAGGCATTGATAAGTTTCGAGATGAAGGGTGCTAGATCTCTAGGTGCATCCTTAATGATTTGCGCAGGGCAACTGTCGCCTTGGCAATTTGACGGTTTAAGGGACAGAATGACCTTTTCAGTTTCCAATATAGAGATATTGGTGAACCTGAAGGGTTTACCGTTGTTTTGGGGGGGTATGCTGGGTAATTCCTTCAGTGGGGTGGTGTGAGTACCATGAGGGCGCAAGGAGGCTTTTTTCTCAGCAATTTTAGATTGAAGGGTTGTGATTTTATTTGCTAGAGCATTTTGGATGCTAGTGCACCAGGATTTGTCCTTGGGGACATTGTCTGTGGGGGCAATAGGGTTTTCCAATTCACGAAGAATGGTGAAGAGCTCTTTGGAATTAGAATTGGCTTTAGTGATTCTATGATTGAATGAGTCTTTTTTCGTTTGAATAATTTCCTTTTTGTATTTTTTGGCAAAGTTGGCAAGTGTGGTTTTATTGTCGGCAGAGGGAGTATGCCTCCAAATAGCTTGGAGTTTGCGTTTTTGGATACGCATTTCTTTGAGATGGGGGGTGAACCAAGAGTTGAGGTGAGTTTCACGTTTACTTTTATGAAGTTTGGTAGGGGCAATCAAGTCTAGAGCTTTGGTCATGGCGTTGTTAAATGATTCAACTAACTCACTAGGGTTGGAATCATTAGGACTAGCTATGAGAGTTGGTAGGAGAAGTGGAAGTAGTTTTTCAGCTGTGATTTCTTTTTTACTTCTTGTTGGCATGGGGGGTGCTATTTTATTCTTATTGGGTTTGGGAGGTTCGATGTTGGCTGTGAAGCATATAAGATGATGGTCAGTCCATATTTGAGGTAGGATACTGGAGATGGTGATGTTGCAGTTGTGGTTGGCTATCCAGTCTAGCGTGCGGCCTTTTGTATGTGTAGGAGCTAGGACATTTTGGGTGATGTCGTGATTGGCTAGAATAGATTGGATTGCTTGTGCTTGTTTGTCTTCAGCGTCATTAAAGCCTAGGTTAAAGTCGCCTAGTAGAAGGAGCTGAGTGGAGTCTTTAATGCTGTCGGTGAGGAGGCTAGATAGGTCTTCCTCAAAGTTACCTAGTGGGCCTGGTGGTCTGTACACAAGAAGTATTGTTAGTGTGCTGTTGTTTGAGATAGGTATTTTAGCTGAGAGAAGTTCGCACGATGTGAGAGCTGGGGGTGGGGTGAGTCTGGCAGCTAGATGTGTTTTGGTTATGATGGCCAGGCCACCTCCTCTAGTGTTGGGTCGGTCGACTCTAAGGATATTGAAGTTATCTGGTATGGCAGTCGAGAGGGCAGGGCCAGCTGCATCATGGAGCCAGGTTTCAGTGACAGCAAGGATATCTAGATTGTCCAAAGACAGTATATCTGCTATTTCGGTATTGTGTGCTATAAGGGACCTAGCATTAATAAGGGCTCCTGATAGTGTTGGGCTTATCATGTTATCTTTGGCAGTTCTGGGAGTGGGGTGGTTGGGTCTCCTCTGTTTGTAGTATGGGTAATCAAGTGGTTGAGGACGATTTATCGTCGCAGGGTCTAGGAGGTTAGGATGAATGGTAGTGGAGGTGCGCGTGGGTACTGGTGGGTTGGTTCTCTTATTTTTGATGCCGTAAAGTCGTGGGAGCCTAGCTCTAAGTCGCAGGTTTCTCTCTTGCAAGTTGCAGGGTGTAGAGTTGGTGAGGGCCATTATTATGGTGGTGGTTAGGAGAGTCCAGGCTATGGTCCCACGTGAGTCTGAGAAGCAGGTAGTAGTGTACATATTATGGGAGTGGCAAGATAATGCTTGTATTTGGTGAGTTCGGAGGGGATTGGGGTGCAAATGTACTATCAGTCTAGGTTGGAAGATCCTGTTAGTATCTGTAAGGCGGGTATGCTACAGCAAGGGTTCAGGCTTGGGAAGTCCTAATCGTAGCTAGTAATGCCAATATAGTGGGGCATGGCACTTAGGTATTGACAAAGGCATAAGGCACAACACAATTTAAGGGTGGTCCGAAAGCGACAATAAGGCACAACACAGTTTAAAGTGGGCTGAAAGCGACCATAGGGCACAACACAGTTTAAAGTGGGCTGAAAGCGACCATAGGGCACAACACAGTATAAGGTGGTCTAAAAGCGACCATAAGGCACAACACAGTTTAAAGTGGGCTGAAAGCGACCATAGGGCACAACACAGTATAGGGTGGTCTAAAAGCGACCATAAGGCACAACACAGTTTAGAGTAGTCTAAAAGCGACCATAGGGCACAACACAGTATAAGGTGGTCTAAAAGCGACCATAAGGCACAACACAGTTTAAAGTGGGCTGAAAGCGACCATAGGGCACAACACAGTATAAGGTGGTCTAAAAGCGACCATAAGGCACAACACAGTTTAAAGTGGGCTGAAAGCGACCATAGGGCACAACACAGTATAAGGTGGTCTGAAAGCGACCATAGGGCACAACACAGTATAAGGTGGTCTAAAAGCGACCATAAGGCACAACACAGTTTAAAGTGGTCTAAAAGCGACCATAAGGCACAACACAGTTTAAAGTGGGCTGAAAGCGACCATAGGGCAGAACACAATTTAGAAGTGGCGAGTATACTCAGGCCACACAGCCATACACTAACAGTGCAATACGTTTGCAATAACGGTTAGGGTTGTATGCTGGTGGTGAGCTTCTTACCCTGAATAGGTGCCGGCATAATCAGGATGTTGTTGGTGGGTTTCAGAAGGAGCATGAGACCTTGCACTCGGCATTTTATGAGACCTGGACCAAAGGTACTTTTTATGGAAAAGGGTGGCAACAGGTGCAGCAGGTGGATGTCTATGATAGAAGCAAGTTCAATGGCAGGGGTCAATAGGGGCGAGCGCCTCGCGCCTGCCAGCGGCGAACAGGGGCTAACAGGGCAGCTTGGCCTTATAGTGGCCTTTAGGTGGCCGCCGGCTATTCCGCCTGCCGGCGGAAGTTCCTGTAGATGTGGAGCAGGGACGCGTTGCCTAGCAACGAAGACGAGGCCGAGCCTCGCTTTCATCCCGCATCGCGCCCGACATTTTGTTTTTCGTAATGTCGGCGCGAGCGGGTTGTAGGACAAAGAAGGTGGTGGGCCTGCAAATGGGGCCCTGCAATGGTGGCAGGAAGGACCCAGGAGGGGTATGAACTCCTACCCGCTCCGAGGGAGTAGAGGTGGGGGCTCCTGCCCGCTCCGAGGGAGTAGAGGTGGGGGCTCCTGCCCGCTCCGAGGGAGTGGAGGTGGGGGCTCCTGCCCGCTCCGAGGGAGTAGAGGTGGGGGCTCCTGCCCGCTCGCCGGAGGGATCTTTTTGCCACATCAATTAGGGTACAGGCTTGCCACCTGAGACTTACCCATATCTGAGTCGGCATATGTCGCACTGTGGGGAAGACGCACACAGAAAGAGCAGGGCACAGTGCCCTTGTGGGTTTTTCACCCTTCTTCCTCTGGGTGGGCACAATTCACTCCACAGAGAAAGTGGCACATGATGGGCAACATTCTCCCACTTTGACATTGTCGCCCAAAGAGCAAAATTGGCCATTTGAAATACCTCAGTTCACTTATTATTGCTCAATCACGCTGATAGGTTTAAGCACCTACTTAACGCAAGATGGCAATTAAGGGCATTTGCCAACGCACTCAAGAAGCACAGGACACCCTCTTACTTGCAACATGCCATGCTCACTCATTCTGATCACGAATTGCCATTTATCTGGGGTCATGTTAAATGTATTTATTTATTTATTACATGTGTAGCATCACACAAAACCCCCAAGCATCAAGGCACAAAGTAAACTGCATGTAGTGGACGCCTTCCATTGGTGCACGTTTTTACTTTTCCGCCACAAAATGGAAAATGTTAGCGTAAAAGGCAGGTGAAATCATATTGCTTTTCCACTTTGGAAGAGTGTAAATACCTTGCGCAATTAGCGATTGCTGGCGGAATTGACAATGGCTTCCTCTGGACTCTGCCCGCTTTTACCAGGTTTCATTTCCAAACAGATCCCAGAGAAATCCTTTAACTTATTTCCAGCATGAGAATCCATGCTGGCAGTAAGGCTGATTTGTCTGGTGGAGCGGGAAATTCAGGGGGTCGTAGTGTGTCCACTCGACTTCCGAACTCCACCCAGAAAATGCACGAAAATCTGGCCAATTAGAAAAAGTGACAGTAATAGTGTTTTCCACCACTTTTTCTGAACCAATTGACCTGGAAAATGCTGTTTTGCATTGGAAGCTCAATGCATTCACTCTGCCTATTATCCCACCGGAAGATTAAGCCAGTTGCTGAACACAGGTGTTGCATATTCCTGTGCACAATCTGCATTTGGAGCATTAACTAACTGAGCTACCTTACAAATGGTATCTCCTCTGGGACTTTACCGTCTTAACCCCTTAACTGCCATGGGTATTTCCCCCCAGTGCCAAGGCCTTTTTTGGTGATTTCGGTATGCCGCCATTCAATCCCTTGTAACTTCTTCGTTACATGAGATATCTCGGCCAAAGTTGGCCCTTTTTTTCCCATATGTAGGCGGTCGTAACGCCACCCAGGAATCCTAGTTTGCTGTAGGGGGGGGAGAGGTGAGAGAAAATGACCAAAAAGGAGAACATTTGGGTTTTTTTTCAGAAAATGCCAATAAAATCTTGTACAAAGAAGCCTGTGGTGTTTTCCTTGTAAGAGCTAGGAACAAATGGTTTGCTGTGCTGGATTCGCCATTTACCAGGCTTTCAAGAACAGATTGAGTGGAAACCAAAATAACATATTTTGATATGCTAATCAGCCGTTTTGTGAGAGGTAGGAGATTTTGGCGTCTTTTTGTCTAATAGGACATGCGTGGACGGAATGGAAGAAAAGGGTAGGAAAGCTGAATGGGAAGCCAAAAGGCGTACATTTCTGTAATGTAGACAATATCCCAAGTTTAGGAAGGGGTGATTTGCGCAGGTGAGGCACAACTATGTAGGGAAAGATTCCATAGTTTGGGGGGAAATCGGGGAAAATGACAGAAAAAAACAAAACAATTTATGCACATTTCACTCTGGTCACCCACCGAAACACGCAGCCAACAACACATGGCCTACCTTCCCGTGTTCCCACAGGTTTCGCGACGAAAATGGTACCTCACATGTGTGCGTGCACCTACCTGGGTGCAAAGAAGAAAAGCCTAAAACACTGGTAACCCCAAGTCTTTTCGCACAGCCGATTTTCAGGAATTTTGCTCATGTGGACCTACAGATTTGGGCCTAGGATGTCGATGCCACAAAGGAAAACAGGGAACCTAATACATTTCTGAAAAGAAGACACCCGTGAGAATCCACAGAGGTCTGACTTGTGCAAATCGCCCCATAATTTATGACCCACAATCCTTGACAAAGTCTGAAATTTGGTGGAAAAAACACAATTTTCACTTTGTCTGGGATTGTGGGTAATATAGCCTGTTTTCCTTCGTGGCTTCCACACCCTAGGCCCAAATCTGTAGGTTGTCTCCCCAAACCCTTTGGGTGTTACCAGTGGTTTAGCCTTTCCCCTTTGCGCCCAGGTAGGTGCACCTACACATGTGAGGTACCGTTTATGTCGGAACACCTGTGGGAACGCGGGAAGGTAGGACATGTGGCGTTGGCGGCATGTTTCGGTGGGTGGCAAACAAGTTATTTTTTTTATTTCATTTTTTCCCTCTTTCCTAGGGGCAGATTGTGCTAGCAATCTGCCCCCAGGGAGGGCTAAATGAGATGCCCCCCATCCATTTGGGGTGGTGGAGAGGGCCACCCCCTTTCCACTAAAAACATCCATGGTGGTTCAGTGGTCCCCAACACCCACCCAAAACAAGTTATAATTTGTCTTGTTTTTGTTTTGCCCCTTTCCTAGGGGCGGATGGGCACATGTGCGTGACCATCTACTCCAGGGGGGTGGCAAAACGTACTGCCCCAGGCCTGGTGGGCAGGGTGGCTCTGCCAATATTTGCAGTGGCCTCTCCCTTCACCCCAAATGGATGGGGGCATCTCATGTACCCCTTCCTAGGGGTAGAAATCTGCCACCAGGGAGGGCTACATAAGGTGCCACCCCATCCACTTAGGGGGGAGAGGTCCACCCCCCTTTCAAACACAAAAAATCCTGGTGGTCTAGTGGGACACCCCCACCCGAAACAAGTTATTATATATATATGTTTGGTTTGCCCTTCCCTATGGGCAGATGGGCACATGTGTGTGACCATCTGCCCCCAGGGGGGGTGGCCAAACGTACTGCCTCAGGCTTGGGGGGCAGGGTGGCTCTGCCAATATTTGCAGTGGCCTCTCCCCTCACCCCAAATGGATGGGGGCATCACTTGTACCCCTTCCTAGGGGCAGAAATCTGCTGCCAGGGAGGGCTACATACGGTGCCCCACATCCACTTAGGGTGGGGGGTAGGGCCATCCCCTTTCAAATACAAAAAATCCTGGTGGTCTAGTGGGACACCCCCGCCCCCACCCAAAACAAATTAAAATATATATATTTTTGTTTTGCCCTTCCCTAGGGGCATATGGGCACATGTGTGTGGCCATCTGCCCCCAGGGGGGTCAAAACGTACTGCCCCATGCTTGGGAGGGGTGGCTCTGCCAATATTTGCAGTGGCCTCTCCACCCACCCCAAATAGATGGGGTCAGAAATCTGCCCCCAGGAAGGGCTACATAAGGTGCCCCCATCCACATAGGGTGGGAGGGGAGAGGGCCACCCCCCTTGCAAAAATCCCTGGTGGCTAGTGGTCCAACCCGCACCCACCCAGAACTACAACTACAAAAATGTACTCACTCATCAGCCCCCAGGGTATTGCCCCCATGCTTTGGGGGCCACGCGGAGAGGGCAGCTTACATAGTAAGTAGCCTCTCCCCCCACTTTAAAAATAGATCCTTGCACGACACACCAAACACATATTCTGGGGGGGGGGTAAATGACATTACACCCCCCCACTTAAAATTGAGGGGGATTTGTCCCCCCTGTCTCCCCCATGTCCTACGCCCATGTACAAACGTCAGAGGATTATATTCGTTGTATAGCTTCTCTAGTGTCAGGGCAACCTACATATCCCAGCGAGCAAAAACGTTCTTGTGGAAATCTGGGGTAAAATCAGGGTTTTGTGTTATCCTGGAACGTGGCTCCAGGCCGGGGTAGTGTTTAAAGGCCTTCACCCCCTGTGCCAATATGTTGACAAACAGGGCGTCAATGGCAAGAGATTTCCCTTCAATGCTCTAGCCCCTTTGGACAGGAAGTGCAACAAAGGCAAGGAGCACGCTTCCAGTTCTAGCTGTTTCCACCTCTTGTGCCCTTGAGCCACCGGGCAATCTAAAATGTGACTAATATGTGCTGCCATCAGGTACTGTTGTATATCAGGTACCCCTTGTATCGTATCCCTTAAGAGAATATTAAACTCTGTAATTGCTTGGTCATTATAAATGGGATTTGGATCGGAAGTGCCAGGAAAATATGTAACAATTTTGGGAGCAGGGTCTTTGTTACCGCTGTCTTTGAGGTCTAGCCACAAAATCACCTGTAGTTCCCATCTATTCTGCTCTTAGCCCATAATTACAGGATTATCCACTCCACGCTTATCTTCCACAGGTCTTCAGTGATATTCATCTTGGTGGATTTGGATATGGTAATTCTCAATCCAGAAATCTATTCAAAACCCCCAAGATGTGGTATCCAGTGCCGTATGAGGTACCTGGATACTTAAGAAAAAGAAGTAAGTCATCCACCTAGACTGTGATGGGCTAATAGCGCCATCGCTAGAGAGAATAACAGTGTGGATAAGGGACAGCCTTACCGGGTCCCCCTGCCAGACAGCACCAGATCCAGCCATAGCCCATAAACCTTTACATGTGCATGGTTTCTGGAAATTTGTTAGCACCGTTAATCAGAAGTTTGGCAGAAGTTTGGCTGAATGCTCCCAGAGTAAATTTCAGATAATACCAATGAATGCTATCGAATGTCTTGTGTGTATTGTGAGGACCCAGAAATGAGGCATGGACACAGAGGAGTCATGTTTGTCATTACAAACTTTTATTTAAAGTAAAGAGGGTTGGAAAATGTTAGGGAGAATTGTCCAGAATGGCTAATTTCCCATACATACTGAGTCCCTCAGCAGCTTTGCTGGATTTCTAGGATTTCTTTTTTCACCTGGTAAGTGTGTGAGCCTTTTTCCCCACTCTTATATGTGTTTTGCTGTGTGTGTTTAACATTTTATGTGTTCATAGACTATGGAGCCTCACCTACTCCATAGGTATCATCTTTTTACTTTGTGTTACACAGCGCCTTCAGTGCAGTAACACAGGGTTATCTTTTTGGCTTCCCAACCCCGACTCCATTTTCCGGGACTGACTACTGTCTCCCAGAACATGTAAAGTTGCCGGTGATATTATTAGTCTCTTTTAAAAACTCACAGACCCAGTACAAACTATCTTAAATAGAGTTCTGGAAAGTGTTAATACTTATCCCCTTTTATCTGTTTCTCTTGGAGCATTGTTTTGCTCCATTTTCATTACAACGTGGCTGGCGGCAGTGGTAACTAACCTATTTTTCCTACCGCAGTTATCTTTAATAACCCTGGTATTGTTTTAGGCTATCTTGGTAGCCTCGATCTTAAACCAGCTAGACCATATATGTTTTTATACGGTTCGGGCTGGGTTTAGTCGCCATTTCTTTTTGTAAAAGTCTTTCTCATGTTTTACTCTGCGCGACAAACCAGGTTTGGTTCTTTTGTTCGCCGTCCTTTCGCTGGCTTCTGCACAGAAGAGCACCTTAGGTGCCTGTATTTCTGGGGGTACAGAATGTGATGGAGGGGTTTAGGACTCCCTACACATGGTCTCCTTTGAGACCCATGTCGCACTCTGAACTGATTGGCTGTGGTGACTGTCCCGGCAGGACAGCCACCCCGCTGGGTGATTGACAGCCAGGCTGTGTGAATGGGGGAAAACTGCATAAAAAGCAGGTCTCTGGGGCTGGAAAGGCAAAGTCGCCACTGGATCGAAAGAACCGAAGAGGAGCTGATAAGACTGAACCGCCCGGTGAAGCCCTGCTGCAGGTCCGAGTCTTCATGCTCCAACGACAGGGAAGATCTTCAAGGAATCTTCTCCCCTTGAGCTGGTGGGAACAACCAGTTCACCAAACTGCTCGCCAGGTCTCCCTTCTCTAGGCGAATTTGCTGTACGGAGCTATAGTGAACCGGATAGCCAGGAGAAACGGACCCTGCTTGCGTTTTACGGAACGCACCTTTTATTTGTTGCTTTGCTCTGCTGCTGTTTTCTTCCCTGGGCAGTGCAGGACCCTCCAGTCTTACTACTTCATGTCAGTCCAACAGTCGCTTCGGGAACCGTGAGCCTGCAGGATCTGCCAGGAACGTCCGACTCAGCTACAGCCTTCTTCTCCATTTAAGGCACTGTTCAAATCCGGTTGTTCTTTTCGTCCAGCCAAGGTGAAGGTGTGTGAAACCTTTTGCCAATCCAAGAGCTTGCCCTTCTCCATCTTTAAACTAACTTTTCGTCTCACCAACTTGGCAAAGACTTAACTGCAAAGGACCCTGAACTGTGTGATCTTGAGCAAAGACTTTGGTCCATTGACTTTGGGTCAGGCCCCTTTAATTTGATTTCCTCACTGTAGTGCTTTTTTTCTAATTTGCCCTGCTTACTTACTTGTTGGTGCTGCTCAATTCTTGTCTAACTTTGTCTTTCCCTCGCTTTTGAATTTTGCTCACACTTCATTTTGAGCCTAACTTGTCCAGAATCTATCGGGTGTAGTGTATTAAGAGTGTGATTTTTCAACTGATTTACTTTAGTGAAATGTTTTACAACTGATGTGTAAATAAATGCATATTCCTGAGTCAGTGTTTGTTTGAGTCAGGTAATTGGTGTCCTTTGTGTAACTGTTGATACTGCTCACTTACTCTTGAGATAAGTCTGACTGCTCAGCCATCGCAACCACTTTACTGTGTAGTAGAGGCTTGTACCACAGGTGAATTTGTACTGTCACTTGTAGTCTTAATTGTGTGTGGTGTTCCCAAAGGGTACTGCATATAATTCTGCCTAACAGAAAATGCCTTGCTCTCCCTACTGTAGGAGGTATTTCCCTACCTCAACTAAAGCTAAGGGTCTGTCCAATGTCAAGATGTCCAAAATAAATGTACGTCCTGTGTCCAAAATCCTTTTCTCCACTCACACTCCAAAAGCTAACTGTAAGGTGCAAAGGGAACTGTCTCTGCTTTTTTACATGCACAAATGTACAAATCCAACACAAAAGTTCAAACTCCAACACAAATGTTCCAAATGGTTAATTTTCACAGTTTCAATTATGATGACTCCCTTCCCAAGGAGTCCTTCCATCCAAAGCAAAAGTTTTAAACTAACCAAATTCTGCTGTTCAAGAGGATAGCTCCCTCCTCCTGTACTGCAACTCCCTCCATGGGATATCACTCTCTTCCCCAGGATCTCACATTCAATAAAGTTCAATTCTCAAGGGCATTTATGTTCCCTAGAATTTTCATTTCATAGAAGTATCATTTGGGTGTGAGTCCCAAAATGACAAAACAAATGGTATGTTCACCAGCCAGGTTTTCTTATACCACTCCTTATGGCTGCAAATCCCAGATCCGCTCTTCATCTGGTATACTCTTCTTCCAGGACTTTATAAAATAATTTCTCTCTTTCTTTCTCTTTCAGTACATGGGAACATGAGTATTTCCCTAGTTACTTTAATGGTTCTTTATGGGTGTGAATACCAGACCCGCTCTTCACCTGATATATTCTCCTGCAGGGCTTTTTGTACACTTGAATGAGCTTCTCAAAGCTCAGGAGGTGAAGGGTTATCCTTCTCTCCCCTTGAATTCCCTCAGGCTTTGGTTCCCATGGATGCGAGTCCAAGAGTCGTTACTATTGTGTTTTTGCAAAGTTCACAAGGTAAGGGTTTCTCCTTCTATCCCATTGACCTGTTTCGGGCTTTGCTTCCCCAAACTCGTACTGTGGGTCCCAGAGCCTTCTTGGTCTTCCCCAAGTTAGCAATGAGGGTCGCAGACCCTTCTTGGTATTCCCCAAGTTCATACTGTGGGTCCCAGACCCCATTCCCAATTTCTAGGACTTTTGTTACACTGCTTGGCAGTGCTTCAGTGTCCCAACCCTTTACCTGGACTCACCAGCTTTCTCTCTATGGCTTCCCTGTGTCTTCAGTGGGCCTCTGTACTCTGCATGTTGTCCCAGCCTCTGCCGCCTTCAGGAAGCACAACTTGCTTCCTCGCGCTCTGCTCCGCTTCACTTTCCGTTAACCTCTCCAAAGCTTGTGACACATCGGGTTTGTTCTCTTGTACCTTGTAGCTGTCTGGACTCCTGCAACGTCGTCAGTACCTTACTCTGCCGTGAGATGGAGAACTGCTTGTGCTTTCAGCTGCACCTCTCCAGTCATCCCCATTACTCCACCAGATGTTGGGGTGCACGGGTTCCCCCTTCACTCCTCTGGGTTAGCAGTCCACGGCCCATTCCTTTACACCAAACGATTCCTGCAGCCAGGTCCTCCAGGGAGGAACTCTCTCAGACTTCCTGAGTCTTTCCACGCTTTTATATTGGCTGTGGACAATAGGTTTGGGGAAAGACTAGACCACTTATACTGGTTCTCATTAGGAACCATCATCGTGGCTCCTCGCCTCTTTCTCGCCTCAGTTGTTGGAAAGTGACTAGACCACTGTCCGTGGTTCCCATCAGGAGCGATCATCATTCCTCCATTCTTCTCCCTTGTCACAGTACTGAGAAAGTGATTTTCAATGAGATGACTTGTATTCTTCCTCGTACCAGTACTTTTTAGGGCAATGGTAAGAAGGGTACAGTTTATGAGTCTATTAGGGAAGGGATTGTTCTTAAAGTTATAGGAACAGTGATTTAAGGTGCTTTGACTGGTGGGAATACCACAACTCACCCGATGATGTTGTGTCACTCCCTCGAGGGTTACCTCCTCCCATGTGATCCTACCTCATATAGCCGCACCAGGGTCAGGATGAGGTAGTGGCTTCCATTCCCTGCTCAAATGGGGAGAGGTCACAGCCAGGAAAGAAATGATGACACCATCGGATTCATCACAGCATCTAGGCCAAGAATTGTAAATTCAACCTCCCAACTTTTTGTGCCTGAATACATTAATTTAACTACCCTCCTGATGTTATCTTGGGCACCCTGCTGCATTATAAACCCTGTCTGGTCTGAGTTTAACTAAAGATGGCAAGATTTACATTAAGCGGTTTTGGCATACATTTGTGCATCTCCATTGAGGAGAGAAATAGGGCATTGGAGTGCATTCCTTCGGATCTTTACCATGTTTTGGAAGAAAGATTGTGACCGATTTGGACATGGAAGAGGAAACTAAGCCCCAACATAAAAATGAATTATATAGGACTGCCATCGTGGAGCCAAGGTGTTCTAGAAACTCTTATAAAAAAGGTTAGAGTACCCATCCGGGCCAGGGGGTTACCCTACAGGCAGCATTTTAATTACTTCTGCTACCTTCTCAGCTGTGATCAGAGCCTCCAGACGTCCCTATCCACCTCGGTTATCTGCAGAAGTGGAATTGAGTTTTTAATAAAGTCCCAGACCTTGGACTGCTCAACCGGAATTTCAGAAGCTAGTGTTTAGTAGAAATCTTTGATCATGGCCAACCTTCCCTTGTTGTCCGTGATCCTTCAACCCTCCCCCCACACTTCTTTAGGCAGTGTATGGAACTATGCCTCAATGGTGTGAAAACCGAACTTCTGTTAATTGGATCATCGGCCACCTTGGGTAAATTGGACAAACAATACAGATCCTTCACTGTTGATAATATACCTATCACTGTGTCCCATTCAGTCAAGACCCAGGGTATCTATTTGGACTCTAATCTGACTATGAACAGAGAGGTTAATGCCATTGCCTCCTCCTCAGCTTACCACTCAAACTGATTAATGCAGCCAGACCCTTTTTATCCCAACAGAACTGCCTCACCATTGCAAGGGCAATAATTTGGTCAGGATTGTACTATTGTAATGCCCTCTTTGAAGGGACTTGTTGCAAAAATATCGCTAAACCCCAACTGGTACAAAACAATGCCCTTAGGGCCGCTACAGATATCTCTATAAAGGACCATATCTCTGAGTTGAGGAGGCAGGTTCATTGGCTTCCCGTTAAAGAGAGGATTGTTTTTAAAACACTCGCCCTTACGCATAAATTCGTCCATGATTTGGCACCCCCCTACTTGTTCCAAAGAATTGCTAAGCCAACCTCAGCCCGGCCGATTAGAATTGCCTACACCAACAGAATCTCTGTTGCTAAGACCCACCGAGTTCGTACTGGTGGTACCAGTTTCCCTAGCATGGACGCTTCGCCCTGGAACTCCCTACCCTCTCATATCTCATGATTGACTCTCACATAGCCTTCCGCAAAGCAATTAAGACCAGGTTATTTGTATGACTCTGCACCCTGTACATGCCCCCTTTTTTATCTTTGATCTTGCACATGGGGATGGATGTTATCCCCACTGAATATGAAACCTTAATTTAAAACTCTGAACATTACACACAATTGTCTGAACAACAAAGCACCTGCATACCTCACAGAAAAATTCACAAAGTACACCTCTGAACGACCCATCAGAAAGGCCCTCTCAAACAGCATCAAAATCCCCAACTTTAAACTGAAAAGAACTGGTGGGTTCCACTTCCCAGTTCTAGCAGCTCGTCTCTGGAACTCCATCCCAGACGCACTCAGAGCCACCCCTTCCTTCCATGTGTTCAAAGCTAACGTCAAACTCTGGCTTCACACCAACGACTGCTAAATGCCTCAACTGTACCTAATACTCTGTACATTTATTGTAAAATACTTGAAACTGTAACATATCCTACATGTAAGTCCTCTGACATTGTAACATAAATGCTTGATATATGATCCTGTAACATAAGAAATGTAACATATTTATGTACCTGTAACTTAAGATTTTATTTTTTGCAAGCGCCCAGTTGCTTAACGGCCAGGTGTGTTCTATAAATCAATAAACAATACAATACAATACAATTCATGAAATTGTATTATATGTGAAATACTTAAATTACCTATGTTTGTATGATTTTTACTCAACTACCTGTAACCAAGAAACTTTGCTGTTGGGCTGCATTCATTGTAACCGTGGATTAAGCCGACCTACATTCTCCTGTAATAGCACCTCAATGCCTGTGGGCTGTAGTGCGCTCTACAAATCCCAAAAAATAAATAAAATAATGTTGCAAAATTTGGGTGCAAACAGTTTATTAGCCCAATTTCGCTTAGCGTAGAAACATTGTTTCATCTGGAGACAAACCCTAATGGTATGGTCAGTCAGGAGTGTTTCGAATTGTGATCTGGTAAGTTTAAGTGCCTGTAGACCCTTAAATGATTGCTTCTGCTTATGTTCCACCTCCATCTGGGCCACCACCAACCTCAGGATTTGTTTTTGCTGCTTTTTGGGACTTGTAAATGCTGCTGTCCTGCTAACCAATTCCCCACTTAGAACACATTGCTCTGCATCCCAAAGCAACGTTGGCACTGGTGTCAGTGAATTGTAGCCTAGCAGCTGCATCGCATAGTATAAAATCATTGAGTCGCCATTGTTTACATGTTGCAGTGGGTGAGATAGAAATGTCTAGATCCAGAAATGTCCAGATCCACAACCACTGGAGCATGGGCCGATAATAATCTCTTTTCAATCTCCTGGATTTTCGGGATTAGAGTGGATGAACATGTCACTTCTCAAATAACCGCAGTGTACCACTGAATTATTGCTGTAGTCTCTCTCCTGATGAAAGAACCTCCATGTCTCAATTAAAGAGAAAACCCTCACCATTCTAGCTGCCTCTTTGACGTTCCTATTAGCAGCCATTATCCTTCAGGGTGTTGAAAGAGTAGTTAAAGTCCTCACCCATTATGACCACCGCTTACGCAAAATGGAACTTGGGGTTGGTCACCCTAAATTACCTGGGGCAGCCCAGACATGGACTCCTTTGCTCACTTTGCTCAGAGAGTCACAGCTCTACCTCACTGAGGAGGCCCAACAAGGCTGAAACACGTGTCTGGGGTGGTTGTAGGTACTCTTGTTCAAAGGAGGTTTGCCTGGCATTTCGGTGCTGGACTGCCCTTGTGGGTGGGACAAAAACTGACATTCAAATGGATATTTTCCTCCTTTGCGAAAGGTACAGTGAGATAAAAGCGATGTATGTCGACTCTCAAAATGGAAAAAAAAACACAGAACAGGGTATCATACCATGTTCTTTCTAGAGAGGGGTGCCTGCTACTTTTTTTGTAAATAGAAATTCGTTTAAGGGTTGGTTTGAGATATGTGCCCTTAATCATGAACATCCTATCCTCTGGATCTCTGAAAATGTCTGTTTTCCTAAACTGCACCCCTTTTTGATCAAGATAGCTACCCCTCTCTTCTCTGAGCCGCAGAAGGCATACAATTGTGTATTGTGGGTTTTATAAATAAACGTATTTTCATCCCTCTTTAGCAGGTGTGTTTCTTGCAAGAATTCCATAGACGCGCCTCCAAAGTGCTGGGAAGTGTTGGCTGTTGGGCTGTACTCCCTGAAAGTCTTTGCTGTGATTCCAGGATTTGTGTAACAGCCCCTGTCTGCAAGAGGAAGGCTGACGTTCGTCGTAACGTTGTGGACTTTGCTGCTCGAAAAAAAAAATCCTCCCACAAAGCTGTTCCCGCCCCCTCATCTCAGCCAGCCCCTACATAGCACCGGTGCACGCACATCCTGCGCGCGCATCCGAAGTGCTGGGAAGTGTTGGCTGTTGGGCTGTATTCCCTGAAAGTCTCTGCTGTGATTCCAGGATTTGTGGGACAGCCCCTGTCTGCAAGAGGAAGGCTGACGTTCGTTGTGGACTTTGCTGCTCGAAAAAAAAAAAAGTAATTGGACTTTCATATTGTGTTTTTCTATTATTGTTTGGACTGCAGGTCTTGCCGCGGGTCTTGCTGAGTACGTGTTCCAAACGTAGCTTCCCTAATTTGCTTCTTTCTGTCCCCCCAGGTCCTTCCGCAAGGCTGTTCCCGCCCCCTCAGCCCAGACAGTCCCTACTTAGCACCGGTGAACGCGCATCCGAAGTGCTGGGAAGTGTTGGCTGTTGGGCTGTTCGGCTGGCGGGGGCTGCTGGAGGGGCTCAGGCTATGCTGAACTTGAGTTATTTTGTGCCTATAGGTGCATTTTAGTTACTATTGCATCTTAATCAAGTCCTGTGAATAGGTGGGGTTTGCTGACAGTTTTTGGCAGCATCAGGTATTACACACTTGGTCTCGCGCTTGCTTCTATGCCTGAACTACCGTAAGTTACTTGTTTTTTTGCAACTGCATTTTGGATGTGCTCTTCTTCTTTTTTTCTAAGACATAGTTAGCTGTTGAGATGTCTCGTGCGGCATACACTTTAAAATCTGGTATGCATAATCTGCCGACTCAAACATTGAATGAAAATAATACGAGTGAGTCTCCCGTTACCAACTCTCTGGCTAAACCGTGTGATATATTCAAACGGGCAACTCGCACATCTAAAAAAAGCATTACTCTTACTCTGTTAACTCAAAATCCTCTGCAAAATTGAGACATTCGCAAATTTTATGAAAAAAAAAATCAAATGTCACCTACTGGACAGCCCACTGCGGCATCGGAGCCCATTGTCCATACTTTACCTCTTGTAGTACCACCTGAAAGTTTGAATGTAGATGTCTCTGATTCCAGAGTGGTTAATGCTAGTGCCACTATCGCTGATCAAACCTTCCTAACAATCCCACAGACCCCTCTGAAAGTTATACACCTTAAAAGAACTTTTTCAATAGTTCAAGAGGAAACATTGACTGAAGCAGAAGTTTGTGTCAGCTCTGAGGATGTTGTGGATGTCTCTGATGAAAGCATGAGTGGCTCCCCCTTAGGTGTCATATGCCTGCATGCAAGTATTAGGGATCTTGAAAGCTCCAGATGTTCAAATGTTACTGATTACAACCTTCGGTGTTCAATGGACTCAACTAGACAAGTAATAAATGATTCCTACATACAGCCAACCCCTATATGGTGTTTGTAATCTGCTCGATCAGTTGGCCAAAGTGGTGACTTGGTTGATAATCAAGCAATTATTGAAATCACCCTAGGGGCTATAAACACCACAATTGCCAGCCTTTATAAGCTTTTTGAAGCAATGGATACTAAGATCTCGCTTCAGTCTGCAAAATTAGACCAACTTGGGGAATGGATGAAAGATGTTCCATGTGAGAAAGGTTTTCCATGCGTTCGGCAATTTTAGAGTCCATGACCACCAAGACACTGACTCTTGAGCCTTTGACATCGGTTCTGCCCATGTTTCCCAGGATCATTTGTCCTGTGGAGTGTGTGGAAGAAACTGATGCCAAAAAGTATGACTCATGATAAGTGTTGACTCTCCACTGCGAACCGATTTCAATGATGATGTTCAATATATTCAAACCATTTCTGGTGAAACGTCCGGCCAACAGATTCACAAAAAAAACGGAAAACATTGGTAGGAAAAAAAACAAAAACATTGAGTCATAAAATATTGCCTGTGGCAAAGGCAAGCTTGCGAAAGAAAACAAGTTCACAACCTCAAGTGAACACTTCGTCAAAAACAACTCAAGCAGATGATGTAAATTACATCTCAACTGAATCAGAAGGAGGGCCCACTTCACTTCTGATGGCTAGCGCTGTGTCTGTGGCCACGCACTTAACTTTGGTGCCATCTTTAACTAGTCCTGCACAAACACATGGTCCCTTAGTTCTCGGTCCTTCAGCAGGGTATGAACCACTGAATGAACTTGTAGCATTACTTGAAAATAAACCATCTAATTCTCATTCATTGAAACAGTTTGTTCTTGCTAATGCCAATCCAACCATTCAGGTGCGTGAGGACTCATTTGACCGAGATAACCACTCTACCTCTGCAGTTGATCGTGAGTCAGGCTTTGAAGAACGCATGGCCGTTCTCAAATCCACATTGGATTCCTACTTACAGGGAAGTATAACTGAGGCGTTACCGAGGGAAAATCCCATAAGCATTAACCCACGGTCCTCACCTAAAAATGATGTACAATCAGTTGAGGCATGTCATGCAGGCAAAGAAATACAGACCGAATGCTTGCAAAATTGCCTTGAGCCAGAGGACAGAAACCCTGTCCATGGTAGAATCCACAATGCGGCTCCCATGTTGGGAGTCGGAAATATGTCTAATCCTAAACATGGTCTAAATGAACAGAGAAACTCTAACAAAAATAGATTTGATTCCTTCCATACATTGATACTCAAGTGCCGTTGGACCATTAGAGAAATATGATCTTTGTCCTTCGAGTGTCCTAAACATCTTTGGAGACATACAGGCGCTAGAAGAACTCTCCTCAAGTGATTTTGATCAAATTGAGTTTGTATGTGACAGAACTCTGTCCATAGTGCGATTGTGGATCAAATCAGGGCTGGTAAGAAATATGCTTTGGAAAGCCAAAATGGATATTTTTAACATGGGGTTCTTGTTGCCCCTCGACCCCGCACGTCAAACTCACAACTTGGGCGAACAAAGCCTGCCTAAAACTAAGTCATTACAGGAGCCAGATTGTTTATGTCCATTTTGCATGAGAGATAACAGCTTGAAGCAGGCTTCATCCTCTAAAACCCAATCATAACCACCAATTAGCGAGAAAGAAGAGGAATTCTCATTAGCAAGTTGGAACCCAAGGGGGTTCCAGCATCTCAAATGGGCTACAAATGTTCAGTTAAACTGTTTTGATATTGTGGCATTACAAGAAACCTGAATGTTGCAAAATCCAGTCTGGGATGACCATGATTTTGTCTTGTTGCCAGCGATGACTTCAGGCAAACTAAGACCCACTTCAGGCTTGCTGGTTGCAGTAAAATCGAGTAGGGGTTTTCAAATTTCTGCTTGGCTGTCCCCGAACAATTTTATGCAACTAGTGAAGATCTCCCATACAACACACACCTATGCTCTAATAAACTTATACCGTAATCCAGTTGGGATCACAGATGATGCTTTCTACCAGGATCTTTAAATCCTTTTTAAATAAATTGCAAAAAATACTAATATTTCTGGTACATGGTGGTGGGAGATTTAAACCTCATGTGTAATCAGATAGAAAACAAGAAAGTTAGCAAAGAAGGTCAGAGATGGTCTAGGTTTATGAATGATAAGAATCTCAGAATGGCCAATGGAGCCATTCAGGGAGATATTCCACCAAACCATGCATGGGAGAGAGGTGAATCTAGATCCATAATTGATTACATTTTCTTGAGCAATAGCATTTTCGTGACCACCTACAAATTCACAATAATTAAACAAAATAAAAGTGATCATCATTTACTATCACTGAGCAGGACTGCTTTAGTCCAGAAAATTGATAAATCACAGAAGTGGCACAAACAAATGCTAGTGGTCAATAATGCCAAATATTGTTTCAGTTGGTCAAAAGACAAATTGATATCATTGAATTACTCAATCATAAATAGCCAAAAAACAAATGGGTTTGAATCATATGTAGATGTTTTAGATACATTTAGAAACATTCTTCCGAGTACCAACAGACTATCTAACATGCATATTCATGGATTTGATATGATCCTTCAGCAAAGGAAAATTGATCATAGAAGGAATTTGCAAAATTTGCTTAAATTGCCGCTGGTAGGACGAGAGAAGGCAATCAAAGCAGCTAAATGCACATATCGTAATTGGGTATGTTCTAGAAAGACTCATCTCTTTCAGAATGATGGTGAACTTTTTCTGACAGCCTGTTACAAGAAATCGTCAGCACAAGTTTGGGCATTGCTAAATAAATGTAACTCCACTTCCCAAGTAGATCATCAAATTAATGGAGTTACTGAAGCGCAATTGCTTACACATTTCTCCGAACTCTATGCTGAGGAGAACATGGATGATTATATATATACAAATAGATCTACCCTATTTTGTCATTTAACCTGCTCCGAGGATATAATTAAAGATCTTATTAATAAATCTTCTTCCTCTAGAGCAGCAGGCCCGGATGGGCTTTCGAACCACATGTTTAAACAAAATTCACAACAGTGGGCGACTATTCTTAATAATACTTTCAATGATATTTTGTCATCCAGAAAGATACCGAAGTCCTGGCGTTGTTCCTTGATTGTTCCAATATATAAAAAAGGAGATTGCAAGGGCCCAAAATGTTACCGCCCGATTGCTTGGTTAGATGCTCCTGGAAAAATATTTTCACGCTTGGTTCTAAGAGATTTTACCATATGGACCGCCAGGATGCATCAGCGTGATCCAAAGCAAACGGGCGGTAACATTTTGGGCTTAGGGACCGCCGTAAATTTGATTACTTTAAATGCCATCAAAACACAAGCCCAAATAACACAGCAACCAATTTATTTTGCCTTTGTTGATTTACATTCGGCCTTTGATTCAGTCTCCCGATCCAAACTAATGAACAAACTCATCAAGGCGGAATGTCCACCCACGTTAAGTGACATCATTTTTGCCCTCCATTCAGATACTACTGTACATATAAGACTGAATTTTGAGGGCCTGTTATCAGCAGCAATAACAAGAAAACGAGGGCTGAAGCAGGGATGTATTCTTGCTTCAGCTCTCCTTAACTTTTTCATGATGTCAGATGGTTCGTTGACAATGTAATCACAGACGCTCCGAAACTGAATGGTGTAGAAGTAAAAGCAATGTGGTACGCTGACGATCTTGCACTAATTTCGAAAACACCTGTTGGATTACAGAACTTGCTGACTACCCTATGCAATTATTTTAGTATCAATGAATTGGTGGTTAACAGCAAAAAAAATTCAAATTGTTATGTATGCACCAACTGGTTCATGGAGAAAAAAACTAGAGTGGAAAATGAAGAACATAACAATTGAGGTTGTACCAAATTATGTCTATCTGGGTCTTATCTTTGATGGTGTTCCTTCTGCACGCTCTCAAATGTCTAAAATTGAACAAAAATTAACATCAGCAATTTGTCAGTCAAAATTAATTCTGTTTAAGTACGGTAAATTTTCTATTAAGTCGGCCTTTATATTTTGGACCCAAAATGTAGTAGCTACCATATTGTATGATTTAGAAACTCAAAAAATAGTCCAACCCACTGTTCTGAATCAACTGGATGCAAAATTCTGTCAGGTAATCCTTCATTTACCTCAGTGCATTCCAGGTCCCTGGATGCGCTATGAGTTAGGATTATCATCTCTAACGGCCATGTATAACTGGCAATTATGCAGTCTTTTTTTCGGAAATGTTTACTTTCTGCTATGAATGAATCTACATTAGCAATTGTATCAAGTTATTTGTTGTCCTCCTCACATGAATTTCTGAAACAGTGGTCCAAGAAGATCATGATGGTGATGGATAATGCAGACATTACAATTGATACTCTTGTGTTCAATCCAGACCGAGCAAAGAAAAAACTCCACATGATGGACTGGATTGACACAAGAGCTGCCTGTTTGAAATACAAAGACTTTTACTCTCACCTGTTTGGCCCAACAACAAGAAATGCCATTCTACGTTACCGGTTCAACCTATGGCCGACTCGTGACGTACAAGCACGTAGAAAGCTGATTAACAATGAGAACAATTGGTGTCGCTTTTGTAACAACCATACATCAAGGAAACCCTGGAACATGTAATTGTTGACTGCCCAGAACTCAAGTACTTGAGACAAAAACACTTCTCAAATCACATGACCTATTTTGCACAAATGAAGCCAGAAAACAGATGGGTTGCAATAATAGCCACTAATATCATGAGCATTAGAATAGCCACAGTTAACTTCTTAAAAGCTTTAAAATTGGAGTAAAAGTTGCAAACCTGCTATAGTAAATAATTATTTTTAAATCGATATAACATGTATAATATTATGTAAGATTCCACACAGAGAGAAATGTCGAGAGAAATTTTTTTTTTTTTAAACTTTGGTTTTATTGGCATTTTAAAGAATATAACAAGCAGGCTACATATGTGATCACCAGTTGTACACGATGCACTTGCCCAACAAACTCCCCCCCCACCCACCCTACCGCCCCCCCTTCGAACCCCCCTCCCCCCACCCCTCGTTTTACCAACTCGAACCATGACATAGGGAGATTTGGACTTTTCTTTTGCGTCCATTACTTTGGTAGTGAGTGTGAGCGTCGGCGCTCTTTGGTGGCTGACGGTCGACCGAATGTCCCCGGGCCGTGGGCGCCCATTCCGTCCCTAGGGTCCCTGGTACTTTTTGGTACAATCTTTCGGCCCAGACCCCCTGAGCCCCGCTCAGCCCCCCATCAGGCATCAGTGCACATCCCATCCCCAGGCCTCCCTTACCCCCTGCCAATTTTCAAGGAATGACCCAGAATCATTGTTCACCATGGCCGTTAGTTTGTCCATTAAAAACAAGTTTTTCAATTTCTTTAGCCAGTCAGCCTTGGACGGGGTCTCCGGGCTCTTCCATTTCTGTGCCAATGCCACTCTCCCCGCCCGTAGCATCGTTTCCCACATTCTGGGGTACCTGTAGAGGTCCGAGGTCTCTGGCGGGAGGCCCAACAACACCGTCAGGGGGTCCTGGGGAAGCAGTTCCTCCGTGACCTCAGCCATCCAGCCCCTCACCTCTGCCCAGTACGCCTGCACCTTCGGGCAGTGCCACCACATGTGGCCTCGTGAGCCCCTCTGGCCGCAGCCCCTCGGGCAATCGGGGGACACCGCCGTGAACATTTTAGACAGTTTCACAGGGTCCCTGTGCCATCCCTGCAAAATCGAGAGAAATTTTATTGCATCCTATGTGAAAAAATTGTTGATTGTATTTCAAGAGAATATCACTATAGGTGTGTTTTAGGTACATTTTATTTGTTTTCCCTTTTTGACATTAGCTTGTGTGTTGTTGTTTTAAAATTGTTCTTTTCTTTATATGGACTTCGAGATTTATTTTTTTATATTTTGACTCGAATTAATGTGTTTTTTTGTTGTTTAAATATGTTTGGTGTTTAATATGTTTGTTAATTTTTTCTCTATTCTGTAATGAATTGAAAAAGTTGATTAATTTCAGCTAAATTCAATAAAAAAACTTTTAAAAAAAGAATGCCATAGACGTCTTCATAGAGTGTCATCGCTAAAAGATCCTAAGTCCTCTGACATTCAGAGACACCAATCTGATCCCACTCAAACCATCCCCCATCTTTGGCAGATACAAACCACCCTGGTATTTGTGACCCTGAAATCCTCAGAGAACAGTTAACTCAAAGTGTGGCAGAAAAAAAGGAGAAAGGAAACTTACCACCTATCAACCCAACTATGGACAGGTGTGAGCTAACCATGGGTGAATGGACCATGGAACAGGGTTGGAAAAGAAAACGAAATAATGAAACACCTAAAATTGAGAACTCGTCCAAACACTGAGACATAAGCCCAAAAACATTCTATGCAGACTTAATCAAATGCGAGCATACCTTGCACCCCGCCCGCCATGAACACACTTATAGCTACGAAACTCTCTGTTCATAGCCCTAACTTTGACCCTTATCTGACCCGTTCCCAACATCCGTATAGCCCTGATGACATCTCTCCTGACTTTGCACCCATCCCAAACGGACCTGAAATGTAAACTCCAACCACATGCAATTGGCGGTGGTATCCAGGGGATTGACTATATCTGAACAAGACAACCATTCGGAATCCGCCCCTGATTTCAGAAGGGCTGGAGTGTAGGGCACAGTCACGTCAGTGTTTCCTCTCGGTGCTCTTTGTGCCAATTCGTGATCCCCTTCGGGTGTGCGCGCTTCATCGAGTGTTGACCCTCTTCTCTAGAACCTGTCCCATTTGGTGCTGAGATTCCATATGAAGGGCAGATGCTCATCAGTTCCGTGGCTTTGTGTAAAAAGAAGTTTGCATGGACACGGATACGAATCTTGGACCAGCCTTCATCTCCACTCTTAATATGGTTCTTTCATCGATTTTAAAGGCGTACCAGAACATTTATATACAAGTTAAACTTCACTCTTAACATTACACAAGCAAAACTTGATTCTTTCTTTCGTTATATATTTATTTGTTTCAGTGCATACAAGAACCTTTACAAAATATAAGCATGAAAACATGTAAAACATATAACACAAAACATAAAACATACCATGTTTTTGCATTACACGTTACTCATTTCACATTTCAAGTCATTGCATTTCGTCGCATCTGCGAACATTTAAAATATAAAGTAGGAACCCCTTGAGGTTCTTAAAATATCTTCACATATTCTTAAAATAGTAGGTTTGGCAGCAGCAGAGAGTTAGCATCAGCAAAGAGTGGCATTTCTACGTATAACTGGGTTAACGAATAATTTAGCGTTACAGTATCGAACTTCATGCATTGTGGTACCTATCTGAAAAAACCTTCCTTGCTATGCTGCAGAAGTTTACCATATCATTCTTGTTAAGTTTAGCACTTCATCCTTGGCAACATCAACTTCCCAATTTGATGTAGCGCCATATGTACCTTTTCTAGGTCGGTATTCCGAAAAAAGTCCCAGAATTCATCAGTTTTGATAGCATCATACTTTCCTACAAAAGGCCCCAGCAATGTCATGTATGTTGCTCCCATCTAGGGGCAGAGTGTCAGGACCTGTCTTGGTGTTTCCATATTTTCATGTGACCTGCACATTCGACATAATCTTTGTTCTATTGGTATTTTTGCCCAAGCCCCTTGGAAGGCGAGTACCAGAAGTTGGTTGACCCTAAGCTGTAATATGAAGTGGTGTACGGCTGGACTAGGACATTGCAGTATGTATCTCTGTTGTTCGAGGTATATGTGTCTGACCTTGTTTACATATTTGTAATGTCTTAATGTTTAGAGGCCGGAGAAATTGGTGATCCAGTCCCACTGCTTGATCTTATTTTTATATATGGTTTTCGAGATATCATATCTCCTACCACGTGCAAAGTCCGGGCTCCACCCGATATTTGCGAAGCTGTCTGCATTCAGCTCCACATCATTAAGGGCAGCCGGAGTATCGTAGGGCATGCCCAGAAAATGCAACAGGGGGCACTTGGGTTGGGATCAGGATTTAATATAGAGCAGCCCTCTGCATATTAGTAGTTGGCTCTTCAGAGACACTAAGCCAAAGGGATAAAGGCCATGGGGGTAGTCTGTGGTAGGTGTAGTAATTTCCTGCAGAAGTGTCCCTCCATTACGTTTAGCTATTCCAGATCATTTATAGTTAGTGCTTCTATACCATAAAGAATTGATGATGTAAAGCTCTGTTTATACAGTTTAAGAATCCCCTCATTTGAGTACACAGCCGAATGCTTAGCAAACGTATTTATTATGGCTGTCAACTGTCTAGCCTTTCTTTTTTTCCCTTCTAAGATGGTACTATACTCACTATTCGCCCTCATCTCAAGTCCGAGATAGGGGTAGATTTGTACATAGTTTATGGGATGATCTGTGTCTGCCCAAATTTTGACCCTATTGATCTTTCCTCTTGTCACCACCATCATCTTTGTGTTCTCGTTATTGATGATCAGGTAATTTTGTTTAGCATACTCACACAGTTCTTTGTACTTATGTCTGGCCCCCCTTATCGTTTGGTCCAATAGCACCTGATTGTCAGCATACAGTAGGCGTGCTATATGACAGAGACTCAGTTTGATTGGGTATCCTTCGACCGATAGAAGTCTTAGGCGAAGGTCAGCCAAGTATAAGTTAAATAACCGTGACGCCAAGGAGCAACTATGTCTGACCCCCTTTTTTATCTCCTTTGGGGATGTCATCAGTCCTGCATAATTAATGCGCATTTGTACAGTGTTATTGGAGTATTGTTGTATCAACATGGCTAAGAGCCATTCCGGGCATCCCCATGCACATCATTTCTGCCATAGTCGAGTGCGACAAACATTATCGAATGCTGAGCTAAAATCCATAAATATCGCATACAGTACTGGATTCTCTTTTTTAACGCCTCTACAAACAAATTGTCTAGGAGACTGATATTATGTACAGTAGCCAAACCTTTTGTGTAGGATGCAGTATATTGCTCTTGTCTAGCCATTGCAGTAAGGCTTTTAGTACAAAGACTGTGAACAATTTGCCAGGTACGTCCAATAGGGACAGTAGCCTGTAATTCAATGGGCTCTCCTTGTCTCTCTTTTTATAGACTGACACTATTATCGCCTGCTACCATGTAACTGGCACCTTTTTATCTTTGCAGACCTTATCAAATTAGGTTGTTAGCACACCGGCCAAAAGTGCCGGTTCAGCCTTCAATACTTCATTCGACAAACTGTTTGGTCCAGGTGCTCGAGACACCTTCAGCCTTACAATTGCAGTATATTTCGAAGGGATTGTGTCCTCCGACGTATTCCTTATCTTTGATAATATGTTTCCAGCTTGCTGGCCTCGTACATTTTTTCTGTAGAGGGCGCTGCGCGTCGACGCTCGCCGAGTCGATGTCCCTCGACGGCCACCGTATCGGCGCCGACGTCATCATGCCCATAAATAGCCACGCGCTGCGTCCGTTGCTCAGTTCTGTTTTTCCGCGCTTCGTGGGGCCTCGGAACGTCGTTGCTCAGTTCAGTCAGGATAACTAACTATATCTACTCGAATATACCTTTTCGTTCTCGATGGCTTCTTCATCGGAACCGACGACGCCGCGATCCGGCTTCAAGAAATGTCGAGACTGCGGTAAGAAAATGTCGATAACGGATCCACACAGGATCTGCTTGTGGTGCTTGGGATCCGAGCACCATTGTTCGGAGTGTGAGGACTGCATGTCCATGACGGCGAAAGCCTTGAAGGAGCGCAAGGGGAAGCTCGAGAGAGGTAAGTCAGTCAAAACCTCCTCGAAAGTTTCTTCGGCTGAGTCGAGGCATTCGTCTCCTCGCCGTCGAAAACATTCCCATTCTAGATCTCGAAGTAGCTCCCACCATTCGGCGAGATCAATACACTCAAAAAAGAGACGTCGAAGGTCCCCTTCCTCGTCGTCTTCTGTGTCCCCAGAAAGGGTCTCCTGTCCTACTAAACACAGTTCTCAAACTGAGTGGGAGGAATTCAGAAAGAAAATGTTAAGCGTCTTCGAGAACGCGTCCTCGACCCCCTCGAAGACAGCTGAGGGTGATACCCGGGTGAAAAACCCAAAAAATCAAAGCGCTGCGAGTCGCAGCACCCAACGAAACATTCCACCTGAGAGCGCCATGAGCCATCAGGTAAGAAGGCACCATCTTCGATGCCGTCGTCGAAGATTCCTTCGACGCACGGTTCGGCGCCATCGACGCCGTTGTCGAAGGGTTCCTCGATGCATCGGTCGATCGACTCGACGCCATTGTTGACGCCGATGAAAGAGAGGACCAAGGCCACTCCACAGCCAACGTTGATTCCAATGGCCTCCGGCACGACGCCGAGACCGTCGTCGATGCCCTCGAGTAGGATCCCGATCCTCTCGAGTTCTTCGAGACCCCTTCCAGTTTATTTGATGCCGTTCTCGGCGCCTTCGAAGCCTGTTACATCGTAACAACGAGTTTGGCTCCTTCTGCCTTAGAGATGGGTTTTACACCATTTCAGAGGTCAGAGTACCCTGGACTATCTTCAATTTATGAAGAGGGGGAAGATTCTGACCAGGAAACATTTGGGTTACACAGCCTATTTGAGAGGATTTCACCTCTGAGGAAAGAAGGCTGAAGGACCTACAGGAGTCACTACATGAGGCAAGTGGGCTGGACACTTCCCCAGAAGTGGAATTTGTTAAGCCAGACCCAGGGGAACATGCCGAAACACCCTATAGAACCCTGATGGCAAGAATTATTGAATGTATGGGTTGGTCTGTGCTTTCACCTGTTTTTCAACAGGATGACCTAACAGAAATATTAGACAAAGGCCCACAGGAGGACCCTGTGGTCCCCTTCCATGCAGCCTTACAAAGGAAAATTGCATCTAATTGGGAAACTCCTGAAGTTATCCCTGTGGTCAATAAAAGATTGTCAGCCAAGTATAGGGTAGCGGCTGCTGACCCTGAATACTTATCAAAACACCAGACCCCAGAGAGCCTGGTGGTTCGAGCAGCAACTTCATCTAGCAGTAGGACCGCTTACCCTACTGTCCCACAGGATAGAGATGACAAGAGGTACGATTCTATGGCGAAGAAAGTCTTCTCTGCCTGTAGTATGGCGTTGAAGTCCATCAACGCCACCTGTACGCTCGCCAGGTTCAGTCACACACTATGGGAGTGTGCTTCATCAGCGGCTGACTGCATACCCAAAGGAGAGGAAAAGGAAGCCTTCCTTAACATTATTAAAGATGGCAAAGATGCCATGTGCGAATCACTTCAAACTGGCATCGATTCCGCTGACAGTATCAGCAGGGCCATGGCGGCAAGTACAACAATCCGCAGGCATGCGTGGTTGCGAAAGTCGGGCTTTGCTCCAGATGTGCAGGCCAGACTTTTGAATATGCCCTTTGACGGCTTATTCGGGAAAAAGGCTGATGACAGTCTGGAAAAGTTACAGACTTTTAAAGCAGCAGCAAAATCTTTAGGAGCTGCTATCCGCCAAACTCTTTTTCGCCCCTCAGGAACCTCTGGGAGAGGAATGTCCTTTCGCTATTATTCCGCATTCGGGAAAGGCAGAGGACAGCCGGCTCAAAGAGGCCAAAGGAGATCCACCCGAGGTGGACGGGTCAAAAGTACTAAGACAGCAGCAGCAGCAGGTGCCTCTTTACCTTCGGCATCTGCATCAGCCGCCCCCAAACCACTCTGAGGCTTTCCCACACAATACACCTATAGGGGGCAGGTTAACTCACCATCTGATAGAATGGCAGGCTATAACATCAGATGCTTGGGCATTGGAGACAGTTGCCCAGGGTTACTGCTTACCCTTTCTACACATTCCTCAGAGACATCCACCGGGGAACAGCTCTCTAAAAGATCCAGATCCGCTCCTCTTGCAGGAAATTATAGACCTGCTAGAGAAAGGTGCCATAGAACCGGTACCTGTAGCAGACAGGAACAAGGGCTGGTACTCCCCCTACTTTCTCATACTAAAGAAGGACGGAGGACAGAGACCCATCCTGGACCTACGAGAATTGAACAAGTTCCTCAGGAAGGACAAGTTCAAGATGGTAACTCTCTCTCAGATCCTTCAGGCCCTCCAGCTCCAGGACTGGCTGGTATCTCTGGACCTTCAGGATGCTTATTTCCATGTGCCAATCCATCTCAAACACAGGAAATACCTGAGATTCGCAATTGGCGACTCTCATTATCAATTTCGAGTTCTGCCATTTGGGCTGACCTCCGCCCCAAGGGTCTTCACCAAGCTGATGTCGGTAGTGGCGGCGAGTCTAAGGAGGGAAGGGATCCACGTCTACCCCTACCTGGACGATTGGCTGATCAGGGCTGTATCTTCGGAACAGGCCCAGGCCCAGCTAGATTATGTCTGCCACTTCCTTCACAGACTGGGCTTCTCCCTCAATTTAAAGAAGTCACAGATGATACCAGCACAGAGACTCCAGTTCTTTGGAGCGGTCCTGGACACTTCCCTGGGAAAAGCCTCGCCACCAGAGGTGAGGGCTCAAGATATTCTACAGATGGTCACCAAGTTTCAAAATGCCCAACGTCTCCCAGCCTTCGACTTTTTGAGGTTGCTAGGCCTCATGGCATCCTGCATCTTACTTGTGCCAGAGGCTCGCCTGAGAATGAGATCTCTTCAGTGGGCACTGAGAAGTCAGTGGTCGCAATTCTCAGGGAGAATGACAGATCTCCTCCGGATTCCGGACAAGGTAGCCCGCGACCTTCAATGGTGGGCCTATCCAGGGAACATCTTGAAAGGAGAACTGTTTTGGCAACCATGGCCGGAGATAACAGTAGTCACAGACGCCTCACTCACGGGGTGGGAAGCCCATGCCAACGACTTGACCATCAGCAGTCATTGGTCTCCATCGGAGTCCAGACTACACATCAACCTATTAGAGCTGAGAGCGATCAGACTAGCGCTGAAAGCTTTCCTGCCATCAGTACAGGGGAGAAATGTCCTGATAATGACGGACAAACAAAAGAGGAGGTGTAGGATCACTGCCACTGTGCAGAGAGGCGATGCAGCTCTGGTTTTGGGCAATCCAAGAAGGAATGTCTCTATCGGCAGTCCACCTAGCCGGAGAGAAGAACTTGACAGCGGACGCTCTGAGCAGGCAGAGCACAGTCTCCCACGAATGGGAGCTAGCTCAGGGAGACCTTCAAGAGATCTTCGCCCTTTGGGGAACCCCTCAGGTGGATCTGTTCGCTACAAGCACAACAGGAAGTGCGATCTGTTCTGTTCAAGGGAATTTCCCCCGAGAGGAGCTCTAGGAGATGCGTTTGTAGTGGACTGGGAGTTTCCACTCCTTTACGCGTTCCCACCAGTCCCTGTTATTCCTCAAATGATCAGGAGGTTGAGAAGATTCCGGAAAACCATGATCCTAATTGCCCCGGATTGGGCCAGGAGAACGTGGTACCCGGACCTTCTAGATATGTCCATCTGTCCTCCAATCCGTCTTCCACTCAAAGAGAATCTTCTCTCGCAGAAGGGTGGTCAGGTTGGAACACATTTTGCAGCTGGTGTAGGGAAGAGAATATCGACCCTTTTTCATGTGGTACACCAACGGTGTTATCGTTTCTACTCTACTTGGCAAACTCAGGCCTTCAAGTTGGCACTGTAAAAGGCTATCTCGCAGCGCTTTCTATCTTCAAGCGCACTACGGAGGAACCATCGTATTTCAAACTTCCTCTAGTGGTACAATTTCTCAAGGGACTAACTAATGTTTACCCTCCAAAACCATTCCAGGTTCCCTTATGGGACTTAAATTTAGTCTTGAACTTCCTAATGGGCACTCCATTCGAACCACTTCACTCTTGCGTGCTGATATTTCTCACGCTTAAAACTGTCCTATTGGTAGCACTAACATCTGCTAGGACGGTGAGCGAGCTACAAGCTCTCTCCTGTAAACCCCCACATACAATCGTCCACAAGGACAAAGTTGTCCTACAGGTGAAGCCTAATTTCCTCTCAAAGGTGGTTTCTGATTTCATATTACTCAGAAAATTACTTTACCTTCGTTCTACCCTCCTCCCCATCCGGGGAAAGAGGAGGAAAGGCTACTTAGGCTGGACCCAAGGCGAGCTCTCAGCTTTTACATCAGCAGAATGGCTAGGATCAGGCAAGCAGACCAACTGTTTGTAGAATACTCAGGTCACAAGTTGGGACTACCCATAACAAAACAAACCATCTCCAGGTGGATTATTTTGGCCATCCTGGAATGTTACAAACTGGCAGGGAAAGAGCCACCCCAAAATCTCAGGGCTCATTCAACCAGGGGTATCGCAGCCTCTTCGACTCTCCAAAGAGGGATACCGGTCCGAGACATATGTGCGGCTGCCACATGTTCGTCCACACATTTTACAATCTGGATTCCTCCTCTGCTCAAGAGACCAGATTTGGCAAGGCCGTATTACATTCGGTCCATCCCTAAAGGGATACATAACATTCTCACTCCCACCTCCAATTACATGCCACTGCTATGGGAGTCTATCAAAGATAAGGAATACGTCGGAGGACACAATCCCTTCGAAGAACAAGTTACTTCTTACCTGGTAATGTTCTTTCGACGGGATGTTCCTCCGACGTATTCCTTATCGCCCCTCCCAACCATCCCCGCAGTGATACTTCCCTTGTGGTTACAGCTTACGCTCCTTTAAGGTCAATAACAAAATCAAGCATGACTTTTCTTATGCTACAAAACGGAACTGAGCAACGGACGCAGCGCGTGGCTATTTATGGGCATGATGACGTCAGCGCCGATACGGTGGCCGTCGGGGGACATCGACTCGGCGGACGTCGACGCGCAGCGCCCTCTACAGAAAAAATTTCCGAGGCCAGCAAGCTGGAAACGTATTATCAAAGATAAGGAATACGTCGGAGGAACATCCCGTCGAAAGAATGTACCAGGTAAGAAGTAACTTGTTCATCTCTCCCATACTAGGTGATCGCAACCACGCCCCCTCATAATTACCACACTCCATTTTATCCTTGCTGGTTACATATTTGGCCCTGATGTGTTCCATCCATGTATTTTCCGATATCAGATTTATTATCGCACACCTAGTGTTAGGCAGAATCCAGGGCAGTTCCCTTAGGGAGCACTACCCCAGATTAGGACTACAGGTGAGAGCAATAAATCCCCTTTGGTATCAGTCTGTTCCAAGATTTAGTTGGTAGCTGTGGCTGAGCAGTCAGACTTATCTCAAGAGGGAGATGAGCAAGCAGTATTCAGGGTTGACACAATAGGTAGTACAGTACTATGGAGCAAGGAATCACTGACCAAAGCTTTGTATTAAAAAGAGAATATATATTTATTTTATACACTTCTAAGTCAACACATAGATCACAGTTAATAAAGTTAGTTAAGTTTAGTCAAAAGAAAAGCATATACAACTCCCTAATCAATTGTAGACAAGTTTGCGGTAGAGTGAAAACTGAGCAAAATGGCACATTGAAAACCAACTAATCTAGTGAGAGCAGATCTAACAAATCAGCCAGAGTCAATAGGTCTGAGCCAGAGTCAGTGGTACAGAGCTAAGGCTTAGGAGCAAAAATGTTCTTGTAGCTGCAGTCAAGTCTTTAGTAGAAAAATATTGAAGAGGTAGATGCGAGGCGAAAGACAATGTTAAGAGAGAGGGTGGCCGACCCCACAAGTATTTAAAGGATTTAAAACACTTTTAGGGCTACCACAGAAAAAGGGCGGCCTGGTGGAACAATGTACCTTAAACGTGAAGAAGTGGCTCCTGTGGTGGCAGTTGTTCCTGGTAGTTCCTGCAGGTCGAGGGATCCAACAGAGGAAGAGAAGCTCTCGTCGTGGAGGAAGGTTCGAGTCGCTGCAGTACCGAGGGATGAAACCAAAGTTTAAAAGGTACGCGCCTTTTAATCGCTTTCCGGGTCAATAGCTGCCTGGCTATCCGGTCTCCAAGTGCTGGGCACTGTCGATTCAACCAAGGCACGTCCGAGGAAGCGGTAGGTGAACTGGTTGACCCCACCAGCTCAACGGAAGGAGGCTCTTTCGCTGAAGATCTCCTCTCGTCGTGTGGAACAAAAGTGGTGAGATGATATGGCAGGGCTTCACCGGTGGTATAGATGCTGAAGATGTCTCTGGCTACTCTCCCCTGCGGTTCTGTAGTTCCAGTGGTGACGTCTTGCTCTTCCAGTCCTCAGGACCCTGCGTTTATGCAGAAAGAGACCCATTCATACAGCCTAGCTGTCACTCACACAGTGGAGTGGTCACCTTGGCGGGAGACCCTCCAGCCTATCAGGTTAGAGTGTGACCTGAGTTGCTGTGGCAACTCTGTCCAGGGGTTCTACTCCCCCTCCCAAACAACAGACCCACCCCAGATTCAGAGGCGCCAAAAGGAGGGCTTCTGGGCAGAAGCCCGCCAAAAGAGTGAACAAAGGATCCCCGACCTGGGTTAGGAATATAGACTAAGACTCGAGAAAAGAAGTTATATCAAAGTTCTGGCAAATAAAACCGACCAGAGTAAAGTTAATAATAAAATAAACCGGTGGTATGTTAGAGGCTGTCATTAAAAGTATTAGCCTCGAACTATGGGAAAATCCCATAGGAAAATATTTGCGGTCGAATATAAAAGGTAGTAACCACTGCCACCAGCCAGAAACTTTGTAGAGGGGGACTTTAAGGTACCCTCTCGAAAACGAACATGGGGAAAAACTATTAACCCGTTCCAGTACTTCCATATTAAGATGGGGTGTACTGGTTTAGTTCATAGAGATTGACTAGTAAAGTCAATGGGGTCTTTACATGCCCTGGGAGACAGTAGTCAGTCCCAGGGAATGGAGTCTATGTTTGTGGGGCACTATGACACCCCTGTGTCACTGCACAGAGGGTGCTGTGTAACACATGTGCATAAAGATGGTTCCTATGGATGAGAGAAAAGATCCCATAGGCATTAAACACAAAAATAGCCTAGAACACACATAACAAATATACCTAAGAGTGGGAAAAAGAGTCTCCCTCTTAGCAGGTAAAAAGAAATAAACCCTTCAAATCCAGCAAAGCTGCTGGGGTACTCTATAGGTAAGGGAAAATAGCCATAAGTGAGAATTCTCCCTAACACTCGCCCCCCCAGACTAAGGGACAGGAGGATCTAATCCACTCCTGGATGAGTCTCATACCTCTAGTCGGTTATAAACAACCTAGAGAGACCATCAGCATTTTGGTGGTGACATCCTGACCAGTGCTCAATGGTAAAATCAAACCCTTGGAGGCAGATTGACCATTTTAGCAGTTTTGGGTTTTCCCCTTTCATTTGCATCAACCATCGCAAGGGTTGGTGGTCTGTTTGAATGGTGAAAGTAGATCCATATAGGTATGGTCTAAACTTCTTCAAAGCCCTCACAATGGCAAAACATTATCACTCAATAGTTGCCCACCTTGTCTCAGGTTCCTTCAGTTTCCTACTGATGAAGCAAATGGGTGCTCCCTACCTTTCTCATCCAGTTGACTGAGTATTGCACCTATACCTATATTGAAAGCATCAAGCATCTGTCTGTACAATGAAGGGTTGGTGGTAGTTAGGAGCTCTGAGAACTGGAGCTTGACAAAGGGCTTTCTTCAGGCTTTCAAAGGCCTGATTGCACTCCTCATTCCATTTGATCTTTTTAGGGAACTTAGGAGAGGAGATTACATTCAGTGGAGAAGCTATGGATCCATAGTTCTCAATGTAATTCCTGTAATACCCAGTGAGGCCTAGGAAGGCTTTCACCTGGGTTTGAGTAGAAGGGGTTGTCCAATTTTGCACAGCTTCAATCTTGCTGAGCAAAGGCCTTATTTAACCACCTCCTACCTCATGCCCAAGGTAGACCACTTTACTCTGACCAATTTGACATTTGCTTGCCTTTATG
This sequence comes from Ambystoma mexicanum, assembly GCF_040938575.1. NCBI lineage: Eukaryota > Metazoa > Chordata > Amphibia > Caudata > Ambystomatidae > Ambystoma > Ambystoma mexicanum. The sequence goes on from NC_090926.1 coordinate 1,047,683,362, forward strand.
GTCAGCTGGGCCTGTTGCAGAGCCTGCAAAACATATCCTAGGTGGTCAACATGTTCTTTCCAAGTAGGGCTGAACACTGCAATGACATCCAAGTATGCCATGCAGAAGTCCTCCATCCCATTCAGAACCTGATTAACCATCCTTTGGAATGTTGCAGGTGCATTCTTTAATCCAAAAGGCATAACCTTAAACTGATATAAGCCAACTGGGGTGGAGAATGCAGTTTTCTCCTTGGCATGGTCAGTCAGGCCTATTTGCCAATAGCCTGACGTGAGATCAAATGTGCTGAGGAACTTGGCTGAACCAAGTCTATCCACCAGCTCATCTGTCCTTGGCAAAGGATGGGCATCAGTCTTAGTGACTAGATTTAGAGCTCTATAGTCAACACAGAATCTCAATTCTTTGGATCCTGCCTTCGGTACTATCACTACTGGGCTAGACCATGGACTAGTAGAGGGCTCTATTACCCCGAAATCAAGCATCATGTTGACCTCTCCTTTGATGTGGGTTCTTACATTTTATGACATCCTGTAGCCCCTGCTTTTGACAGGTAGACAGTCATCGGTTTGGATATCATGTTGGCCCCAAGGGGTCAAAACTGGTGTCAGAGAGAACAGAGGGGCAAATTGATTTAACAAAAGTTTGCACTCCTGCTGTTACTCAGGTGTCAAATTAGAAGAGAGATTGACTCCTTCTCTTTTCTCATCTAAAGGTTTGCCTCTGAGCAGGTCAGGCAGAGGTTCACTCTCCTCCTCCTCTTGAGCTGAAGCTAGAAGCAAAGCTCCCAGTTCTGGTCTCAAGAAATAAACTTTTAGACAGTTGATGTGAAAGACTCTAGGAGCCTCCTTAGGATTGCCTAAGTCCACCAGATAGTTTACCTCTCCAAGTTTTCCCACAACCTTGAAGGGTCCCATCCATTTGTCCTGCAAGGCCCTCTGCCTTGTTGGTACCATAACAAGAACTAGCTGGTCTTGAAGAAACTCAACCATGTTGGTCTTCTGGTCATGCCAATGCTTGACCAGAGCCTGACCTGCTTTCAAGTGATCACTTGCTTCAGCCATCATGTGTGACATTCTCCTCCGCAGTCCTATCACATAGTCAGTGACCCTGACTGGGGTGGGGGAAGGAGCACGCTCCAACCCTTCCTTGATCAGGGCCACTGGACCTCTGACCGGATGGCCATAGAGAAGATCAAAGGGACTGTAACCTACTCCCTCCTGAGGGACTTCTCTATATGCAAAGAGAAGGCATGGCAGTAGAAGATCCCACTTTTTCTTAAGAGGGTCTTCTAAAGCTCCTATCATGCTCTTCATGGTTCTGTTAAACCTTTCTACCAAACCGTTTGTCTGAGGGTGGTATGCTGTTGAGAACTTGTAGGTAACTCTGCAGTTTTTCCACATGGCTTTCATGTAGTGGGACATAAAATGTGACCCCCTGTCGGATATCACCTCCTTAGGAAACCCAACCCTGGTAAAAAATTCCAAGGAGGGCCTTAGCAACAGCCGGAGCTGTAACAGTCCTCATAGGAATTGCTTCAGGGACCTAGTAGCATGGTCTACTACAACAAGTATAAACCAGTTGCCTGAAGAAGTTCGAGGATCAAGGGTACCAACAATGTCGATTCCTACACTCTCAAATGTTACTCCCACCACAGGGAGAGGCACTAGAGGTGCCATGTCCTTGGATCCACTTTTACCAGAGGTTTGGCAAGTGTGGCAACTCTTGCAATACTTATCTACTTCAGCCCCCATTTTAGGCCAATAAAAGTAGAGAGAGAGCCTTTCCTTGGTCTTCTTGAAGCTCAAGTGACCAGCCAAAGGTAATGCATGGGCTAGTTGCAAGAATTGGAGTCTGTTTGCTTGGGGCACTACAAGTCTTTTGTAGTCCCCAGGAGTTGACTCTGTCGGTTCACTGTAGAAGAGGCCATCTTCCCACTGTAACCTATACTTCCCAGGCTCTTGCCCTTCAAGCTGAGAAGCTGCGTGGTGGCGAAGACCTTCCAGAGTTGGACATTCTCTTTGTCCCTCACGAAGTCTGCCCTTTGGGTTCCCCCTTCTGCCAGTAACGACTGCAGCTCAGGATGGTCCACAGGGTCAAGATCTCCAATGAGTTCCTGGCCTCCCACTAGATCTGAGTCCTCAGGCTCTAGTTCAACCACACAGGGTTGTACCTCACTCTCAGCCTCAGCTGGAGGAGGAATCACAGGTGTGATTTTTGCTAACCTAGGAGATTTCCTGGTTGGCAGCACTGGAGTGCTTTCTGCTGTCCTTTTCTTTGAAGTCTTATGTTTCCCCTTTGCTTCTGGTTGCTTGGAAATAGCAGTTAGTAACTCCAGTGGGGTAGGAGTGATTTCCATCATCTCGTCAGTAGAGCCTCTTAAGGTCCTCTCCCTTGCAGGTCTGGTAAGCTCCTGTAATCTCTTACTAGGAGGTCTGGGAGTACTTGACACTACTCCCAGGTCTTTCAGATCATTGCCCAACAGCACCCTTCCTGGTACTTCAGATTGTATACTCACAGGTATCCTGACAGTCATTTCATTGCACTGGATGAGAGCTGGTAATTGGGAAGCATCTGCACAGACCCTCCAGCTAACTTGGTGAGGCATTTGGGTGCCTTAGCAACATCCTCCACCTTGAGAAAAGATTTGTCCACCACAGTTATGCTGGCCCCAGTGCCACTAATGGCATGGGTCTCCTGACCATTGACTAGGACACTGTCTTTATAATACTCTTTAGTATTAGGAGGCATAGAATTATACACATCTAAATTCTGTTGTTCCCTCAACCCAAGAGATACTAAAGATACACTAGCTGAGACTCCAATGGGATCATCAGCCAGCAGTTGAAAGTTTCCACTGGCCATCGTTACTTCCTCCTCTGGAGCGAAGGCTAAGGAGACAGTGTCCACCCCTGAAGGTTTACCCTTACATCTGGGATCCCCTTTCACATGATCAGTTGAGCCACAAACATAACATTTTCCAAATGTCTTTATCAATGGTGGCTTGTTCTGACCTCCTTCTGGTCTGGGACCAGTAGGTATACTAGCCTGATTTGGTTTCCCTTGTGGCTCACCCTTAGAATTTTGTTTGTGGCCCTCTTTGGAATTGAAATTATTTGAATTCTCTTTGGTGTCTTTCTTAGGCTGCTTTCCCTCATCCTTGTTCTGAGTTACCCCTGAATCCTTGTGAGTAGCTCTGTTGGCAACCCACAAGTTAGCAGCCTTAGCTAATTTCTTAGAATCCAATTCTTTTGAATCAGCCAAGTGCTGTCTGAGCTCAGGACAGCAAGCATCATAGATAGACTCCATCATAACAAGATTTCCCATTCCTTCATAAGTGTTAACTTTCTAACCCTTAACCCATCCCTCTAAGTTCTTCAAACATTCATTCACCCAAGTAGCCCAAGGGGTACTATCATGCTTTTTGAGGGTCCTAAAGGAGTGTTCCCAAATCTAGCTATCAGAGCTAGCTTTACACATTCATAGTCCATCCTATCCACCTCCCCCAACTCCATTACCACATCAGATGCAACAGGAGGGAGCCTAGAGAATAACCAGGGGATCAACTGATTCCCTGTGATATCCTGGAGCCCATGATTGTATTCAAACATAGCAAGCCGAACTAACACATCCAACTTAGGTTCATACATACCTACAATCTCTTTAGGCATCCAGAATCTTTTTGGACTGCAAGATCTAGAGGATTCGGGGAGAGAAGCATTTTCCAAAGACAATTTCTTCATCTCAAGCTCCTGGTTGAGCTCCATTTCTTTGAGCCTTAGTTCTTGATGCCTCTGTTCAGTTTGGGCGCTAATTCTTTTGAATTCAAGTTCAAGTCTCATTTTTTTCTAGAGATATAAATTCGGCACCTAATGTGGGACCTGGTAAGGGTCCAGTAGCTACAGGTTGAGGCCCTTGAGCAGGCAGAGGACCAGAGGAGGTGACATAGTTATCCTCCTCTTCCTCATCTGTCTCAACAATAACTTTTTCAACATTATCCTCATTACTGTTTGCCACATTTGCTGGAGTACTAGGGCCTACAGCACCACTATCCAGACTGTGTTTCTCTAACAGTCTATCAATCATTTCTGTTTTCTTGCCTTTGACAGGAAGACCTTTCTGTCTGCACAAATCTTTAAGATAATCAGCAGTTTTTGCAAGGAGGGTCTCTTGACTATAACTTTCCATCCTTGACTTTTGTTAAAATAACTTTTTGTGATTGTTAACCGTGTGGTTAGTTGCACCAAGGCACTAGTAACAAACTAAAATGTCAATCCAATACTTTTATCCTCACCGCTGTACACCAGTGTTAGGCAGAATCCAGGGGAGTTCCCTTAGGGAGCACTACCCCAGATAAGGACTACAGGTGAGAGCAATAAATCCCCTTTGGTATCAGTCTGTACCACAAAGATTTAGTTGGTAGCTCTGGCTGAGCAGTCAGACTTATCTCAAGAGGGAGATGAGCAGTATTCAGGGTTGACACAATAGGTAGTACAGTACTATGGAGCAAGGAAACACTGACCAAAGCTTTGTATTAAAAAGAGAATATATATTCATTTTATACACTTCTAAGTCAACACATAGATCACAGTTAATAAAGTAAGTTAAGTTTAGTCAAAAGAAAAGCATATACAACTCCCTATTCAATTGTAGACAAGTTTGCGGTAGAGTGAAAACTGAGCAAAATGGCACAGTGAAAACCAACTACAAATGGCACTCTAACAATTTAACGAAAGGTAGGGAGAGCACAAGTTAAACCAAAATATCTTCAGACACCCCCTAGCAACACTTCCCTGAAGTTTTGTGAACAAGTAATGCACAGTAACACTTTAGCCAAAAGATAAGTGAATGAAAACTGAGCAAAATGGCACTCCACAAGTTAAAACAGTAGGAAGGAAGAGGGGTTTAGAAGATTTAGGTGCATCCACACATTTCTCATTGAAAACCAATCTAGTGAGAGCAGATCTAACAAATCAGCCAGATTCAATAGGTCTGAGCCAGAGTCAGTGGTATAGAACCGAGGCTTTGGAGCAAACATTTTCTCGTAGCTGCAGTCAAGTCTTCAGTAGAAAAATATTGAAGAGGTAGATGCGAGGCAAAAGACAATGTTAAGAGAGAGGGCGGCCGTCCCCACAAGTAGTTAAAGGATTTAAAACACCTTTAGGGCTATCACGGAAAAAGGGCGGCCTGGCGGAACAATGTACCTTAACCGTGAAGAAGTGGTTCCTGCGGTGGTGGTTGTTCCTGGTAGTACCTGCAGGTCAAGGGATCCAACAGAGGAAGAGAAGCTCTCGTCGTGGAGGACGGTTTGAGTTGCTGCACTACCCAGGGGTGAAACCAGCCGCGGTGCTACCAAACAAAGTTTAAAAGGTATGCTCCTTTTAATTGCGGTCCGGGTCTATAGCTGCCTGTCTATCCGGTCTCCAAGTGCTGGGCACTGTCGATTCGACCAAGGCAGGTCCGAGGAAGCAATAGGTGAACTAGTTGACCCCACCAGCTCAATGGAAGGAGGCTCTTTCGTTGAAGATCTCCTCTCGTCTTGTGGAAGAGAAGTGGTGAGACGATCCGGTAGGACTTCACCGGTGGTGTAGATGGTGAAGATGTCTCTGGCTTCTCTCCCCTTCGGTTCCGTAGTTCCAGTGTCGACGTCTTGCTCTTCCAGTCCTCAGGACCCTGCTTTTATGCAGAAAGAGACCCATTCATACAGCCTAGCTGTCACTCACACAGTGGAGTGGTCATCTTGGCGGGAGACCCTCTAGCCTATCAGGTTAGAGAGTGACCTGAGTTGCTGTGGCAACTCTGTCCAGGGGTTCTACTCCCCCTCCCAAACAACAGACCCTCCCCAGACTCAGAGGCGCCAAAAGGAGGGCTTCTGGGCAGAAACCCACCAAAATAGCGAACAAGGATCCCCGACCTGGGTTAGGAATATAGAGTAAGACTCGCGAAAGAAGTTATGTCAAAGTTCTGGCAAATAAAACCTACCGGAGTAAAGTTAATAATAAAATAAACCGGCGGTATATTAGAGGCTGTCAGTAAAATTATTAGCCTCGAACAATGGGAAAATCCCATAGGAAAGTTTTTGCGGTCGAATATAAAAGGTAGTAACCACTGCCACCAGCCAGAAACTTTGTAGAGGGTGACTTTAAGGTACCCTCTCGAAAATGAACATAGGGGAAAAACTATTAACCCCTTCCAGTACTTCCATATTAAGATGGGGTGTACTGGTTTAGTTCATAGAGATTGACTAGTAAAGTCAATGGGGACTTTACATGCCCTGGGAGACAGTAGTCAGTCCCAGGGAATGGAGTCTATGGGCCTCATTACACGGTAGGCTATTAGTGCCATGGTTGCCGTCAGTATTTTACTGTGTCCACCTTTGTGGATGGCGGGATTACCGCCCTACTCCAAGGTGAGCGTGGGTGGTAATTCCACATTCACCAAGGCCCTTCCCCATTCCCATTTTTGCCCCCATAGGGCATAATGGGAATGGGAAAGGCGCTAATTATGGTACCGCAAATTGCGGTACCGTAATTAGCACCAAGGTCCCATTGCGGTACCCTACTTTAACGGCTGGTAAAACCAAAGTCGGGTCCCGCAAAGGGAACTCGTAGTAAGGTGGTAACGGTTAGCGGTCACCAGTAGCATTACCGGTGACCGTTAACCCTTACCGCCTTCCGTGTAATGAGGCCCTATGTTTGGGGGTCTCTACGACACCCCTGTATAACTGCACGGAGGGTGCTGTGTAACAGATGTGCATAAAGATAGTTCCTATGGGTGAGAGAAAAGATCCCATAGGCATTAAACACAAAAATAGCCTAGAACACACATAGCAAGGATGCCTAAGAGTGGGAAAAAGAGTCTCACTCTTAGCAGGTAAAAAGAAATAAACCCTTCAAATCCAGCAAAGCTGTTGGGGGACTCTATAGGTAAGGGAAATTAGCCATAAGTGAGAATTCTCCCTAACACCTAGTGTTCCCCTTTGCCTTTGGCAGAATTTGCCATATTTTCCCCACATTACCACTGCAGAGTACTGTGAACATATGTTGGCGTTGCTCGTTTAATATTGAGAACCTCCATCGTTTTACCCAGATTTTATACTCTTTTTTTGCACGCCTTATTTTGGCATTTAGGATCATTGGGATTGCCATTCACATTTTGGATATGTTTCTGCAGTTCCCGCTTTGCATCTCTTATTTCTATGTCAAAACTATTTGGGTGTTTTCCCTCAGATATTACCCCTGTGTGATACTTGACTTTCTCTGCACTGCATCGTGAGCCAACCTTTCCAACCAAACACCAATTTCATGAACACTATATTCCCCTCAGCATTCACCCATTGCTGTAGTGCTCTCGAGGCTTTAGTTTTATTTCTAGGCGTCCAGGTTATTCTAGTGCCCCCTTCATTGAGGTTGGTATCCTTCACCCCTGACCATTTCTTAGGCTGTACCTGCAGATTCAAGGTAGGAATCAGTTTATTATGGTCACTATATAGCGTTTTCTGGGACACCAGGGACACAACCTTCTCAGAGCAAAGGTTAGTATTCAAGAAGTAATCTGATGTTGTAACTTTATTCCCCATAGTCCATGTACATTGGCACGGACAATCTCCTACGGTGCAACTATTGTACATCAGGAGGTCCCAGTATATTAACATAGCAACCCAGCTTTTACCTTTCTGGTTCCCTTTCGCTTTAAGCATCATACTATTTGGGCTCACACCTTTATATTGTGGACCACTGACATAGTCACTACATCCTGCGTTAAAATCCCCTCTCAGTAGTATGAATATGTGTCCTTCCATTACTACCAAGGTTGCACATATTTGATCAATGTCTGCTTGTATCTCATCCGATGCCTCTGTGTCAGGTGGTACATAGATGTTTATCAATAGTATTACATTTTCGGCAGAGACCCCATTGATTTCCACCTCAATGGCCATGATGTTTTTGGTGCTCAGGATCATGTTTACATTTGTCACAGGGACTGGTTGTTTTATTTCTATGATATCGCCGCTCACTTTCCCCTTTATCAGCCAATTGCTCATGTAGTGTAAAGCCCCCCCATGTGTATCTTGGCTATTAGCTACGTTTCCTGCAAAAACACAACATCAAACTCTTCTAGCAGTGGTCGTGACCACCTATTCCCCAGCAGATGTGAATGGCCCCTAGTGTACCAACTTACGATTTTTAAAGATCACTTATTTTCAACTACCTGTCTCATCAGAACCTTTCAAATGGATGGTGTCCTCCCACGTATTCCTCATCTTAGATATCAGAATTTCTTTCTCACCAGAGGGCGCTGTGTTCGAGGCCACCGAGTAGTAGTCCCTCGAGGGCCGCTGTCGAGCGTCTATGTCATCCGCTGTATAAAGGGCTGGAGCTGTGCCCGTACCTCGGTTCCGTTTTTCTGAACACTGCTTCGTGTCACAGAAGAGCGCATAAGACTTTTTCTCGACGATGTCCTTGTCATCTACTCCAACCACACCTAAGACAGGTCTCAAAAAATGTCTGAAGTGTGGTAGGAAAATGTCTATTATCGACCCCCATCGGAATTGCCTTTGGTGTCTCAGCCCCAACCATCGATTTGATGAATGTGGTTCCTGTTAGGCCATGTCCAATAAGGCTCTTAGGGAACAGAAAGGGAACAGAAAGGGAACAGAAAGGTAAGCTGGCGGTTGGGGAGGAATCTTATAGGTCTTCGAAAAGACAAACAGTTGGGTCGAGGAGGTCGAGGTCCAAAAGTCGCTTGAGGAAATCTTCCTCGTCTTCATCGAAGACGTCAAAAAAGCGACGTCACAGGTCTTCTTCCTCCTCTTCCTCCTCGTCTGAGAGAAAGGTGACTTATCCTTCCAAGCACGATTCCCCTGAAAAAATGGGAGGCCTTTAGGGCTTCGATGCTTAAAATCTTCGAGAAAGTGGCCCAGACCCCCTCAAAAAAGCTGCGTGGAGATCATGCCCCTGCCAAATCCAAAAGTGACAGAGGGAGTTCAAAGACCAGGCACACGAGATCCGACAAACAGTTGAGGGTGTCATCAGGGCAAAGTGCTTCGACACCTCATGTAAAGTCAAAACCACTGGTGCATAAATTGGGTGGTAGCGGAATCGATGTTGATGTCGAAGTCGAAATCCGACTCGACACAGTTCACGATGATAACGTTGAAGCCAACAATGAAAATGGTTGATACCTTTGACAGTGTCGAAGCCTACTTCAACGGCATCGAAGCCTCCTTCGAAGACATCGAAGCCAGCGTCCGTACCATCGACGCCTTCAAGGCCTTAATTGAAGCATTCCTTAATACTGATGCCAAAGTCGACACCATTGTCCAAGCCTAAATTGGTACCACACCCTTTACCAGAAAAGGTTTTCCAGCCTCAACCGAGGCAGGAATTTTTCAGGTCTGTGACATCGCTTTTTGAAGCGCAGTCCTCTGAAGAGGATGTAACTTCAGCTGGGTTTAGGTTTGGAGACAGGGAGGTTCCTGATGAGTTAGTAGAACCGAATACCAAGATGACAGATCTTTATGATTGTCTTCAAAATGCCAGTGGCCTAGACACTTCCCCTGAAGTGGAATTTGGGAAACCAGACCCTGCAGATCATGCAGATCCTGGGTATAGGAACCTCATGGGAAGGGCCATTGATTTCATGGGTTTGAAAGCAGCTTCCACAAGTTTTGACCAGGATGATATGATGGATATCCTGACTGAGGGACCTCAAAAAGATCCTGTCCTCCCTTTCCATAAGGCACTACAGAAAAGGGTGATGGCAAATTGGGATACTCTGATTCGAGTCCGGCAGTAAATAAAAGATTTGTGGCAAAGTACAGACCATCTTCATCTGATCCTGAATATCTATCTAAACATCCCTCTCCTGAAAGTTTAGTAGTACAAACTGCAACCTCCACTAGGCAGTCAGTTTACCCTTCAATACCACCAGATAGGGATGATAAAAAAGTTGATGCTTCGGCCCGGAAAGTCTTTTCTTCGAGCAGCATGGCCCTTAAATCGACTAATGTAACTTGCATTTTGGCAAGTTTTAAATACACTCTGTGGGACTGTATGACACAGTGGCTGATCACATCCCAGAGTGTGATTAACGGGATGGTTTTCCGGCGATAGTGAAAGATGGGAAAGAGGCTATGGAAGAATGCCTCCAGTCAGGACTGGACACTGCTGATAGTGTAAGCAGGTACACGGCACCTAGCACATCCTACGCAGATTTGCATGGCTGGGAAATCTGGCTTTGCACCTGATGTGCAGTCAAGATTACCCAGTATGTCCTTTGATGGCTTGAGGTTGTTCGGCAGCAAGGCGGACGAGAGCTAGGAGAAGCTGCAGACCTAGAAAGCGTCAGCGAAATCACTGAGCGCCGCCATAAGAGAGCCTCAACAACACTCCTACGCAAGGTCATCTTCCGGGAGGAATCGTCCCTTCCGTTTCTACTCCTCTTTTGGAAGAGGGAGGGTACAGGCCAGTCGAAGAGGCCAACATAGAAAACCCCTTTGTGGTGGAAAGGGGGAGAGGTGCTAGATCAGCCCCAGCAGAGAGTACTACCTCCACAGCCACTGCTGCAGCCACTTTGAGGTCTTCACCCACAAGGGAGAATCACTTGGTATCTGAGTGAATATCTGAATGAATGGCAGGGCATTACATCAGATGCCTGGGCGCTAGAGATAGTGACCCATGGTTACTGCCTTCATTTTCATCAAAGACCTCAAGATCATCCACCGAGACCCAACTCTGTAAAAATTGCAGACCCGCTCCCTGCTAGAGAAAGTGCAATAGAACATGTTGCATGGTTGGTACTTCCCTTATTTTATCATCCCCAAAAAGGATGGAGGATTGAGACCCATCATGGATTTAAGAAATTTGAACAAATTCCTCAGGAAGGACAAGTTCAAGATGATGACCATTTCTCAGATCCTTCAGGCTCTTCAGCTTCAGGACTGGCTGGTTTCATTGGACCTTCAGGATGCTTACTCATGTGCCAATCCATTTCAAGCACAGAAAGTACCTGAGGTTCGTGGTTGGTGGTTCTCACTATCAATTTTGGGTTCTGCCATTTGGGCTGACCTCCGCCCGAGGGTTTTCACCAAGCTGATGGCGGTAGTGGCAGCGAGTCTCAGGAGAGGGGGATTCAGGTCTACCCTTACCTGGATGATTGGCTAATCAGGGCAAGTTCACCCGACGAGCCCAGGAACATCTGGCCATGACCTACCACTTCTTACACAGAATGGGCTCCTCCCTCAATTACAAGAAGTTACAAATGATTCCAAGCCAAAGACTCCAATTCATCGGTGCAGTCCTGGATACTTCCTCAGGGAAAGCCTCGCCTCCCGAGGAGTGAGCTCACCACATTCTGCAGATGTTAACAAAGTTTCAAAATGCCCAACATCTTTCTGCATTCGATTTTCTAAGGTTGCTATGCCTCATGGCATCCTGCATCTTTCTGGTGCCAGAGGCCAGTTTGCGGATGAGACCCGTTCAATCGGCTCTCAGGACTCAATGGTCCCAATTTTCGGGGAGATGTCAGATCTTCTGCAAGTCCCGGCGAGAGTGGCTCAAGATCTTCTATGGTGGTTGTGCAAAGAAAATATCCTCAAGGGAGGGCCTTTTTGGCAACCATGGCCGGAGATAACAGTAGTGACGGATGACTCACTCACAGGGTGGGGAGCCCACACCAACGATCTGACAATCAGCGGTCATTGGTCTCCATCAGGGTCCAAACTACACATCAACCTTTTGGAGCTGAGGCCAATCAAACTAGCACTGAAGGCCTTTCTGCCCTTTGTACAGTGAAGGAATGTCCTGATAATGACAGACAACACAGTGGCCATGTACTACCTCAACAAGAGAGGAGGCGTAGGTTCACTACCACTGTGCAGAGAGGCAATGCAGCTCTGGTTCTGGCCAATGCAAGAAGGAATCTCACTATTGGCAGTTCATCTAGCCGGAGAGCAGAACACGGCGGTGGACACTCTGAGCAGGCAGAGCACAGTCTCTCACGAGTGGGAACTAGCTCAGGAAGTCCTTCAAGAGATCATCGTCCTTTGGGGAACCTCTCAAGTGGATCTGTTTGTGACCAGTGTCAACAGCAAATTCGAACTGTACTGCACAAGGGAATTTCCACCAAGAGAATCTCTAGGGGACGCGTTTGTGGTGTACTGGGTATTTCCACTCCTATACACGTTTCCTCCAGTCCCTGTGATTCCACATGTAATAAGGAGGTTGAAAACGTTCAGGAAAACCATGATCCTCATTGCCCCGGATTGGGCCAGGAGGACGTGGTACCGGACCTTGTGGGCATGTCCATCTGCCCTCCAATATGTCTTCCACAAAGAGAGGATCTTCTTTCGCAAGAGGAAGGTCGGGTTCTCTATCCAGAGGTCATCACACTCAGCCTTAACGCATGGTTTCTGAAAGGCTGAGATTTAAGGATTGGGACCTCCCGGATGACGTAATGGAGATCTTGCTTTCAGCCAGACGGCCAGCAACAAAATCCTTGTATTGGTGTCGTTGGAACAAGTTCAGTAACTGGTGCAGGGATAAGAATGTGGATCCATTTATATGTAATACTCCTACAGTACCTTCTTTTCTCTTACACTTGGCCAATTGGGGGCTCCAAGTTGGTACTATAAAAGGATATTTGGCAGCGCTATCTATCTTTAAGCGCTCCTCGGAAGAGGTGTCCTACTTTAAAATGCCCTTGTTCATTCAGTTCTTGAAAGGGCTGACAAAAGTGTACCCTACGAAACCTTTTCAGGTGCCCATCTGGGATTTGAATTAGTCTTAAAATTTCTTATGTGTGCACCTTTTGAACCCTTACATTCTTGCCCGTTAAGACTTCTCACTCTAAAAACAATTTTGTTAGTGGCTATAAAGTCAGCCCGCCGGGTGAGTGAGTTGCAGGTGCTGTTTTGTAAGCCTCCTCACACCATTTTCCATAGGGACAAAGTTATTCTAAAAGTCAAACCATCCTTCTTGCCTAAGATTGTCTCTGATTTCCATCTGTCACAGAAAATCACCTTTCTTTCTTTTTACCCTCCTGCACACGCTAGTAAGGAAGAGGAAAGATTGCACAGACTGGTCCCAAAAAGGGCTCTCAGTTTCTATATTTCTAGACTTGCACATTTTTGACAATGTGACCAACTATTTTTTGGGTATACTTGACACTAATTGGGCTTTGGCGTGTCTAAGCAAACTCTATCCAGATGGCTAATTCTAGCAATCTCGGAGTGCTATAAATTGGCTGGGAAAGAGCCTCCATATGGGTTAAGGGCTCATTCAGCCAGGGGCATGGCAACTTCCACGACTCTTCAGAGGGGTGTCCTGGTGCAGGATATTTGTATTGCGGCCCCCTGGTCATCAATGCTCACGTTTGTGAAGCATTACTGATTGGACCCTACATCACATCAAGGAGGACTCTTTGCAAAAGCTGTCCTTCACACGATTCAAGACTAATTTCGCTGGTACTCCCTCCGAATTCTTACCGCTTTGGGAGAATATCTAAGATGAGAAATACGTGGGACGACACAATCCATTCGAAGAACAAGTTACTTACTAACTGTAACGTTCGTTGGATTGGATGTTCCTCCCATGTATTCCTCATCGACCCTCCCAATCTACCCCGCCGTACAGTTCACGCCAGTTGCACTCGAACTTCTTTAAGAGCCTGAGGACTTAAAAGCCTGATCAACTGATGCGACCGTGAACACCGTAAAAACAGAACAGGGCGTGGCTCGAGCCCTTTATACAGCGGATGATGTCACCGCTCGACGGCGGCTCTCGAGGGACTATGACTCAGCGACCTCGAACACAGCGCTCTCTGGTGAAAAAAATGTTCCGAAGCAGCAAAGCTGGGAGACAAGATATCTAAGATGAGGAATACATGGGAGGTACATCCAATCGAAAGAACGTTACAGTTGGTAAGTAACTTGTCCTTCTGAGCCATTCCCAACCTGTGGCATCGTCTAGTACTACCTCCTTAACCGACCCCTCATTCTTCGAACGTGGGTTATAAGCCCCTGTGGGTATCACTTCCTGGGTTATTTCAATGTTTGCGGGGCAATCTACCACATATCCTACAGTATCAATGGATCTTAGGTGGTTACATATCAGTGCAGGTACCTCCACCGTGGCACAGTGCACTCGTAGGAAGTTCCTCCCTTTATATCCACCGGTTCCACAAAGGTAAAGTCAGCAGTTGTCAGAACTTGCAATGCTGGTACATTTTTGCATACTGTTAAGTAAGCCTGATCGATTGTTTTTGAACCCCGACCGATAGTGAACACTTTTGGTTCTTTCCCTAAGCTAAGCAGAGACAATATGGGTGTCAGGGAAGTAACAGGGGGTGGGGGTTGCATCATCGTCCTTCTCCTCCAGTATTTCCTGCTCTGTTAGCAGGGAAGTCAATTCTCCCCTACCCGTTGGTGGCTTGAGCGCACTTCTTCTCTCATCATGTTGAGAGTCAAGAGTTCCTTCGCCCAGCAACCACCTGGTCAGAGTTCCCAGGTGTTTTGGCCGCTTAGCTGTCCCTTTCTGTGGATTTTCCTTAGGGTGATCTTGACATTCCTGCGCCAGTGCTATAGTCATTGAATTCAAGGGCTCCAAGGTTAGCCTTTTTTGGCTATTTATTTGCTTTCTGTTCGCCACTGCTCTCCGGAGTCTGGCTCCTTTTTGTAGCCATCTTTCTCTTCTTCTTTTATATATGATTATCTCAGGGTTAGCCTCATCAGGCCGCTCCCCAGTCATTTGTATCTCAGGCACTTCTTATTCTGGGTATATTTTATCACTTTCAACTGTGTCTATGGGATCAGTGCCCGTCAACTTAAGTTGTCCATCCCTGTCTCTTGTAAGCGACTCTCCAGAGAGCCAATCACTGCTCCTTGCTTCTTCACTTCTTCTAGAATGACTCCACACAATTTCAGAAGCATTTTTACTGTGAACTGTAGAACACCTTCAGATACATTTGTGGGTTTTTTTTGGAGTATGTCAGGTTGTTCTCATCAATTCCATTTAAGTTGTTCCTTAACTCTCTTTTGTTGTCACTAGCCGTACTAGGGAACGAGGATTGGTGAGGCTGATAATCGCTGTTTGCCAGAGTGAGGCAGTGATTGCCTAGTGGGCCTTCCTGCTATCTCGTACTCGTGTGGTGATATGCACCTTAGCTCGTGTGGGGGCATTCATGTTTGCATGTACCCTTACATGCACAACCTCTTTTTCTGGTGAAGGTATAACCTGTCTGTCCATTCTAGCATAGTATTGTGTGCTATCTTTACGCTGTTCCTTGTAGCCTATAGCACCATGCCAAGAGCAAGTTGTCATCTGTGTCTCCGTAGTCAGAGTGGGAGCTGCTTTGAGACACCATATCTCTGGACGCTATGTCCACCTGCTCCATGTTTGTGTCTGTTCCAACTACAGAGTGGTAATATTTTGTGATTCTTCCCACCGCTGTTCTTTTGTCGTAGTCATTGATAGTTCCTGCCGCCACCGAGCGAACCTGTACTTGGCGTGTCTGGCCAGGATATGATTCGGCCCCCTCCTACCTGGGTGCCTTTTCCATAGGGCTTCCCTTTTCTAGACTTTTGAATACTTGGCTTTGTAGTCATTTTTCCAGGCATTTCGAGGAGGAGCTTTTTGGGAGGCGAACAAGAACACAAGAGGAGGTAAGCGTACTCATGGGAGCAAGTAGACAGTTTCATCTTCCTCACCTTAGCCTCAGGGTCCGCGTTCCTCAGTGTATTGGTAAACGGGTTTGCTGGGTTTTTCCACTGCTGTTGCCCGTTAAACCCCAGTAAACCACAGTACACCACTTTCAGCCACTTCTCTACGCCATGCTCTGTGCAGTATGAAGGCTTATAAGCAGTGTTTGGGATTGAACTCACTGCTCAGCTCCTCCTTCAAATAAACACTGTAGAAACACTGCTGTTTCTCTCCACCACAGTACAAAACTTCCAACCACTTCTCTGCACTGCCCTCCGCACGGTTTGAGGAGTTATAAGCAGTGTTTGGGATTGAGCTCACTGCTCAGCTCGTCCTTCAAATAAACACTGTAGAAACACTGCTGTTTCTCTCCACCATGGTACACAAATTCCAGCTACCTCTCCACACTGAGCTCCATACTATCGGAGGGGTTGTAAGCAGTGTTTAGGCTTGAACTCACTGCTCAGCTCCTCCTTCAAATAAACACTGTAGAGACAGTGCTGTTTCTCTCTACCACGGTACGCCACTTCTCTGCGATTCTTTATTAGAAAGGAGGGATGAGGAGTCATCTAGTAGGAGCAATCAGCATAGCACTAAACCCCCGCTTCATGACAATCTGTTGACAGGGGTACCTTTTATTTCAAAGGCGGTCCTGGAACCCTGCAGTAGTTTGGTGGACTTGTGCCCAACTCACGATGAAGAGAACAGGGGGTTACACAATTGAGGACTTTTGTGTCCTCATTCCGGCCTCAGCAGAAATCACCTCTTCAGCTGAAATGGCCATAGTAACATTGGAAAAAAAATGAAAAAGGCAAACCCTAACAACAAATCATCCCGGAAATGATTGTGAGATCTCACGATAGAGGAAGCATTGGAGAGAGTGTCCCCCTAAAGATATAGAACAATCCAAATCAACCAAGACTAAACGGAAAGTTACAAACGATAATAAGCAGATTCTTTTCGGGATAGATCCAGGGGAGGAGTTTACGTCTGAAGTACTTTCTCCCCTAGAAGTTTTCCAGTTCTGATGAATGTGAGAAGCTCACACGTGACAAGATAGATGTGGGCATACAGCCATATTGCATATTGCAGTGGGGGAAAAAAAGTAATAACCCCTTACCAACCTCCATTATAGGTGCATAAATCCACTATCTAGGAAACCAACAAGTGACATGGTAAATGGAGCATCCAAGGACTGGTGTTCGAGAAAGGATAATGGACAAAACACATATCATGTCTAAAAATTCCTATGTAATTATTATTATTTTTTTATTGACTTGATCTAACTATTTCTAGTTTTTACAAGTTTTGCTCCTTGTTAAAAGGTATGAATAAGAATGTGAAATCTTCTTTTCTCCTTTATTCCCGTCCTTCTCTATCTTTGTCTTTTCCTTTTTGGAGGGGTAGTCCATTGGTTAATGGTTAAATGGCCTACAATTCTTTTTTTTTTTTTGGATCCATTTCATTTTCAGTTAATTCAGATCTAAATTGAGGCTGCTTAGGAAATTCCCCACTGCGATGACAGGTTTAATATGTTCACCATTCATTAAGTATGCCCGCCAGTAGTCTTCTTCCAGGCTACAAAAATAGGTGTAGAGGTGGCCAAGGTGTGTGTTTCTGGTGGACGTTAGGCCTTTGCAGTTAAAAAGCAAGAGTTTTAATGTTTCCACTCTATGTGGCTCATTACAGTATCGACAGTTGTTAGATTTTGTTTTATCCCGGATTGCTTGAATTTCCTTTGTTTTTAGGATATTCAGTCTAGCTCTCAGAAAGATAGAGCAAAGTTTTTTATTGGGGAATTTTCACCAGGTAATTTACCGGCCTGTTCAGTTTAAGAGCTACTGGAGGCAAGGGCGATGTCAGAATGTTCTTTCCCGTCAAGTACAATGTTTTGCACCAGTCCAATTCTTTCCGTTTTTTTGCGGTCCTTCTCGGAGCTATTGATTTCCTCCAGGAGCGACAAGTTATTATGAACCCATGAAGCCAGCATCTGATTGTTTCCCTTGTTTATTTCAGCCATGATCATCTGGTAAATTTTCTGAGTTGGAACACAAACTTTCCTAAACAACATTAGACCATTCAGGTCAACAGTAGCTTTTAGAGAGGTTAGACTAGTTCCCGCCTGATTATGGCCATCGAAGTTGAAGATGGTAAGCGTATTGTTTTCCTCCAAAATATGCCTTCTACTTTGGACCAAAATTCAGGTGGTATGGTTGGCATTGCTTCTGCACCATATACTAGTGTCGGGACTACTTTCATTTTGTAGAAATCGATTGAAGGTTTTAGTAAGAATCGTCTGAATCTCCTGTTCATCATCTGTGTTTGAATGCTTAAGGCTTTGGTTTTTTGGTGGATGGTTTCTTGCATAGGTTTTTCTTGCTGGTTGGTGCTGAATGTGATGCCTACATATCTAAAGGCTAGTACTTTTTCAAGTTTATCTTTGACCAGATGCCATGATGGTGATCCTTTCCTTTTTAAGTTTGGAGATTTTTCTAGAATCATCACTTTAGTTTTTGATCGGTTTATCTCAAGATCGTTCAATGTGAGATAAGCCAAAAGATTGTCGAGTTTCCTTTGCAGCCCAATCTCTGTCTGGTCGATCAAGATGATATCATCAGCGTTAAGGAGTCTGGCGATCTTTCCCTCGCCCAAGGATGGAGGAAATGTTCTAATTCCACTTTCAGATCTTTGCAAGTTGCCGATATAGGCCTTGTAAAGGGACGGGGCGAGTTGGAATACAAGTTGGAATACTTCGAGAAAGAAGTCCCGTCTTGTTAAGTCTTACTTGCACACTGGTGTCAGTATGGAGGGCTTTAATGGGGGCCAAGATCAAAGAAGGGCAACCCCATGTAGATAGTTTATTCCAAAGTTTTTCTCTGTTCACCTTATCAAAAGCCTGTGAAAGGTCTATGAAGGATAACATGAGACGAGGCAAGCCTTCTTGGACTCTTGACTTTAAGATACCAAGTATCATGATGTTTGCAGAAGTTCCTACGTTTTTGGTGAACCCTGTTTGGAAAACATTGTGTCCTTCAGATGATGAGGCCCATGAGCTATGCTCCAAAGAGTTTACCGATGCAATCCAATAAAGCGATGGGACGGTAACTTGCCAGGTTACCCTTGTCCCCCTTTTTGTATATAGGAACAATGTTGGCTGTTTTCCATGATTTAGGAATCGTATTAGTCTCTTCACATGTTCTGATAATTTCCATGATCAAGGATGCCCAGGCTTCAGGATTAGTTTTAAGGTTCATATTAGACAACCCGTCCGGACCAGGCGCTCTAGATGTTTTTAGCTTGTTAGTTTTGTTCGTAATAGATAACTTGTCAAGCTCTATGTCCCATTTTTCTTCAGTAGTGACAGGTTCCCAATTGTTGGATTTGGGCTTGTCAAAGAGGTTCAAGAAATGTGGAGCCCAATCATGCTCGCTCACACTGTTGGAAAGCATGTCTTCCGTCGATCTTTTATCAGCTGCGATTAGAGCCCAGAACTCTTTCACCTGCTTTCCACTTAACGTTCTCAGCATATTTTCTGAATCTCTCTGGTATAAGTTGATCCTGTATGATTTTAGCAAGTGTTTGTAGTTCAGTCAAGCGACTTTATTGATTTCTGCTGTATGAGCAGAAGGATGTTTCTTAGCATTGCGCATAAGATGCCTCACTTCCAGGCGTTTCTGTCTAAGAATATGATTATTCGAATGACATTGAGACATAGTTTGATTGGATCTTGAGCCCTTTCATTGGTACGGGGTGAGCAAGGGGCAATAATCTGTTAGTGGTAGTGAGTTAGTTGAGGCAGCTTGGTTTTTGTTTACCAAGTAAGTCTTTGTTATTTCCTCAATTGCCTCATCAGTCAGCCTCAACCTAGTGCCTGATAGGTTGGTCACCAATCTTTCCTCCATTTTTGGGCCCTTGGCAGAGATGTAGAAAGTTCTGTTTTCCAAGTTGTTTTCAGAAGGTGTGGTCGCTAGGACAGGTGCGAATTTCTTCAAATGAAGATATACTGGCTAGTAAGTTTCTAGAAGTATAGATGTGATCAAGAAAGGCGTCTTTTCCTGCAGGTTCCCAGGTTGGAATTCTTAAATCTTTCTTAGATATCAACCAATGGAGATTAAGAGATCCCAGGAATACATGGCTGCGCTCCATTGCTTTCCTCTTAAAGTTGATTCAGGGTCAAGGTAAAGTTGATTTGTTTTGCGTTTGCTATGGAAATCAGAGTTTTGAACTTCGGCCTGGCCTAGTGATTCAATTGTTGCATTCAAATACCCACAAACAATGATGTGGTCTATTTCACTGTCTCCATTGGAGTCGTCAAGTAGGGTGCCGATTTTAGAGATGAAGCACTTGACTGAAAAGTCTTTAAGATTACAGTAAAGGTTGATCACCAGGTATATTTTCTGTTTGATCTTGTGATTTCTCAGAGTTTGTGAATGCCAAGATACTAGAGTGGCCAGGATATGAGGATCACTTATTTGTGTATTTTCGAGATGAAAGGAAGAACCAGACTTAACGGCAGTCAAGAGGCCTGCTCTAGGTCTTCCAGAAGCTCCTTTTAAAGCAGCCGAGAAGGCAAGTTCATATCCGTCAAGTGATGGTTTGATTTGCATCCAGGATTCTTGTAATCATTAAAGGTCAAAGAACCTAGATTTAGGTCAGAACGGGACATTAGGTGCGTGAAACCCCTCGTGTTCCATGAGCCAAGTGTTGTGAAATTGCTTTCCCTCGTCAAGGTCCCTTGTGTACAAACAATAGACAAGGTGTTTCATTGCTAAGATTTGTTAGCGATCAAGGCTCCCGGGAGCCAAGACCATCTTTCTTCCTTTTTATTAGGCCCTGTGTTCTTCGAGATGTCTTGATCAATGGTAATAAACCAGTTTTTTAGGGGACCTGCTGGAATTCTCTCCTTCTCGAACAAGCTCTCCCGAAATGAATTTTCGTTCACTTTAGTGTCCCTTATTGGATGAATGTTTATTTTATCGGCTGCTCCGTCACTGTACTCTCGATTTCCAGCCACTTCCGATATTCTCTTATAGGTTTTTCTTGGTGCCTTCTGGCTCCAATGTCCGGAGTTTTGTCTCAAATGTGACGTGTATCTCTTTCCTCGAGAGCCAGATTTTGAACAATGTTGTCCGTTCCTTTCTTTTTTCGAACTTCTCTCAGTTTCGTAGGTCCTATTTCTGGGTCCCGATATCATGTAGTCTGGACTTCTTGTACTTGATTGATTTTGGTAAGGTGTGACAGTACGGTTGTGTGATCTTTTTAAGCCTCGAACCTCTCCTCTCTTTTGGTTTGAAGAGAATCTGGAATCCTTTTGTCCAGGTAATCTGGGTTCGGTTAGATCGTAACCCAGTTTATGGAGGTCTTTAGAAGCTTCCCTCAATAATTTCTTTGTTGTGGAAGATAGGATGTGCAGGTAGATTTTATGCGTGTCTTTGTCATTCATAAACTCCACTATGTCAATATCTGTTGTTTCCTTAGGGAATGCACATGGTGCAATACATTGAGTGTGGTCTTCCTGTTCAGGATGACCTGGACTCCGTCTTTCAGGATGCGCTCTAATGCAAAAGAGCAGGTTTTATTTGAGTGTTCTGAACTTGACATCCTATGTCTCTTCTCTTCACAGTAATTGTCTTTCTCTTTAAGTCTTAGGTTGCTTCTAGATCTTTGAAGACGACTAGGGGCTTTTCCTTGATTCTGAAATCCCACTTTTGATGTCCATCTTGAAGGCTGGCGTGGGCCTTTCCGTTCTATTGATGTAGCATTGCCCCGCGACTTAGATGGTTGGTATGTGATCTATTTGTAGGTTTCAGAGGTTGAGGACTTTAAAGGAATATTATCGAACTGTTTCTTTTTCTTCTTATCATCTCTTTTCTCTTTTTTAACTGAAGTCCTGATTGGTTTATTTTCCAAAGCTAGCTATTTCGGTTCCGGTTGAAGTAGAGAAGAGTCTGCTCGTGATGTATCAGCTTTCCTTTTGCCTCCAGTACCGTGCGCCACATTGTGATCTGAAAGATCTGTGGAGTGGGTGCTAGAGTTCAGGACATCAGCCATTAGTTCGCTTTCCGTAGGTGATGAAAGGCTCTGACCACTGTTCGTAGTTGTAGGTGGATGGCCAAGCGTTGACTGTTGAAATCGAAGCTGGCTTTTCGACAGGGATATTGTCCCGAAATTAATAACTGGTTGTTTACTAGACCTCCGTTACACCTGATCAGTTGATTTTGTTTTGTTTGTTGCATCTGAGAGCATATTAATGCTCAGGTTAACCTCTTGTGTCGAGCAACCGTTTTTCACCTTTGGTGTGAAGAAAAGTTTTTGAGTCGTTGTTTTCAGGTTTGGAGACTGTTTGCCAGTCTTTTTCTTGTCTTTGTTTGTGTTCATTCCTAGTTTCAGGTTTTGAATAGTTAACTTTCTGTGCTTGATCTTTCAAGATTGATGGCGCAGCAGTTGTTTTGGAGTGTGCCGACCTCACTGGAACTGGCTGCAAGGTTTTATCCTGGGCTTGTTGCGGAACCAAAGCCGAAATGACATAGGGTTCCTGGATTGAAGGTTCCATTTGGGTCTGAGTTGATTCCCTTTTAACATCCATCTTCGTTTGAGTTTGAACTGACTGGGTGTACACAGGTGGTCTCTCCACTTCTTTTGCTGTTTTGTAGCCTTCCAAAAAGTTGAGTTTAGTTTGGGTGTATGGGACCATTGTCAGTTGGTCCTTCAGGGTATCATTTATGGCTTCATAAAGCTTGGTGAAAGGAGCCAATGCTATTGTTAGCGTGGACATTATGGAAAAGAGGTCCGTTTTTCTGTTTGGTGTTCCGGATTCTGCTGCTCCCTGGAGATCACTTCAACTGTGCTTGCCTCTCGGGGCTTCAGGGCAAGGCAGCACAAGATGGTTTTTGTGAACTGTCGTTTTGTATATAGGTCGTTGAGAATCCCCAGCTCCAGTTTGAAGCGGTGCAGCCGAGGATATATTATTCAAGCAGTCCCTGTCATGATCCTTATTACAGATGTTTTACTTTTCTCTGCCAATGGCTCTTTCCTCGATGTATGCTGTCTCCTCCTTTTTTGTTTCATTTCTATTGTATTAGTTGCTGTTCAAGGACCGCTCCTTTGGCCTTTTGTCCCCTGGTAGATCCAAATAGCTTCAGCCAGGTCTCACTGCCCGAAGGCAGAGGGGTCGGCCGCGTCACCAGGCGTAAAGTATGGAGGGGAAGCCGAGAGAGGCTCGATGTCAACGAGCGATTTGGGCCGGATGGCGGGTAATGTTGAGTTCTTATAGGGGTCCAAGTTTGTGTATTATTTGTTTAAAAGTTTTGTCCCAGAGGCGGGCGTGTCAATTGAAGGTTGGGGAATGTTAGTCAAAGTACCCAAAACACGAGAGCATGGTTTTGGTTGTTTCCTTTGAAGAATTTTGCTGGAGATAATTTTGGTGGACTTCACGTTTTCTTTATTTTCTTTGTTTTCAATGTTATTTTCAATGTAGTCAATACAACTTGGTTTTACTGATTTTGCTGCTACTTCTTCCCTCATAATTGTGCTCTTTTGGGAGACGCAGGCGATGGGCAGAGAGTGGGTCGCAAGTACCAGCCGCTCCTTGTTGGTACAAGGTTTTGTCTCTGTAGAGCAGCAATCTTTAATGTTTGGGTCTTTCAGTGGGCTTCGGCGCTCCAAGCCACTATCCTCACTTTTGTTACGTGAGCTCCGGAGCCAAGGCCATGGTTCAATATAAGAGTTAAATTGCATGAATGCCTGAAGGCGGGGCGAGGTCCCGGACCCTGGGGCACTAGGACACGGGCAGCTGCGTACTGCCACTGACTGCGGCAACTCAGCGACAACTCTGTGGCTGCTCCGCGGCCTCCTGGGTTTCTTGAGTGTTCTGGGAGTAGCAGTAGTCCCACATCCAAGCAACAAGGTAGGAGAAAGACTCAGCAAAGGGTGACTGCCACTGACTGCGGCAACTCAGCGGCAACTCTGCGGCCTCTCCACAGCCTCATGGGGTTCTTGAGTGTTCTGGGAGTAGCAGTAGTCCCACCTCCAAGCAACAAGGTAGGAGAAAGACTCAGCAAAGGGTGACTGCCACTGACTGCAGCAACTCAGCGACAACTCAGCAGCCGCTCCGCGGCCTCCTGGGGTTCTTGAGTGTTCTGGGAGTAGCAGTAGACCCTCCTCCAAGCAACAAGGTAGGAGAAAGACTCTGCAAAGGGTGACTGCTATTGACTGCGGCAACTCAGCGACAACTCCGTTGTGATTCCGGGCTCAGCGCTTACTCAAGAAACTCAGCCAATAGGCACCTCAGATTTGGAAACGGAGAGCACTGGTACTTGTTCTTGAGTTTAAATTGCAGGACTCTAATAGACCCTTATTGAACAGAGCTATTGTCTTGGTTTTATGGTATGATATACCCAAGATGAGACTCATCTCCTTACGGGATATGGTTTTGATTGAATTTTTCACAGATGATCAGATAGATTTGGTTGCTGTGGAAATTATGTTGAGGGTCATTTGTGACGTGCTTCTGGCTGAAACTAAAAATGCAGTAATATAGAAATGGCAAAGTCCCAAATCTTTTGTTATCGGGGGAGTAATTCTCATATGGGACACAGTTATAGGAACAAAGGGGTGTCGTAAGGCACTGAGAATTAATTACCCCTCACTACTCTTGCTCTAGAGATGGTAGAGATTCAGGATTATAGTCACATACAATTTAATATAACATACAAATTGTTTTCTGAACACATAGACATGGAGTTAAATTAACAGTCTGAAGTATACTCAACATCAATAGATCCTTAAAAATGTAGTTTTAATCATATAAATGTAAACAACAAGATCAATTCATACATCAGTGTATATAAAACACACAAATCAAACAAATGAGTCATTCAATAGCCCTATTTTTAGAAGACAAATTCATATAGCTATACTGCCTATCTTTAGACATTAGCTGAGACACTTTATGTCTCAGCTAATGTCTAAAGATAGGGCTATTGAATGACTCATTTGTTTGATTTGTGTGTTTTATATGTCTATTGGAAAGCAGGCTTTGGGTAGTATTCATGTATCACCCTTCCATCTCTACGTCCTGGTTCTTGACTTGGCTCTTCCACATAAGAAGTCCACCAAAACTGGTAGGTACATGCCAGCATGCATTGATCCTTGACAATTCAACATCCTCTCCTGCAAAACCCCCGCTTGTACCTCTCCACGCACTTTCACAAATCTTTTCATCCAACCAGGATGCAACCTGGAGTTTGGCACCCGTTTCCGGAAAGCCTTGAATGGGTAAACACCAGTCACCTACCCCACGCTGCATAACAACCCGCTCCCAATCTCCGCCTGATGCAATGGCAATTCTAATTACCTCCATCAGCGTCCTATTGAACCTCTCAACAGTCGTATTCCCCTTTGGATTATAAAGAGCCGTAGTAGAGTGCTCAATGTCATTATCCACCAGAAACACCTGCATCTCTCTTCCCACAAACTGAGGGCCCTTATCCAGCACTATTTTTATGGGAAATCCCTCTCTCCAGAACACTGACTCCACAGACTGCATTATCCTTTGGGAACTAATGTCCCTCACAATGCACACCTCAGGCCACTTTGACAACAAATCCATCAAGACAATATGATATGCGCTTCAGGCTCCCCGAACAGACACAGGACCCAAATTGTCCATGGCCACCACATCCCATACTGAACTGGGCGGCTCCACAATCTTCATGGTGGTACCCTGGTACATAGTGACTTATCACTTTCCATACCTACCTCGCACTCCTTCAAGAACAACTCAATATCATGGTCCATACCAGGCCACCATAAATCTTGTGGTATTAGACCTTTCGTCTTACTGACACCGAAATGTCCCTCATGAGCGATTTCCAACACAACCCTCTTCATGCCTTCCGGCACTACCAATCGCTCACCCCTAGACAAAATTCCTTTCTCCACCCTAAATTCCTGTTTCACCTTTCTGTACCTCTTCAACTCTTCATTCAGCTCCTCTAACTGCCACACCTCCTGAACATATTTCGTCATCATCTTGTATGTCGCGTCCTCTCTTGTATGTCGTACACTCTTCTCTCCAGTCACTTTCCTTGAAAACTTTACAATTCAGAAAAACATTGCCTTCTTCCTCACACATCATAATATAATTGTCCTCTATGTGATTGCGAGACAAAGCATTGGCAATAACATTCACCTCACCCTTCACATGCCTTACTTTCATGTCCAACCCCTGGAGAGAGGAAATCAACCTGACAATCCTCCCTGAAACTCCATCAAACCCTTTCCTTTCAAAGATACCCACCAACGGCTGGTGATCAGTCACTACAGCAAATTTCCTTGCCCACACAAATTGGCAGAATTTCTCAATCCCCCACACACAGGCAAAGGCTTCCCTCTCAACAATGGAATAGCGGCTCTCAGCCTCCTTCAGGACATGCGACACAAAAGCCACTGTGTCCAACACATCCCTTTTCTTTGCATCAATACACATACAAGTCTGCTCTCACTTGTGTCAGTGTACAACTGTACCACCCAATCATCATTAAATCCCTTTAAAATGGGAGCGCTCGCCAAAGAGTTTCTCATATCCTCAAATTCTTTGTTGCACTTTTCACACCAAAAAAAATCTCACTCCTTTCTTTACCAATATTCTCACGGTCTTTGTTTTCTCAGCCAAATCTTTGATACATTTCCCATAGAATTCGATCAACTCCAGATACAATGATAATTCCTTTTCATCCCTTGCAGCATTTATCATCATTATTGCATTTAGAGTTGCATATTTCAGTTTGACCCCATCCGCCGATAACTCATGCCCCATATACTGAACTTTCGCAATCTTAAATTTATATTCCCAATGGATTGTGTCCTCCCACGTATTCCTCATCTTAGATGTATATCCTTACCTTTAGGTTTCACCTCGGAAAATGTTTTCTCTTGTCCAGCAGAGGGCGCTCCACTCAAGGCCGCGGCATCAATGTCCCTCGGCGGCATCCGCCGAGTATCGGCATCATCCCTCATATAAAAGCCTCGAGCGCACCCATTGGCCTCAGTTCCGTTTTTCCGTTAGCTTTGCTTCGGATCGAGTAAAACGGCGCTTCAGTATTTCGTGACAAAAAGCAATGTCGTTGTCTTCGAACCCTTCCACGCCGAAGACAGTCTTTAAAAAATGCCTAAGATGTGGAAAGAAAATGTCTTTGACGGACCCACATAAGAACTGTCTATGGGGCCTCGGCCCCGACCACTGAACGGAAGACTGTGGTTCATGCCAGTCGATGACCCACAAAGCCCTAAAAGAGCGTAGAGGTAAACTGGCGATGGGGGAGGGTGTTTCGAAGCCTACTTCGAGAATGGCGGGGCATTACTTCAGATGCTTGGGCACTGGAAACAGTATCCCAAGGTTACTGCCTTCCGTTTCTAAATAAACCTCAGAACCATCCTCCGGAATACAACTCTGCCAAGCATCCGGATCCGCTCCTGTTGCAGGAAGTTTTAATCTTACTACAGAAAGGTGCAATAGAACATGTTCCTGTAGCAGAGAGGAACAAGGGTTGGTATTCCCCATACTTCCTTATTCCAAAGAAAGACAGAGGACTGAGACCCATCTTGGACTTGAGAAACTTGAACAAGTTCCTAAGGAAGGACAAATTCAAGATGGTCACACTTTCTCAGATCTTTCAGGCTCTCCAACTCCAGGACTGGTTGGTATCATTGGACCTTCAGGATGCTTACTTTCATGTGCCAATACATCTCAAGCACAGAAAGTACCTGAGGTTCTCGATTGGCAATTCTCACTATCAGTTTCGAGTTCTGCCATTCGGGTTGACCTTCGCCCCAAGAGTTTTCACCAAGTTGATGGCAGTGGTGACAGCGAGTCTCAGAAGAGGAGGGATTCATGTCTACCCCTATCTGGACGATTGGATGATCAGAGCACGTTCTCCAGAACAAGCCCTGTATCACCTGTCCAAGACTTTTCACTTCCTTCACAAACTAGGTTTTTCTCTGAATTTAAAAAAGTCAAACATTATACCATCACAAAAGCTCCAATTTATAGGAGCAGTCCTGGATACCTGTTCGAGCAAAGCCTCGCCTCCCGAAGAGAGATCTCACCACATTCTCCAGATGGTGACACATTTTCAGAATGCCCAGCATCTTCCGCCCTTCGATTTTCTCAGGTTTCTCGGTCTGATGGCATTCTGCATTTTCCTGGTGCCAGAAGCCAAATTGAGAATTAGATCTCTTCAATGGGCTCTCAGAACTCAATGGTCCCAGTTCTCAGGGGAAATGTCAGATCTACTGCAAGTCCCAGCCCAAGTAGCACAGGATCTTCAATGGTGGGCTTGCAGACATCATATCCTCAGAGGAGAATCTTTTTGGCAACCATGGCCAGAGATAACAGTAGTAACGGACGCCTCACTCACGGGGTGGGAAGCCCACATCATTGATCTGACAATCAGCAGACGTATGTCTCCATGGGAGTCCAAACTACATATCAATCTTCTGGAGTTGAGGACAATCAGACTAGCACTGAAGGCCTTTCTGCCCTCTGTACAGGGAAAGAATGTTCTGATAATGACGGACAACACAGTGGCCATGTACTACCTCAACAAGAGAGGAGGAGTAGGGTCACTACCGTTGTGCAGAGGGGCGATGCAACTCTGGTTCTGGGCAATACGAGAAGGGATCTCTCTGTCGGCAATTCATCTAGCCGGAGAGCGAAACACAACAGCGGACGCTCTGAGCAGGCAGAGCACAGTCTCTCACGAGTGGGAGATAGCTCAGGAAGTCATTCAAGAGATCTTCGCCCTTTGGGGAACCCCTCATGTGGATCTGTTCGCGACCGGGGTCAACCGGAAGTGCGAACTGTACTGCTCATGGGAATTTCCCCCGAGAGGAGCTCTGGGGGACGCATTTGTGGTGGAATGGGAGTTCCCACTACTGTACGCGTTTCCTCCAATCCCTGTGATCCCTCAAGTAATCAGGAGGTTGAGAACATTCAGGAAGACCATGATCCTAATTGCTCTGTATTGGGCCAGGAGAACGTGGTACCCGGACCTTCTCGACATGTCCATCTGCCCTCCAATACGTCTTCCAAGAAGAGAGGATCTTCTCTCGCGACAGGAAGGTCATGTTCTCCATCCGGGGGTCAACACACTCAACCTTCACGCATGGCTTCTGAAAGCAGAGATACAAGGATTGGGACCTTCCGGATGACATGATGGAGATTTTGCTTTTGGCCAGAAGGCCAGCAACTAAGTCTCTGTATCGGTGTGATTGGAACAAGTTCAGTAGCTGGTGCAGAGAAAAGAATGTGGACCCTTTTCAGTGTAATATCCCCACAATTTTATCTTTTCTGTTACATCTGGCCAATCTGGGGCTTCAGGTTGGGACAATAAAGGGATATTTAGCAACGCTATCCATCTTTAAGCGCTCTTCTGAAGAAGAATCTTACTTTAAAATACCTTTTGATAATTCAATTCCTAAAAGGTTTAAATAATGTTTTCCCCCAATACCTTTCCAGGTTCCAGTGTGGGATCTAAATCTAGTTTTAAAATTTCTCACATGTATTCCATTTGAGGCCTTACATTCTTGCCCTTTAAGGCTCCTTACGTTAAAAAACAATTCTTCTTGTAGCATTGACATCAGCCCACAGGGTAAGTGAGTTGCAGGCGCTTTCGAGTGGACCTCCTCACACCATCTTTTATAAGGACAAAGTAGTTTTTAGGGTTAAACCTTCTTTTCTGCCAAAAATTGTTTCGGATTTTCATCTATCACAAAAGATAACTTTGCCTACATTTTACCCTCCTCCTCATGCAAGCAAGGAAGAGGAAAGATTTCATAGACTAGATCCCAGGAGAGATCTTAGTTTTTACATCTCAAGATTTGCAAAGATTCTCCAGTGTGATCAACATTTCGTGGGATACACTGGACGTAAACTGGGCCTTCCGATAAAAAAACAAACTTTATCCAGATGGATAATTTTAGCCATAACAGAATGATATAGATTGGCAGGAAAAGAACCGCCTGATGGACTAAGAACTCATTCGACCAGGGGCATGGCAACTTCTACAGCATTGAAAAGGGGTGTCCCTGTGCAAGATATTTGTGCAGTAGCCACGTGGCCATCTATGCACACCTTTATAAAAAATGATGCATTGGACTCGACTTTTTCTCAAGGGGGTCTGTTTGCAAAACCTGTACTACATTCTGTACATGATTAGAAAAGGATACTGTACTCCCACCTCCGAGACAAAACTGCTTTGGGAGGCTATCTAAGATGAGGAATACGTGGGAGGACACAATCCATTTGAAGAACAAGTTACTTACCAACTGTAAAGTTCTTTCAATTGGGTGTTCCTCCCACGTATTCCTCATCGACCCTCCCATCCTAACCCCACAGTACAGTTTACGTGTATTACACTCTAAACTCTTTTAGGGTTTGGTTCAAAAGAGGCATACCTAAAACGAAGTAATATCCATGGACTATATTATACAAAAAAACAGGACTGAGGCCAACGGGCGCGCTCGAGGCTTTTATACAAGGGATGACGTCGATACTCGACGGATGCCGCCGAGGGACATCAATGCCACGGCCTAGAGTGGAGCACCCTCTGCTGGACAAGAGAAAAAATATTCCAAGGTGAAACCTAAAGGTAAGGATATATATCTAAGATGAGGAATACGTGGGAGGAACATCCAATCGAAAGAACGTTACAGTTGGTAAGTAACTTGTTCTTCTCCACCGAGATAGTCAATCCTGCTTCTGCTATTCCTATTAACACCTCTTTCAGTCACTCACCATGCTCCTCCTCATTCTTCCACACCACCAATATGTCATCCTTATAACAGCATGTCCCTGACAGCCCCTTCAGCAACTTGTTCATAACTCTTTGGAATAGACTTGAAGTGGACACCAATCCAAACAGCATCCTTTTATATCGATATAGGCCAGAAGGTATTATAAATACAGTTAGGTCCATGGAATCATGGTGTTGCTTAACTTGATGGTAAGCTGTCTTCTGGTCAAGAGTTGAAAATATTCCAGCCTCTCTAATTCTCACCAATAGATAATCAATTTTGGGGAGTGGAAATATATCTGGCATCACAATTTTATTAAGACCCCGGAGATCAAAGCATAGCCTCAAACTCCCATTTAGCTTGCGCACGGCCATAATGGGGATATTCATTCTGCTACATCAGCCTCCTCAATTATACCTTCATTCAGCATACGCTCCAGTTTTCCATATCCGCCCGTAAAGCAAGCGGTATGGTGCATGCTCTTGACCTTATTGGCACCGTCCCTGGTCCTTATTCTAATCAGATGGACAAATCCTTTCAGACATCCAATCCTTTCTGCAAAGACCTCCGGAAACAACTTAACCTCCTCTGTCTCCTTCACCTGAACAGATTCCACCAAACCTGGGGCTCTATGCACAACAATTACCTGAGAGAGATGATCGGGATCAAGTGTCAACCAAAGATCGCCCTGAGCATCCCAGGACAGTAAATTCTCACTCTTGTATGTCACTCTAACCATTCCTTGTGCGCAACTCCCACCATTTCTGAACTGAGCCCAAAATGTCCCCACAATGTTGATGGGAACACCCCCTTAAGCGTGAGCACTCACACTTGCCTCATGTTAATCACAACAATCACATTTTCTCCCCAAGTTTCCGTGTTTACAAGGGTAAAACCTGCCCCACTATCTATTAGTAATTTCACAGGTGCAGATTTACTGATATCTCCGTGTGAGGTTTAACTCGTTTGGGCATTGCATCAACAGCCTTCACCACACACACTTCTTCTTCTCCACCACTTCCTTCATCCTGCCAAACGTTGTGCAATCGTGAACCGTTTTAATACTACCAGGCTTGTTCCAATACCAGCAACAGCGAGTCACATGACCCTTTCTTCCACAGTCCTTGGATATCACATGATGCGCAAAAAACTGTTTATTGCTAGCCAAATGGTCAGGGTTTCCACATCTATAACATCTCTTGACAAAGGTTCTTCCTTCCATTCTTTGCTTGAAGTCCACTTTCTTTTTATTTGTCTGTTTAGTTTCTTCCTTTTTACTCTGTTGTTTGCAAGATTTATTTTGGTCAACAGCATTTGCATAGACGGTAGCAGCCTTTGTAGGTTCTATATCCAAAGCCTTGATGCATTTCTCTGTCTGCCCCATCATTTTCGCAATTTCAATAGCCCTTTATAGGGAAAAATCCACACCACATGCTCCTTCCGGCCACAGAGCTTCTCTAATCTTGTGATCAGCACATCGTATCATTAACTGATCCCTGATATGTTCATCTCTACAGTGAGTGTAGTCACGCTTAATTGCCAAGTGACACATTCTTCAATTCTTCAAATTCTTCAATTGTCTCTTCGATCCTTTGATCACTTATGGCAAAGTGGTATCTTGCTAAGAATGTATTTTCCTTGATGATGAAGTGCTTGTCTAACTTCAACAGGCTCTGCTCAAAGTTAGATAATCCTTCTGCTTCTTGGCTTTGCAAATTGGGAAGTTTTTGAATATCGTCTGACCCTCTTGTCCCAGGGAATGATATAGCAGAGTCCTTGCAGTCAGCAGCAAAATAATTCCATGCATATACCTCATGAATCCATCTTTCCAATCTGCCCACTTAATGTTAGGCTCATCTGGGTAGACAAGGAATAGCAAACTGGGACAACATGCAATTTCCATAAACTTGCCTGACTTCAAAATGGTGGGTGGAGAATTCCTCGAGACTTCGTTCACTATCGGGACGGCGATGGGTTCTTCCTCTACCTCTATTAAAGACACATTGGTGAGACCCCTTGATGCGCATCTACCTTACAATCCTGGTGGCAGCGATGTGCACCTTAATGAATGACCAGCTGGGCTGCTGATCTCGCTGGATCCTCGACGCCAGTATTATGTTCAATGATCCTCCAGACATGGGAAGATTTCTAAGTAGCTTTATTTCAGTTCTAGCTACAGCAGCCCCAAACCTTTCCCATCACCAAAACCGTTCTTCTTAAAGCCAAACATTTTACCCGGAACCAAATTATGCATGAGCCCGGTTACATAACAGAACATCCATGCCAACCCACAGATGACCACTAATATTGCAGTAATAGTGCAAGGTGAAATTATTATTATGTAAATTACCTAAATAACTATGTACACATCCCCACCTGGATGTGGGACCATCCCATTGAAAGCCCAACCTAATTTAATGTATAATCTTTATTACAAGCACGTAAACGTGTGTTTTACCTACATAGGAATAGACAACTAAGGTGAATACTTGATTATAATATTAGAGGTGACTTGGTTACTGGGCCCATTTATTTAGATGTATACCAAGTGTCTGGCCTCCCAGGGATTTCTTGGAAATGTGGTAGGTACTTGGAAGGACTCAACTGAGCTTTGGGAGATGCAATCAGCGTGTATTGATTACATGTGTGTGAGTGCCCACTTTTTTGATACATGTCGATTCACTGTGCGGAAAACAGATCGTAGTGATTATTATATGCTAAGTGAAGAGTTTGGGCTGATCGTAGACTCGAGTGAAGTATGGCCCTAGTAACTTGCAAGTTAACCCTGCAGGTAATATAATTTCTTGAAACATAACTAAGATGGAGAAATGTAATTGCATGGTAGGTGCTGGTTATGAGGGGATGAACGTTACCAGCACCTGGTCCGGTGGAATTTCCACCGTATACTGAGTGCCGGTAAAGGTGGTCAATTCTAATTCCATGGAGTCCAATAAGACTCCATGGGGGGATTTGACGGTATTAATGGCACCATTAATACCGGCTTTCTTTTTGTTTTTTTATTAATTGTTTTAGTTGAAATTAATCAACCTTTCAATATTTCCACTTTAATCATAACAAATGAATCTCACGTAAAACATCATTAAAATACATCATACATTACAAAACACAAAAAAACACAAAAAATTTAAAAATTCTGCATTTGGCATACTTTACAGATGATAGATTAACTCTCAACTAATCATATAAATTAGTTATGCTATTCCATTGCATTTCATTTTTTACATTTCATACATCACAGACTATGTATTGCATAGAAAACTCAGGATCAATTAACAATTCACTTACAGTTCAATGTGTCTTTCGTGATAGATGACAATTGCAGACTATTCAAACAATTCACTGTTACAATCTGCAACACTAGAAAATCAGTGCTAAGAATTCTTGTCCAACATTTACTGAATTGCAGATTGCCCAAAAATGTACAATGTTTATCATAGTGAATTTGCTTCAAAGCAAGCAGTGCAGGACATTCAGTAGTTAGATGTTCGAGAGTTTCTGATATATTAGCGTCATTACAAAACCTACACACATTTCCATGAGGTTCTAATTGACGTCGTTTTACCAAGACTTCTCTGACTGGCCACAAATTAAAGCGTAATCTAATTATCGCCTGTCTATATTGCGGCAAAGGTGATCTAAGAAGGTAAGATGATAATATGCCCAATTTTTTGGGTGGAATCTACTGCTGGTCCCTTCTTTGTATTGTACACACTTATCACATGTGTTGATCCAATCTAGATTGTAAAAATTCCTTTTTACTTTATCAAGGTTTAGCACCAGTAAATCAATGCCAACATCTATATTTGTTAGTATTTTACATACATGTTCAGTCCAGTTCACCAAGAAGGGATGACCAGAGGAAAACATATCCGTGGATAGTAGTCTCAATACACTGTTAGCATTGGTTGACATTAAACACTTTCTGAACATTGCACAACACCTCCAATTGTATGGGCTTGTAATGAGACCAACCCCAATTCATATCTTATCCATACATGTGGGATACAATTAGGTAATTGCAGTATTCGTCTCCAAAATAGTGCCTCCCATTTGTTGAACTGAAAATCTGCTGACATTTGAAAAGATTCTAGACCATATAGAATTGCTGGGATCGCTTTTTGTTTCCAATTCGACCATGCAGGCTTAATAGAAAACTTGCCATATCGATGCATTATTATGTTTGTTTGTGATATCGCAGTATTAATTTTATTTTCAATGGTGTTTATCTGTTGTTTATTACTTGGAGCCCCCACGAAACAAGTTCCCAAATAAGTATACATTGAAACTCTTTTTAATTGTACTTTATTTACAGCCCAGTTAAATTGTCTGTGGACACCTCTGGAAGGTAAACAGGCTACGACTTGGGTCTTCTCATAGTTTACTCTCAACTCATTCTGACTTAAATATTCTTGGAAAGCTATTAGCAATTTTTGTAATCCTACTTGTGATTCTGAGAGCAAAACCAAGTTGTCTGCATATAGAAGATGTTTCATAGCTATTTTAGCAATTTTAGGTGAGTCAGATTGAATCTCGCTTAATGCATAGTGAAGATCGTATACATAGTAATTTAATACAGAGGAGGCTAACAAACACCCCTGTTTCAAACCTCGGGCTGTGTGGATCTCTTTCAATAATGTGCCATCCAAAGATAGTCTAACCCGGATGGATGTATTTGTATGTAATTCTTGGATAATTGTGCTTATAGTGTGCGGATACTTGTCTCTATTCAACTTCTCAAACAGTTTGACCCTTGAAATTGAATCAAAGGCAGAGTGTAAATCCACAAATGAGAGAAGTAGTGGTTGATTAATGTGGTTACACTGAGCCTTTATTGCATTTATGCATGTTAGATTGACCTGTGTCCCCATTCCTTTCACAAACCCAGTTTGATTGGGATCTTGCAGATTGTTGTCACTTGTCCAGGCATTAAAGTCTTTTAAAAGTAGCTTTGTGATGAGTTTCCCCGGCGCGTCCAAACGCGCAATCGGGCGATAATTTTGGGGGGGACACACGATCACCTTTTTCAATATTGGTAAAATTATTGAAGTTTTCCATGACTTTGGGATTTGCTGATGCTTTATTGTTTGTTGAAAAATCTGATGTAAGATTTGGGCCCATTCAGTTGGATTTTCTTTGAACATATGATTTGGCAAACCATCCAGGCCTGCAGCTCTGGATGTGCTGGCCCGTGTGATTAGCTCTTCTATATCAGATATGTCAAAGTTCATCTTCCACTTATGGCTGTTTTTGGGTTGGTTCAGTGATGGCAGAAACTTTGGATCGTTATATAGTTCACTAAAGTGTTCTACCCACTTATCTTCGCTGATCACATTTAATTGTGCAACTACCTGTATGTCAGACATTTGGTTATTAAGTGATTGCCACATTTCAGCAGGGTTTTTGTTTGCCATTGCCTGTGCCATGCGTTCATCATCGTTCTGAAACATGAGGTGTTTATGCGATCTTAACCAGTTTTTATATATACATTTGGCATTGTTGAGAGCTTCTTTGCAATTTGGCAGGCATGCAACTAGAATGCTTCTTCGTAGCTTGCGGTAGGCAGTTTATTTTAGTAGCAATTACTGTGTCAAACGTGTGCTTATACCTAGGGCAGTCATGATTCATTACAGTTAGAGTATTGGTGTAACAGTCTAATAGTTCATCATAGGATTTGGGGGACAAATCCTATGATAAATCCCATTCCTATATGAAGTGAGTTTTGGGACTGTCCATCTTATCCTATTTTTGGCTGTATTAAAAATTAGATTCTGACAAGGGATGTTCACTCTGGGAGATGGAAATGTGGTCACAATTGTTAAAGCCAACATTTTATGATCGCTGAATGGAAGATCAACAATCTGTAACATTTGCAGGTATTTGAACAAAAGCTGATCAACATATATATAATCGATTGTAGATGTCAAATTATTTCAAAACCATGTCGTACTTGGGGGAATGTCACCTTGAATGGCTCCATTTACCATTATATATTGCCTTTCTTCCATGAAGGCAGACCAGGTCTGAACCTGCTGCAGGAGGTGTTTTTCATTGAAACAATCCAGAGTGTTGTCTCCCACTAAGATGGTATATATGATTTCATCTGAAAGGTATATCAAATTCATTATTCTTCTTAATCCTGCATAAAATATGTCATTGTTAAGTGCTACAGGATTCCGATATATGTTTATCAAATTGAAAGTTTGTATACCGCATTTGATTTTCACTAGTAAAATATGATCTCCTTCGGCACTCCAATTTTCAATAGCAAGGCCTGCTTTTAACTCAACCGCCACCAACAAGCCAGAAGCAGGTCTACCTCCAGTTGGTCTTGCAGGCAATAGTACAATGTCATAACCATCCCAAATTGATATACTTGTCAACCACGTCTCCTGTAATGCAATTATCTGAAACACATATGGGAAAATGACTATTGCAGTTTTCAAATGAGCATTGCCCCTTGAATTCCAGCTGGGAATGTGTAAATCATTCGGCAATGCCAGCATTGATGGTTACTGATGTTGTTGCAGTTGCATGTTTACCTCTCTGGTCTCAGAGCCATTCAGAGCCATGATTACGTTGGTAAATATTTGGTTTATGAGTAATGACATGTGTGTTACCCATTCTTGCTCTATCTTCAGCTAAAAGAAAGCCCATTTCAAACAGATCCATCTTTGCCTGCCATATTAAATTGGCTACCACTCCTGATGGTATCCAAAGAAGAACTATTGATCTATTTCTTTCAGCAATTAACTCAATTTGTTCAATGTCTTGAGAGGCAATATCACGCAAAGAGAATGGACATCACTAAAGATATTCAAAACACTTTGACGGTTTAGATCGTAACTCGAATGTCCATTTTCTCTGCATTTAAGAATAAATGAATAATATTTGCTGTTTCTTGATTTCAATGTTTTCTTTGCACCAAGAGGTACATTATCAGAGTAGCCAACATAATTTCTAGGTGAATAGTTATACTGACGAGGAATTCCTTCTGTTAATTCTTGCCTTGAGACCTCCGAGTATCTGGGCATAGGCCTCAGCACTGGAGTGTTTTTTTATTCTGTTTGGCAGTGTTCTGTGTTACGTACCTTTGGTATAAATGTTTCTATCGGGTTATCATGCTCTTCAAGATACTTTTCAATCATGCTTCTAATTACTTCAGATGGATCGTTAGAGGAAGTATTTTTATTTGGTATGATCAATGTCGTTTCTTGTATTGCACTGAAAGATACTGTTTTTTGTTTTTTTTGAGTATTCTGAGTATTGCAATCTGAAATTGGCACTGAGGGAGTTGCACAGGACAAATCCCTAGTTGTCAGACTCCTGTGTAGGTTGGACATTCTCGCATGATTTATTGTGTCTATAAGTTGATGCAAAGGGGAGTGCACTGGAGGTATTACCAATACATTTGGTTCCCCTATGGCCTCGGATCCAAGTTGTGTAGCTAGGTTTGGTTTTGTAATAGGCGGGATAAGTTCTCCCTTGTCATCGCTTCCAATTATAGGCTTTGATGCTTTCTGTTGAATGACTGACAAAGGAGCAGTACCTCCAATTGCCTGAAAAAATGCATTGAGAGTATTTTTGGGTCATTTGATGTTTGTCATATTTTTTGTTTTTTTCCCTATCGCTCTTGGACCTTTGATTTTGCTTTTAGCATTTTTTTTTCTGGCATGAGAGCGCTGGTACACTTGTCACCACATTTCCCTCTGTTATTGCCACCTCTACCACATCATTATCCTCTGAATCAACTGTGAGATCCACATATGATGTTTATTTTCCTTTAGAGCTCTCTATGGACATGGGAGGCGCTATGATCAAACAAATAACATCCTCAAGCACTGGAAGAAACGGAACATAGTTAGGCTGGTTTTTTGCTGAGATATTTTTTTCCAGCCGTTCAAGTATCAGTATTTTCGTCAATTTTTCCTGACAATTTAGCCAGGTTCAAAGATTGGGACGCTATTCTGTGATCAAGTACCTCAAAAAGTTTTATTAGGGTAATCTTTGAAGAGTTAATGACTGTTAGCGCCCTTCAGCTTTGTATACATGCGAGCAGCATGGGGGAAGGACAGCGCCAAACTGTGGGTTGACCTTGTTATTAATTCGCAGTGTGGGCATAGCAAAAGAGGGTAATTCAGAACCAGAAGAAGAGAGTGCGGAAGACGAGCAAACAGTCTGTTGAGCAGATGTATTTATTGCTGCTCTTTCATCCATGATTGAGATTGCCGACTCGCACTGACTGGCATAGATAGAATTGCCAGAGCGATCGCCACAATCAATCGGATAGGGAATTGGGGATAGTGGCGGCATTATGTTACATTTTGAGTGCACCCCATAAGCTTTAAGTGACTTCAGTATAGTTTGGTCAGAGATTCCCCCCGGGGCTTATGCATTACCATAGTGGTAGACTCCAACGCACAATTAACAGCCCCATGTATTCTGGGGCTCGCAATGTCATTCATTTCAGTCTGAGACCTTGCCACGGCCATGTTTGTTCGACAATCACGCTCACACCTCGGAGCTGGCAGGAACATGGCTTGTTTTAGAAGATAGGGGAATACATACATTTTCTGCTAATGCAGGGGGCATTTGTGATTTTAAATTATACACAGAAAATGGCATATCCAATTGCCACACGAGTCAACCCTTTCAGAGCTAGTACCTCGCCTGGACTGCTCGGCCGCCTCGGCGAAACTGCAAATCGGTACTTACGAGTACTTGCTCGTGTACGCGCGCGCTGTGCGCGGGTGACCAGGCTGATATAGCAGGGGAGCTTGGGTAAGTGTCAGGAATCAGGGGTGGAAGTTATGGAACCGCTGGCGGCACTAGCTAGCAGTTACCTCGCTCTAGTCCTCATCCAATATGGCGGCGGACTCTATAAGTTCTGACTCCGTCCCCTTGTGCAGTGCGTTGTATCTGTGTTTGCTTCTCGCACGCTAATGCTCCGTTACCCTCTAGCTTTTACCTTCCATTGGGCTTTCTTAGCCGCCTTACCTTTCAACGTTATCCTAATCTTGTACAACCTTTGTTTCTAGCTGCATTTCCTTCTTTCCTATTCAGCCGCGCTACAACCCTACCATCGAGTCTTTGGGTACACAGCGTGTACTCTGCGGTTTCACCGCTTCGGTGCCTTGCTGTCTTGCTTACCTGGGTACGAGGCTCCTCCTACTTTCCTGCTCGGCTTCTTGCCGTTCCTTCCCTGCTGCCTGCAGCCTTCTCTGTGCGCGGCACTGTTTTGCACTGTCTGCTACTTACATTTGCCTTGATACTTCCAACTTTTGTTCGGCTCCGCTTCCTGTATCTGATTTAGTTTCTACTTGGCGGTATCTTGCCATCTATTCCTTTCACTGGGTATACATTTCGGGTTTCCTGCTTATACCATTTATTCTCCTTTTCTTTCCTCTTTTTCGTCTATTATCCAGCTACTTACTTACAAATTCCTTGTTTCTATTGAAAGGTTCTACCTGCAAGTCTTATTCCGAGCTCTGTCTGGGAAACTGGTCGCTGACATCTGTTACTTGGAGTCAGCCCTCGCTATCCACCTTCAGCGTCTGCCCACAGCGGTTTCCGCTAGGAGAGATTATTTCTTCCAACGGCCTGGGTGGTCAAGGACTGTCCACCTCATCTCCTACCATCAAGATCTACAGGGTTTTTTCTGCTTTGGCTTTTTCCCTGTAAGTGAGGCTGGCCCCACTGGAGGCACCCGAGACAGGTTCCCACTACTGTCACGGTGGCCTCTGGAGGGGATAGACCTTATCTCTGCGAAAAGAATGTCCGGATTTATAAGGACAAGTCGTCTAACAACAAGAAGAAGAAGCTTCCAAAGAAGAAGAATCCTCTCAAGGATCTATCCTCTGAAGAATCAGGTGAGGAGATAGGGGAGGTGGAACCGGAGCTTGACAGAATACAACGCCAAACATTACCCATGGCGTCCCTGGAGCAGTACCAAGAGTTGGTCGCAGCCATACAGAATCTTACTACGGAAGTCCAGTCTTTGAGAACAGAGAATATCGCCCTTCGACAGCAGGTCGTACTGCACCGAGATGATCATGGGGATTTACCTACTATGCCACTCTCTTTTGGCAAATATGATGGCCATCCGGGAGGACTTAAGGAATTTTTGGACGCCTGTAAGGTATACTTCACCTTCAGACCTCATGCCTATGGAACTGATCGATCCAGAGTCGGATTCATCATAGCCAATCTTCACGGAAACGCCTTGTCTTGGGCTACACCGTTAGTCTCTAACGAAGATCCTGCATTGAATAACTTTGACCAATTTATAGCTGCCTTTAAGGACAGGTTTGACAGACCAGAAGTTTTGTACTCTTCTTTGGAAGCTATCCTGGACGTCCGCCAGGGAAACACAGACGTCCAAACATACATTTCCAGATTCCTGAGACTTGCAGCCAAGGCGGATTGGCCGGACTCAGCACAGCAAACGATCTTTCGACGAGGTCTTGAAGACGAAATTAAAGACGAGCTAGCTCGAGTAGCTCGTCCTTCTTCTTTTCGAGACTTGATGACCTTAGTCCTCCAGATAGAATTCCGATTACATGAACGTCGTCAGGAAAGAAGACGGTTTCGCGGAAACCAGCAGGTGACTGGTTTACCCACCCAAACTCCGGTTCAGAGAACACCTCCCTTAACAGAGGAACCCATGCAGATTGGGGCTACTCGTGGTCCTCTTACTCCGGAAGAGAGAAGACGCCGTAAGGAGGCAGGTTTATGCATGTATTGCGGATCTTCGAAACATTTGTTACGGAATTGTCCAGAAGTTCCTCCCAGGCGGAAGGAAAACTACAACCCCCGAACTGTGGCAAGGGAAGTTTCGGGGGATTTGCCAAATACCCTTGCTACCATGCTGGAACAATAGAGGACTCCGAAGCGAATAGTCTGATGGTGTTCAAGGTCTCACTATAGATATCAGATACTAAACAAGTCGAAGTGTTGGCGATGTTGGACTGCGGTGCCGCAGGAAACTTTATGGACCTACACTGTGCTAAGGAGAACCTTGTTCCCACAAAACCGAAGTCAAGGGCCATTCCCCTAGAAGGTGTAGATGGGACACCTTTGTCCTCAGGACCCATTGTAAGTGAGACAATTCCCCTGCGAATGGCACTGGACCACCACCAAGAGGTTCTGGTTTTTGACCAGATCCGAGCAGCTCATTTTCCATTGGTATTAGGCATTCGCTGGTTAAGGAAGCATAATCCTCATATAGATTGGACAGCAAATAGGGTCAGCTTTGACTCCCAGTTCTGTAAGACAAATTGTATGGACCCTTTTGCCATCAAGGAAGTAGCCAAAGAAGAGACTAGGGTCATCGGGCCTTTAATCGTGTCAACGGTCCCAACTCAGTATCAGGAATATTCTGAGGTGTTCCTGGATACCATTCCTAAAGGCCTAAGTCCACACAGGGCCGAAGATTGTTGTATTGACCTGTTACCCGACTCTACGGTGCCCTTTGGTCGAATGTACCCCTTGTCTCTTCCCGAACGAGGAGCTCTCAGAATTTATCTCGATGCCCATCTTCAAAACGGATTAATCCAAGAATCAAGATCATCTTGTGGGGCCTCTTTATTCTTTATACC
This sequence comes from Ambystoma mexicanum, assembly GCF_040938575.1. Lineage (NCBI taxonomy): Eukaryota > Metazoa > Chordata > Amphibia > Caudata > Ambystomatidae > Ambystoma > Ambystoma mexicanum. The sequence goes on from NC_090926.1 coordinate 1,047,725,468, forward strand.
AAAGAAGGACACTACTGAGCTACGTCCATGCATAGACTACAGAGGCCTCAACAAGATAACCATCCGAGACAGATACCCTATGCCCCTTATAAGTGACATTCTGGAGGCTGTGCAGGGTGCAAGGTATTTCACCAAACTCGATTTAAGGGGTGCCTATCACCTCCTGAGAATAAGACACGGAGACGAATGGAAGACGGCATTCAGGACCCCTTTTGGGTTGTATGAATACAAGGTAATGCCGTTTGGCCTTGTGAACGCTCCAGCAGTTTTTCAAAGATATATGGACAAGGTGTTTGCAGACAATTTATTCATGTCAGTCGTAGTCTATCTAGACGACATCCTGATTTATTCTGAAGAATTAGCCAATCACCGGCAGCAAGTCAAGGAGGTTTTGCACCGACTACAGTCCCATCAACTGTTGGTCAAACCAGAAAAATGTCAATTCGAAGTAACCTCAGTGTCTTATCTAGGATTCATCCGATCACAAGAAGGCATCAAGATGGATCCCAATAAGGTCAAGGCAATCATGGAATGGAGGGAACCAACTAACATTAAAGAACTACAGAGCTTCCTCAGATTAGCCAACTTTTACAGCAGGTTTATTCCCAACTTTTCTAGAATGGTACTCCCACTAACTTCATTGCTTAAGAAGGGAGTTAAATTCGCCTTCGACAAGGAACCCCGAGAGGCTTTCCTTTTTCTCAAAAAGAAGTTCTCCACCGCACCCATTTTAGCTCAACCAGATCAGTCAAGACAGTTCATCCTAGAAACTGACGCTTCTGTAGGAGCGGTAGGAGCAATTTTATTACAATGTTCGGACGATGGCTATGAACATCCCGTAGCCTATTTTTCCAAGACACTGACCAGTAGTGAGAGGAACTACTCTGTCTTAGAAAGAGAGTTACTGGCCATCAAATTGGCTTGCCAAGAATGGCGTCATCTCCTACAAGGTGCCACTCACTGCTTTATCATCCGCACGGATCATCGCAATCTTAGGGTCCTACAGCAGATGGAATGTTCCAACGCAAGACATGCCCGATAGGCCTTCTTCTTTTTGCAATATGATTTTGTAATTACTTACATTCCTGGGACAGAAAACAAGAGAGCAGATGCATTATCACGAAGTCTCGGAGAAGGATCGGAGTACTGTCAAGGACAAGACTTGATGTTACCTGGAATTAAGATTCTGGCTTCCACCACCTCCTTTCTAGAAGAATTGATACCTAATTATCAAACCTGCACTGAGCTTCCTTCAACTGTGGTTCAAGGAGACGATGGGTTGTTCTATCATGAGAAGGCATTATTCATCCCTACCAAGAAGCTTCAAAGCAAGGTTCTTTCCTGGTGCCATGACACCCCTTTGACTGGCCATCCAGGAATTAGAAAGACTTGTGAACTACTGAAAAGGAACTTTTGGTGGCCAAGGCTTAGAGAAGATGTATACCAATATGTGTCGACTTGTGTGGTTTGTGCCTCCAGTAAATACCAGACGGGCAAACCATTCGGATTGTTGCAACAACCTTCTCTTCCGGAACGCCCTTGGGAACACATATCCATGGACTTTATTGTGGATCTCCCCCAGTCCTATGATATGACTGTAATCATGGTGACAGTGGATTCCTACAGTAAATTGGCACACTTCACTGCTTTCAAACAAGTTCCAACAGCCCCTGATACGGCAGTTGCCTTCCTTAGAGACATTGTCCGTTTACATGGATTGCCCAGGACTATAGTGTCGGATCGAGGATCTCAATTCACCTCCCGACTCTGGGCTACCCTCTGCCGTATTTTGAGCATACAAAGAGCTCTTTCCTCTGGTTACCATCCAGAAAGCAATGGCCAGACGGAAAGACTCAACGCCAGCCTAGAGCAATATTTAAGATGTTTCTGTAGTCATCAACAGAAGGAATGGTTTCAATTCCTCTCGCAAGCAGAGTTTGCTTATAACAACACTTTGCAAACTTCGATTCAGATGAGTCCTTTTCTTTGTACTTATGGATTCCACCCACACCATCTACCCCCTGTGATTCCACCAACTACCAAGATCCCCGCTTTGGATGGTACATTTAAAGACCTGCATGAGGTACATGATCTAGCCAAGAAGGCTCTCCTGGTGAGCCGTCTTACACAAAAGAGATGGGCAGACAAAGGCAGACGGTCTAACCCAAGATGGAAGACGGGACAATTAGTCTGGTTGTCCACCAGATTTCTCCCAAAATGGGTCCATACCGGGAAGTTTTCCCCACGTTTTATTGGACCCTTCGCCATCATTCAACAGATTAACCCGGTGGCTTACAAGATAAAGCTCCCTATATCTCTCAAAAGGGTGCATCCTGTTTTCCATGTCTCCTTACTCAAAGAGCATAAGGATGACCCCTTTCAAAGACCAGCTCGTCGGAGACTTGCTCAGGTGGAGGAGATTCCAGAGGAATACGAGGTGGCTCGGCTAATCGATTCCAGGTATCGCCAAGGCAGGTTACAATACCTGGTACATTGGAAAGGCTATCCGATAGCTGAGAGGTCTTGGGAACCTAAGAGCCATCTCCATGCTCCCAGTCTGGTAAGAAGATTCCATCAATTACACCCGAGCAAACCTGGGGGATCCCCGAGAAAGAGGGGGTATACTGTCAGGAATCAGGGGTGGAAGTTATGGAACCGCTGGCGGCACTAGCTAGCAGTTACCTCGCTCTAGTCCTCATCCAATATGGCGGCGGACTCTATAAGTTCTGACTCCGCCCCCTTGTGCAGTGCGTTGTATCTGTGTTTGCTTCTCGCACGCTAACGCTCCGTTACCCTCTAGCTTTTACCTTCCATTGGGCTTTCTTAGCCGCCTTACCTTTCAACGTTATCCTAATCTTGTACAACCTTTGTTTCTAGCTGCATTTCCTTCTTTCCTATTCAGCCGCGCTACAACCCTACCATCGAGTCTTTGGGTACACGGCGTGTACTCTGCGGTTTCACCGCTTCGGTGCCTTGCTGTCTTGCTTACCTGGGTACGAGGCTCCTCCTACTTTCCTGCTTGGCTTCTTGCCGTTCCTTCCCTGCTGCCTGCAGCCTTCTCTGTGCGCGGCACTGTTTTGCACTGTTTGCTACTTACATTTGCCTTGATACTTCCAACTTTTGTTCGGCTCCGCTTCCTGTATCTGATTTAGTTTCTACTCGGCGGTATCTTGCCATCTATTCCTTTCACTGGGTATACATTTCGGGTTTCCTGCTTATACCATTTATTCTCCTTTTCTTTCCTCTTTTTCGTCTATTATCCAGCTACTTACTTACAAAGTCCTTGTTGCTATTGAAAGGTTCTACCTGCAAGTCTTATTCCGAGCTCTGTCTGGGAAACTGGTCGCTGACATCTGTTACTTGGAGTCAGCCCTCGCTATCCACCTTCAGCGTCTGCCCACAGCGGTTTCCGCTAGGAGAGATTATTTCTTCCAACGGCATGGGTGGTCAAGGACTGTCCACCTCATCTCCTACCATCAAGATCTACAGGGTTTTTTCTGCTTTGGCTTTTTCCCTGTAAGTGAGGCTGGCCCCACTGGAGGCACCCGAGACAGGTTCCCACTACTGTCACGGTGGCCTCTGGAGGGGATAGACCTTATCTCCGCGAAAAGAAGGTCCGGATTTATAAGGACAAGTCGTCTAACAACAAGAAGAAGAAGCTTCCAAAGAAGAAGAATCCTCTCAAGGATCTATCCTCTGAAGAATCAGGTGAGGTGATAGGGGAGGTGGAACCGGAGCTTGACAGTAAGTCCCAACAGCCAATCCCCATCAGGGGGCATTTTTTTTCTTTAATGAGATGTCAATCACAGTCACAAAAAACAGTCACTGAACACTGTAGAAAACAGAAAACAGTCGTCAGCACTGCAAACAGCCACAGCATAATAGAGTCCAGCTGCAAAGTTCAATCACCTGTTTTACATGAATGTTGAACTTGTGAAGTCCTCCTTGATCCGGCAATGCGTAGAGAGATGCAGCAAAGTCCAAGACACACAGCAAAGCGGTACTTACGAGTACTTGCTCGTGTGTGCGCTATTTTTATTAGTGGGCCGGGGGAATGAACTCCAGCCAAGAGCTGGAGGTCATTCTGGCCACCCACATAACTGGCAAACTTAGAGTTTGCTGGTGCGTGAACGTACTGGTAAATGGAATTACTGGCACTTATTACTGCACCTACAAACTCCTAATGGCCCCCTGTCTCCATCCGTTATGAATTCTTTCCTTAAAGAAAGGTATTGTGATACCAGTTTTTGGAGTTTGAGACCCAGGTGCCCTCACATAATTCTTTTGATGAACAGGTTGATATGAAGAAAAGAGAATTACGGCAGGAACGAGTGTGTATTAAGATAAGTGAGGAGGTGCCGCAAATTACATTTTTTTCATACAATAAACACAACACAAGCACCTGATGATTCAGAATGACTCAAAAAGTATGTTGGTGGCCATTGGGGTAAAAAGCGATAGGGATTTATGGACAATAATTTGCAACCTTGAGTGTAATCAATTAAAAAAGCAAATCAATCCTATTTTGAATAGCACATGGATGCATCACTTTAGTACGATAACTGTAAATATTGCACATAATCAAGCGGAGGAAGACTGGATAAGTGAGCACGATCTTTGTGGGATCTGACAACTGAATACAAGGGTATTTTGTATGCAATTTAAAGGGTAAGTAATTCTCGGGCAGCAGGCCCTAATGCGCTAATGAACCATTTCTTAAAAGCAGCCCAGGAACTGTGGACCTCTATTCTTTGTATTCTGTTCACAAACGTTACCACATTTAGAAAGATAACTGACAACTGGAAACTAGCCTTTTGTGGTCTGGATCCACAGAATTATCATCCAATAATCAAATTGGATGCCAATAGTAAAATTGTTTCAGCATTAATACTTAAAGAGTTCTTATCCTGGGCACTAAGCACTGGCCATCTGACTACATTTCAATCAAGTTTTTCGATGGATCGTGGGTACAACCCTTAATGCAACTGTCCTGAATATCTTACAAAATATGACCACAAAGATTAATTCACTGAACGTTTTCCTCAGGTTTATTTATTTAGTATCACTGTTTGGTATGGTGGATCGTAGTAGACTGTGGAGAAGGTTAGACAGTTGGGGGTTCCCACGAGGTCACCAAAGCATTTTGGTGTATTGATACACGGATACATTGCTGCAGGTGTTTCTTGATTTAGACAGTAAGTACACTGTCGGGACAGGTAAGATATTGCTAGGGGTCTCAGGCAGGATTGAATGCTGGCACCTTGCCTGCTTCATTTATACATTTGTGACCTTGGTAAATATTTAGAAGATGTTCCATGGTATCTCCCAGACTGGGTAATACACGCCTCCACCGACAAGCATACTCAGATGATAGCTTAATCCTAGATCACACGAAAATTGGTCTCCAAAGAATGTTTAATGTGCTTCATAGCTATGCAAAAGAAAACAGTTTAGAAGTGAACAAAGACAAAACCAAGATTATGAGGGTATCGAACAATAAAAAGAAAATGGGCTTCAAGTGCTCAATAGACAATATCCACTTGGAGGTCACCAAACATTAAAGTTACTTGGGAGCCCCAATTTTTTGGGGCACCAATACGAGAGCACAAATAGATCTGCTGGTGACCAAAATGGATACTACCATACTTAAAATTAGGAAACTCAATAGTAAATATGGATGTTTCCTTTACTCCCAGTCCTAAACTGCTACAAAATCAAAGGAGTGCTTAATTATTTTTTTAAACTTTCTTTATTATTTTTTTCTGAATTTTTTTATTTATTGTGTGTTTTAGAACAAAACTGAACTTTTCACACATCAATATACATATTTCACGTTTAACAATTTAAAAGCCTTTAAAACATAGAGATAAAAGACATATTAATAAATATAAACACTTCTTAAGTACAAATACAGATGCAACAGATCATTAAAAACATAGAAAACAGAAAATCACATGATTTTTTACATAACTTTAAAATCTCCCACAATTCATTCCCTTTAAGAATCTTTATGAACAACTTCCAAGAATTCTCATAACCTTATTGATAAGAAAAGCTCATTAGTATTTAGAATTCTGATCCACACACCTTCTTCTCTTAGAGCAGAGAGCAACTCAGTTATTTTCTCCCAAAGAGACCGTAAATACAGGCATGTAACACACAAACGTTTTAGGGTCTCATCCTCTAGGGTACAATAGCAACATAGTCTTTTAATATTAGTAATATAAAAAAATTATATAGTAATTCACCTTTATTCTCAACATATTGAACCTTAAATCTCTCAACAGGTGTTTACTCAAGAATGGGGCTAATGTATTGTCATTTTTTATTGACCGCCTGAAATGATCATCAAAGGTATCATATTCCATTAGTGCCGGCTATGAGCTTAATCCGCAAATGTCTAAATAATGTCTGTTTTACCTTGTTAGGATTCAGCAATAGTTCCTCTGTCGAGGACTCTATCTTTGAGAGTGTCAGCGTGCCCCACTCTAGCCTGAGACCCTACAGTTGCTCTTTACCCATATTTCATTGAGGTGAGTAAAAAAGGAAGCCTTAGGAGGACTGACAATACTAGCAAAAATCTGCAGCTTTCCCCAGTCAATTCTTGCCTCGATTGGGAGCTGCCCTAATTCGAACAAAGTACCAGCTACTGGGACTGAGGCCGGGAGCCGCAAAACTTTACGCTAGCGTTTAGCCTCCAACTTAGTCCAGGGTATAGAGTCCTCTTTCATCTGCCCCCCCAAAAGTAATTTTAGGCACTATTTGCTGCTTGAATAATTTCATTACCGGCAGCAAGGAGTACCTCCCAAATGTAAAATCGGAATGAATGAATTGGATAGTGACAGCTATAAATTTTGAATTTAATCCCGCAGCATATGCGTTCCTACTTGTTCCATCATATATAAGCAATCCCAGATACTTAAATCTGTCGACCACATCCAACGATTGGCATTTGATGTTCCAACAAAATGTTTCCCACTTATGCTTTCTCCTATTTAATACCAAGATTTATGATTCTATGTTGTTGATCTTGAGAGCCTGCTGACTAAGGAACTCTTTTATCGCCTGCAATGCTCTTTGCAACCCTATAGGGGCTGTATCAGAGATGACAATGTCATCAGCATAAGTCAAATGTTGCACCTTTTGATCCCCTAGTTTAGGCTGGTTAGTCCTTATAGCATGCCAAAAGTGGGCATGTATTTTTGTATAAAAACTGAAAAGAAACGGACCGAGGACACACCCCTGAGGGAATCCCTGATTAGTCTCTATCCAATTAGAATATGAGCCCTGCAAGTCTAGTCTGACTTTTATTTTTGTTTCTGAGTGCAAAGCCTCCACTATTTCAATTAATACAATGGAGCAGCCATTATCGTACATGCTTTTCAACAAGGTTGCACTGTTTACATGCTCAAAGGCCTTGCTAACATCCAGGAACTAAAGGTATACTGATCTCCCTTGTTTCTCAGCTTGACCAGCAAGTAGTGCCAGGGCAAAACTGCTCAAAGGTGTCCCTACGCCCTTCTTGAAACCTGCCTGCAAAAATCTAAACAATTGGCACTTTCTGTCCATAGTTGCAATTCTCTCAGGGTAATTTTAGCAAAGATTTTGTTGGACACATCCAATAAATACACCAGCCTATACTGCATTGGGGGCGATCTATCACCTCCCTTAAATATCAGGACTATCAAAGCCGTACACCAGGAGTCTGGAAGCCTCCTCATTAACAGGATATTCTGGAACAATTGTGACAATAATTGGGCCCATAGAAGAACATTCAATTTAAGGGTCAAGTTTGCAACCCCATCTGACCCCCTGGGAATTTGACTTTTTACTTGATTTTATCGCCTGGGCAATGTCATCCAGATCGCAACCAAAAGCCCCTTGCCAACTGGAATCTAAAAATTGTTTGCTTCCAGAGTTTCCTTGAACAACATATACTTCTGTAAATTACTTCACCCATTCTGCCTCTGATATTGCTTGGGTTTGCAAATATTGGTCGGTTCCCCTGGGCTTTATTAACTGCCAGAATCCAGTGGAGTCTTTTACCAACATACAACTCAACATTTTCTCTGCATCATTGATCCCCATGACAAATGTATGGCCCTTTAGCCAATTTTTGGAATGTTGCTTGATTATATGGACTTCAATGTGCTTTCCTAAATGCCTTTTCCTCCCTGCATCCCTAAATTTCTGGTGCATCTGCCTCTTGCATGCCCTTACCAAAGGGTCAAAAACATGATTCAGCCCCACCCTCCTGAACCCGTTTCCAAGTGCTTAACTGGCAATAAACCCCCCAGAACCATCAGGATTCAGGGGTCTAAGCCATTCGGGGAGAGCACAGAACATCTGCCTCTGTGCAAAAAAGACTCCTAATCTTTCCATCAAAGGCTCCCGATTTTTTCGCGGGCCCAGTTTACTGAGTGGTTTCTTGGATTAGTCTCCACATTCTGTGGCTTAGCCTCAGTTTGTGACAATCCAGAGATCATCAGTTCACAAAAGAATGATAACTTAAGTCTGTATGGTTAACCTTCAGGGTTCCCCCTTTCAGAAAAAGATCATCAGACATAAAGATATAATCCAAGGTAGATTTCAGCAGACCATTCAGCTGGGGGGACTTCACCTTGGGAGTTTCCTTTTAATGGCAACAGGTGCCATGCATCTAACTCCTGTTGTATAATGTGTCCCCTCCTACGAGCTTCCCCTGATGTTTTTTTCCTAATCTTTGATTGGTACCAAACATCGTTCAAACATTCCACATTAAAATCCCCCACAATAACTACTGCAGCACCCTCTTCTGTGGTTTCCCCTACATTAGGAAAGAAAGAGCATTCACGGACTCCTCCATTTAATAGGAACTGGATTCAGGTACACATTCACCAATAGACACTTTTTAAAATCCCCTGCTCCCTGATCCGACCATTGAAACAAAACTGCTAGCATATCTATTCTTTCCAGTTCAATTGTCCATACTGTGAACCCCTTATTTCGCCGTATGTCCGTATGCAACAGCAAAACCAGCAGAGGCTCTTCCAAACATACAATATCATATGAAATAAACAAGTCTTGGTTATGTACAATGTTTACGTAACCCTTAAAGTTCCAAGATATCATTGCTAGCGTCAGATTTCAGGCTACCTGGCCTTTGATGTTATCTCCAGTCGTCCCATGGGATGGGCCCCCGTTGACATTATTTTGAGGGGGATATACCTGATGCCACAAAGGCTCACTTACCCGCATTGCAGAATTTTGCCCTACCTCCCTTTGTCCCATCGCAAGGGGCGGTGGAGCAAGTTTGGATATAATCGAAGCACCTGCATCCGCTACTTCAAATCCTAAAGTTAAAAAACATTCATTTTCCGAATATAGCAGAATTGAAAGAAAGAAAACGTTTCTTCCTCAACCCCAACTCCCATGAAAGCAGCCATTTTACAATCAAAAGAAAGCACTTGCACAGCTGCCACAACCGGTAACAAAAGATGACTGATACATATCACGTTACACAGTGCCTCAAGACAGGCTGTTCATTTATATGATAAAAGACATTGGGCCTCTTTATGAGTTTGGTGGTGAAGGAAAAAAGTGTGACGCAATTCAATTACCTCCATTTTTTTTGCACCACCGGGTTACAGGTTTTAGTGGAATTACCACTGGCAGAATTACCTAGTGGTAATTCCACCATGCCACCAAAAAAACCAATGGAGTCATATGGACTCTAGAAAATGTGGATTTACACTGCTTACCACCACTTGTAATCCTGCGGTAGTTACACAGGACCAAGTGGTGGTAACTGTAAACCCGTTTGGTGTTATCAGTGGATTTACCTCCGAAATACCACCAAACTCGTAATGATTGTCCTCCCCAATCTGACCCCCTGAGGGAGCCGACCCCGAAAGAAGCAGAAAAAAAACAAGAGAAAGTGAAGGTCATGTCCCCCCAATGTTATGCCGCCTCCCCCCAACCAGTGAACAGTACTGAAGGCACATTATATTGGTATGGAGTGATTTAAACTAATAGAAAATAACTAACAACATCAATATCTAAACATTTATAATGAAAAAAATACTAAATTATTTTAAATATATATATATATATATACATATATATATGGGGGTGGGCTAAGGGGTAAAACATGTGGGGAGGGGATTGGAGTGGGGTTATAAATGAAGGGAAACGAAAGGTTGGGGGGGACTCCCCAAACTTTAAATCTTTAGATATAAATATTATTCGTTATTGTCTATCCGTTAAAATCACATGTTTGTTTGTTTGTTTGTTTGTTTGTTTTATTCACTTATAATGCGCACCAGACCCGAAGGTAGCCGGGCGCAGCAGTACAGAAAATGCGAAGCTTAAGTTACAGGGTAGGGTCATGGGTTGCATACAGTGTACAAAATACAATATATCACAGGTAGGCGGCAATTGCAATTTACATACAAAATGAGTACAAAATACAATAAAGACAGTATATATACAGGCACTAGGTGAACGTTATCTCATCGGCCAAGTGGGCAGAGTGAGGAGGTCCATAAGATCAAAGTAGAACATGATAATGATGTTTATATGCTAGGGTTGTGTAAGGATAAGTGGGCGCCAATGGGCTAATCATTGGCAGACCTCAGCAGATTAATGTAGTTAGTTCTGAATTTTGAAAAGGGCTGCTCCTCACGTAGAGGGTTTGGCAGTGAGTTCCATAATTGGGCCGCTTGAACCTGGAAGCTGCTACCCCCCGCCTTAGATAGCCTGAATCTTGGAATGATGAGGCTATTGGCATTAGAGGTTCTGGCAGGGCGCCTGTGGTTTCTTTTTGTACGTTTATTACAGAGATAGCTTGGTGCAGCATTGTTCAGGGCTTTGTGAACCAGGGACGCTACTTTTAAGTGGATTTTGTTTTGGGTGGACAGCCAGTTGTTTTGACACCTGATCTTTGAAATATGCGATCTTTTAGACACACCGAGGGCGGCTCATAGGGCATTGTTTTGTAGAATTTGAATACAGTGGGTGATGGATTTATTTGCTCCAATGTAGAGGGCGTTACAATAGTCGAGCCTCGAGAGGATTAATGCTCTCGCTAGGCTAAGGCAATTGTTGTCAGAGAGAAAGTGCTTGCCTGCTCTAATGAGCTTGCATGTGTAGGCGGTGGCCGAAGCCAATGGCTTCACCTGCTTGCCGAAGGAGAGGGTGGCATCCAGATAGAAGCCAAGTGTCCCATTATGTTACATTACCCCTCTTCACTATCAGATTCCTCCGCGTAAAGGTGTGCTTAATTCAATATACAGTATGGAAACTAAACTGAAACTAGATTGGGAGGTTTTTGAGGCAGCGACTGACCCTGTCGTCATGGCCGACCACCAAAGTTATTAGCCCGAGCAAAGCCACAGGGTCCGCCCACCGCCGAGTGCAATATTGCCCTTAGCAACCGTGTACTAACCTACGCGGGTGCTTAGTGATTTTATTTATTATTTTTAAAATTAGAGAAACTTACCGTTATCGCGCGGCCTGACACAGCACAATGTTGTCAGCCAGGAAGTCCATTTTCAATGTTGATGACTGACCTCATCAACATAAAAGAGGGACAGCTTGGGCGACAGTGCTGCGTGGCACCAGGGCGTGCGATAAAGGTACGTTTACTTTTTTCATTTAAAAAACCACCTTTAACACCCATGTTGGGAGCAACACGGATGCTAAGGTGAAGGATGAAAATGCTCGCAACGCGGGCTTTCCTTGGTGAATACAGCCCGCGTTCCAAGCATTCTAATTGGTTGACGTCGCCTCCCACTCTGCTAATGAGGCAAATAATATTCCCATTTCATGATTTTTCATTCTGTGATTTATACTCATTACTGTTAATACATGGTTGTGAATACCTGATTGGCTGGGCCCTTAACAATATCTTAAGTGAATTGAAATGCCCATCAGATCAATTAATAGAGACCATGTCACATTGGCTGCATAGCAACCTTTTTGTCTCTATCCATATATAACTTGCACACTGATTTGGCTGCAGAGCATAAACAATGGGGTGTACTGCCTGATTATTTGGAGAAACCCCCAAACTAAAAGCTCAAGCATCAATTTATGAGCCTTAGGTTTAATTTGTTAGCAACAAGAGAAAGTTTGAAAATAAGAAACAAAAGGGAAGTTACCACCTGCCTATTGCCATTGTGGTCTAGTGGTTTCTAAAGAAACTATTGAACACTATATGGGCCTGATTCATGCAGTTTTTTTCCTTTGGGATTGCGCCATTGTAAAATGCTTCTGTGAATCAGGGAGTTAGTGGCTGAGTGCCCCACACTTCAAGAAATCTGCATTATGATCTTTGGGGAGTAACTGTATAAGGAAGTCTTAATGGGACCCCAGTGTTTTTGGTTATGAAGTTTTGCGAGTTGGTTGGTTTCTTTTACCATGAAGGTTCTAAGGTTTTAAAAAAACATATAGGACTGATTGATTGACACATATTTACATCTTTTTTATGTGCTTGTGACTTATGTACACATGTATGGATTATATATCTTGTTTTACTGAATAATGTATTGAATTAACTTGGCTTAGTGATTGTTGGACTTTAGATAAAGGAAACATATTTTGTGAAAGGTTTATATTCGAAGCACTCTACCAAATATCTTTTATTGACATGCCCGGACAAGCGAATTAAGGAGGGACAGATTGAAAATATTTGTTCATAAAGTGGAATTCTTCAAATCTGACATTTTTTGGGAAAGAATTGTGTCAGGAAATTAGATTTTTCTTACGGCAGAGATTGTTAAGATCTTTACAGCCTGATTCATGGAATTATCTGCGCATAAAACGCAGATTTGCATGTCATTCTGCCCGAAAATCCCTGTATGAGGTTTGGTTTTACACGCGAATAATTCCATGAATCAGGGACTGAATGTTTTGAAAATGATACAGTAAGCTGGAGTAATATGTTAAGATTGAACTCTGAAATGTTTAATATGCTCGTAATATCTTTAAGTTTCTTTATGATGATTTGAATGTTGGATTTTCTTTTTTCTTCCTTTTTTTACTTTTCTTTTTATTCTGGTTTGTTAAAATTTTAATCTGCATCATTTTGAGTTTATAAAAAAGAAAAAAATGAAATGTTATTCATTTTTATTACATTGATATGTATCTGTGTAATGTGTAAAAAGTCGAAATTTTATTTTGGCTACATCACAATAAGAAAACAAAAAAAGAAAGGTTTGTATTGTACGCCAATGCACAATAAAATAAAATAAATAACAAATAGAGCCCTTTGGTGCAGGCTTCAATGCTTCAACGGGACGGCTGTCTCATTATCATAGAACTTATATTTTGTTTAACTTAAGACACAAGGCACATTGTGCCCTCTATTGAGTCAGGCAGCTGCTCCTCCAAGCGGTTCTGATTACTGTATCAGCCATCAGTATGGTCAAGCCAAAACAAGTATGAGTGCATGCGCCAATGAGCACATTAATGTAACGTTAGTTTTTTATGTAACAATGTGCTCATTGTATTTTCTCCATCTAGACCCTGTGCTATGGTGGTCCCAGACTTTGAGCTGATCTGTGAAATCATGCTGGTAGCTGAGGGATTCATTGATGCCCGACTTCTTGCTCGGAAGTTCATTACTTTATATACACTTTGTAAAGAATTACTTTCTAAGCAGGTATTTGGGTTGACGCTATTACAGTTTTCATATTTGAATGCTACTGTGTTGTGTCTGGGGGAATTATTCTTGCCTATTCACTTAAATTAAAAAAATTAAAGGTGTATTAAAATTCACATAACCAGACTTTGGTAACAAGAACTTCTATGAATAGAGGACAGCTAATAATGGAGGATCACATCCTACAAATTACATACATTTAAATAATTCATGTTTCCTCTTTTTTCTTGCCCTTCATTTCATTTATTTTTCTTGTGTGCAACAGAATCATTTAAAATATGATGGACCCTGGGCATTTGAACGATTTGAGTGATATACTATATTTGTACTATGGTTTAAATGTAACCAATTTATCTTGAGAATTTGACGATTCCTAATTAAAAGTTATAGCCGTGAGAAAATCCAGTGGACGAAATGCATGATGTCAGCTAAATATTACCTTCGTTCATTCCTGATATATAAACAAAATTGTAAACAAACTTGATAACACTCTGTTTAGCTACAGTGTCTCAACATTAATTGCAAAATGTTAAGGTCAGATAAAACATTTTTTTTATAATTTATTATTACAGAACCATAATGAGATGTTGCTATTGAATTTTCAATGATTACAAAACAGTGGCCCTCATTACGACCCTTGCGGAAATCAACCGACCGGACCGCCATAGCGTAAATAGCGTTTCCGCCATTGCACGATGGAGCAAAGTGCGGCTCATTCCGACCCATCGGGCACGAGCACCACGCCATGGCGGAAGTGCAAAGTCCGCGATGGCGGAAATGACCCCAAAACGGCCCACACCGCCGCCGTACGGCGCCCTAGGTGCAATACCGCCACCCATCACAGCGGACACCGCAGTGAGCGCCAACCGGAAAGTACGGTGACCGTAAATATACGGAAACAGAAGTAAAAGCATGGTCCCGGAACGGGAAACATCACGCCGTACACCTATAAAACCACAAAATCCACACAACCATAAAAAATACTACCCTGAGACACATCCCAACCCGTCATCCACCCTAGTGAAACCAAGAAAAATGGGAAAAGTAGCGAAGAAAGCGTGCGACCGCAAGCGGCAGGTCCACTTCTCCCGTGAGGAACTCACGGTGCTCACGGAGACCCTCCAGGAGAATGCTGCCGTCGTCTTCTCCACGCAAATGACCAGGACGGCACTTGCGAACAAGAAGGCCATATGGGCCCTGGTGGCACAGCGGGTAAGTGCGGTGGGGACCGCACCCCGCAACCCACAGCAATGCAGAAAGCGATGGGACGACCTGCGGATACACGTCCGTAGCATACTTTCTGCCAACCGCAACATTGCCACAGCTACCGGGGGAGGATCGGAATCACCCATCAAGTTGACCCCCTGGGAAGAAATCTGTGCCTCCACCATTGGAATGGAGAGCATAGAGGGAGTCGGAGGGATGGAGAAAGGAGTGCAGACATCCGAAGATTCAGGTAGGTGGCCCAAATAAAACAATGCCAAAACCACAATGTCCAATCATGTGAAGTACCACGTGCCCACATAGTGCAACAGGAACACATGTCCAGGAGAACGTCCACATACATAGGCCTGATAGCACACTTTAAAACTCACATCAAATACATAAATAATTAAAAATCCTAAAAACACCCTCTACACGTGCAGCAGGCACACCCTAACTGCAGGCTGCCAAACAACTGCACCCTCACTCCACACACAAATGAAACCACCTCCAAGGCCCAGACCCAAATCACACTCAGGTACCACCCCAATGCATGTGATACATTGCCATTCCAATTCCCACAGACCCATTAATAACGCTTGCCCTCCTTTACTCCACCACAGGGTCCGATCCAAACGACGAGCTCCAGGACACCCCTACCAGCACACCTGCAAAGAGGGCCGAGACCAAGGGCCAAAGACCCTCCACCTCAGCTGCACGGATCAAGACACGGCAGCAGCACAAATCAAGTGACAGCACACAGGAGGGAACTCCAACAGGCACCCCAGAAGCCAGCATGCCCACAACACCACCACCACAGGTCCCCCCAATGGATGCCACAGTAGGCACTGCTTCTGGTGGCAGCAGCACCATAGGTGATACTGCATTAATGGCAGCATGCTCCGACACAGAAAACGGGGATGTCGAAGTTAGATCCATCCATGACCTGTCTCAATCCCCCTGTCTGTTCCATCCCGTACACCATGAGGATACCACGCAGGGGCACCCACAAGACGACGACTGGCCATCCACCACAAGCCCTGTGGCAAGGCAACATGAGGTGATCAGCCCCTCTGTGACACCACCGCAAATGGCCATGGCCCAGCAGAGGCAACAGTCCCTCGACCAGTTAATCGTGCAACAGCAGCAACTGGCCACGCTCCTCAAGGACCATGCCGATGAATGTGGGGGCACTAAGGCAGACATAGAAACATCAACTGAGACACTGAGGGCAGAAATGGAGAGACGTACAGAGACACTAAGGGCACAAATGGAGAGTAGCACCGAGAGCCTGAGAGTACAAATGGAGAGTAGCACCGAGAGCCTGAGAGTACAAATGGAGAGAAGCACCGAGAGCCTGAGGGGGGAACTGCATGCGACGTCCAAAGACGTATGTGCCGAACTTGCCGCAGTGCGCCGTGTGCTCACTGAGCTCTCACAAACCCTTAGGGACATGCATGGACGTGAGCAGGCAGAGACATCATCCGTTGCAAGTTCCGTCCAGGGCAGCCCCCAACGTAGATCTGGGAGGAACCTGCGCTCCACAGGCAGGGGTGCCCCTGATACCCGCAGAGGGGGCTTGCAATAGCGACAGCCCACTGACAATGAGCATCTTTGGACACTGGTGTTCGGGGGGGATGTAGGAGGGTGGAGGGGGTGTGTTGGGCTCACTTGGGTGGCGGGTCGATAGGGTGTTTAACATGATATCACATATGCCATAAACAATGCACGATCATGCAATGAGATGTGTGGACATTGATCTTTGTGTACGAGGCCATTATAGGCGTACAGTCCATATTGTGCATGTCCCAGACACACACAGTGCCACGAGTTCCGTGTCCATGTATCAGCCACCAGGCGTGAGTGCTAGAAGCATGCATCTATGAGATGCTGACGAATGTCACGGCCCTCCTGTGCCTCGCAGACTCCTTGAGGTGCTGCCACATCCCCACCCTCATCATGACCATCATCAGGTGCTTGCAGTTCTGCGTCAGGGGGCATGGGCACATTTCTACGTACGCACATGTTGTGGAGCATGACACATGCCATGACCATCTTTGCAACCTTCACATGGCGGTACAGGAGTGCCCCGCCAGACCTGCTGAGGCAGCGGAAACGAGTCTTCAGTAGGCCGAATGCCTGTTCTATGACTACACGGGTACGTGAGTTGGCATGGTTGTAGTCCTCCTCATGCTGGTCCCGTGGGTTCCGGACTGGTGTGAGGAGCCATCTCTTCAGTGGATACCCGGAATCACCTGTATGTGGACATGAAAGGAATATTGAGGAATGCCATTGCTACGTACGCACCCCCCCCCCTTCTTGCCAGGTCATTGCCGCATCACATACCCCAAATCATCATGCATGAAATGAGACTCACCGAGTAGCCAGGATCTGTTCCCTGCGTGTCGCTCCATGTAGCGTGGTATAGTAGAGTTCCTCAAGACCATAGAATCATGGGTTGATCCAGGGAATCTGGCACAACAATGTGTAATGATCCTGTTGGAGTCACACACCATTTGTACATTCAGGGAATGAAATTGTTTTCGGTTGCGGTACTGGGCCTCCATGGCATGTGGGACGACCATTTCCACATGGGTGCAGTCGATGGCACCAATGCAACCCGGTATGCCGGCAAGTGCATGGAATCCCACTTTTGTGTTCGTAATTTCCTGCTCCGAGCGTGGTAGAGAGATGTAGTCGTCTGCGTGCTTCAGGAGGGCATCGAGCACTTGCAATAGTGTCCGTGAGAACAGTGGCTGTGATATGCCATGCAACTGTCCGACTGTGTGCTGGTAGGTGCCTGTGGCCAGGAAGTGTAGTACAGACACCACCTTCAGTAGGGGTGGGATGGCGGTTGGGCTATCTATCATGCTGACAAGGTCAGCCTGTGTCATGTCCACAATGGCGGTTATGGTGTCCCGGTCCAAACGGTAGAGGGTGTGGATCTGCTCATCAGTGAGGTTGAACGGATGTGCTCGGAGGCGTGGGATTGCGGGCTGCCTGCGTGGTGGTAGTGGCTGTGCTGGCGGCCCTTGCTGGCCCTGCCTTGCCCTCCTCCTCCTCCTGCGTCTCCGCCGTGCGGCCGGTAGTAGTTGGTGTTCGTCTTCTTCTTGAAGTTGGAGTACTTGCAGTGCTATCAGGTCCCCCAGGGCCAACATGGCTAGTCCTGCCGGTAGCATTTCGGAGTGGGTGTGGTTGTGGGAGGAGACTGGGTGTGCAATTTATGTGTTTTCAGGCTGTATGGCCTCCACCTGTGGTGATTCATTCCACCTGTGCAAGCTGCACTCCCCTTTGGGCGAGCACGTCCCGCACACAACGCTGCAATTCGACGAATGGCATCTTGCTATTGCAATCATGTATTTGTACCCGATGGCAGTGTAACATTGGTTGATATGTTCATTCGGCTATGGTCCCATTGTTTCACATACAATCTTTGCAGTCGCGAACAGACTTGTGAAGGGTCAGTGGAACGTAGTACTCGAGTAACGGTGGACCCTCATGCAACACTGTACCGAGCTTCACCGACGGGCGGGGCGTTCCATTTGTGAGTGAAGGCAGTTGCCATTTTCACACACAGCCGCACTAGATGGATTAATTTGTGGTTTGAAGCGGCCACAGATGCCTTTTCGACGTGATGTTGCAAATGAGGAATTCGAAGGGCGGCGCTTTCGGTTTTCAGCTAGCGGCGAGGAGATGCCCACAGGTCTGACTGCAAATATAACGTTCTATTGTTCAATGTCCTTGGGACAGGGGCCATGGCGAGGATGCAATGATTGATATGAATAGTATGGGATGCGCAATAGCGACGTGGGCGATGAGGCCGGACGTTCCCAAATACATGTTACTTCACAACACTGGAATAACGGGCTGGGGCACGGTGGATTTTGCAGGCTGCATAACGCACAGACTCAATGGAAATTTCACATGTTATGTGAGTATGGAAACAGGCGTTTTCATTACGGGATGAGGGAATGATGTATGGATGCATGGACAGATGATTTGATACAGAGTTTGCCATGTACAGGGCTTCTTGGAATCTATCCGCCTCCCCTGCGCTATGTGATGCAGGGCTGCCATAGTGGGGCCATCGTCTATCTGGCCTTGTTGAGCCCTCCCTGTCTCGACGCGCCTTCAGACACTTGTGTCTATGCACGTTACCAATACCATCAGATGGATTCTGTTTTAACAGACGCATGCACAGGTACACTCGTTTGTGATAGTGTTTTCACCTCGATATAGATAGTTATGATTCGCAAGTGGTTTTTGGGTGGTGATGATCCTTTGGAGTGGGCTAGCATGCATATGGCTGTGGATTTGGTGTGATCATTGAAGTGAGTAATTCAAATGTAGTTCTGATGGCCATACTATTCTTTTTCATTTCATTTGGTTGACAGGTATCTCCTCCCCTTTTGCCACTGCCATCTGTATGCCACTCCTGCAGATGGATTTTACTCCCGACACCTGCTGCTTCGTGTTAATCAGTGGAGCAGCATTACAATCTTATGGGACGATCGCCAATGGGCCACATGCCCTTACGCAGTACTAGTGGCTAGGAGCAACATTTCGGCCTTTCAGCTGGACTAGTGCCTCCCTATTGGGACGGCCCTGCGGTTCTAGGCGCTTCCATGTTGCCTTTTCGTACGGGAATGTAGCCCCTGTGTACCATGAAGGAACAGGGCGTCACACAAGAAGTAGCTGGTCATTTATTGCGGATGCAGCCCACGATAATGAAATATATTTTGGAGTTCATGGCCTAATGGCTGTATGGGCTTGGTGAATTTGTTGTGCATTAAATTTCTATTCTGATATGAACCGTGTAGCGTTCTTCTTTGCGAGTGATGTGGCATATTCCTATTTGGGGAGCGATGTATTGTGAGGAGATCTGCATTGGGTTCCAGCTTCGGAGTATAGTTGCGTGGTACTGTGCTGGGCGCGTTTGCCTACGAAGCCCAGTGAGGTCAGGGATGAGGGCTGCCAATATGACTGTTTTGATGATGTCATGCTCAGGGGCGGGGGATTAGCTTTTGTGTAACAGATGCCGGTCAGCCAGTTGGATTGGTGGAATGATGTGATTATCGGAATATTGCTGGTCACAGGTGCCTGTGTTTGCGTGCGTTTCTTGGTGGGAGACTGAGCTCATGTCCATTTGTATAGCTTCTGTATTCGTGCCATCTGTGCCCTGCAGCTCCCATTGGGCACTCTTGAGATTCATTTGTTCGTTGGCAGGCATGGATGACTAGTACATTTCACTGGTTGCATTGTGTGACTTCATTGCACCTACGGGGGGTTGTACAATGTGGCCAGGGAGCGGTGTACAAGCACTCAGTAGGGCCGTTTACGGTTGGTTCGCGATGCCGTACTTCTCACCATGGCGGAATGGTACTTTCCGCCGTGCTTGATGGCGTTAGGTGCATGTCCGCTAGGGTCGGAATTCGCGTACCGTTGCGCCATGGTGGTAATTACGGTTTGGCATGGCGCGCGCGCGCGTGCTTGGTGCAGTTAGCGTTGGCGTTCACTACGGTGTCGCTAATGGCATCGTACTTTGCGGTGACGGGTCATGATCGCACCGAGCGCTATTCGATGGCGGTATTGCATTTCCGCCATCGTTTTTCGATTTCCGCCAGGGTCGTAATGAGGCCCAGTGTGTTATATTATCTCTCCATAATAGAAGTAGTAAACCTGTATAGCTATGGAGCATAGCATAAGGCCACCTCTGTTGTCTTTTGTTAGTGACATAGGGTTGAATGTATACCTACAGAACCCCCTCTTCTAAAGTATAGATTTACTGTTAGTTTTATAATACTCCGTAGGCGGACGTGTAGAAACATTCAACACATTTTTTCTTAGTGTATTAGTATGGGCAGTAATTTGTATAGGTCATTCACTCATTGCAGCGTGTCCTATGCAATGCACTGAATGTCTGCGGACAAATACATATAAAACAAATATGAAAAAAAGAAATAATTATCACATTAAGGAATATGTCTGTACTGTTTTTTTTCTGTATTGCCATTTTTTTAAAAAGGCTATTAATGAAAGCAATGCATTCTTCTGTTTCAGGACCATTACGACTGGGGGCTGCGAGCCATCAAATCTGTTCTGGTTGTAGCAGGGTCCTTGAAAAGAGGAGATCCTGGCCGTGCTGAGGATCAAGTCCTGATGAGAGCATTAAGAGATTTCAATATTCCCAAAATAGTGACTGATGATTTGCTTGTTTTTATGGGACTGATTGGTGACCTCTTCCCAGCACTGGACGTACCAAGAAAACGTGACCTGCAGTTTGAGAAGGTGAATAAGCTAATATGAATATAATTAAGGAAAGGCATGTATGTTTTATATTTGTCTAGTATGGTATATTATTACCAGAATTACTATGTTTTTAAATCCTTTTCTGTTGATATGCATTGATACTGGAACGCTTGTTTTAAAAAATGTGTTTTCCCTATCGTTACCAGGCTGAATCCATTTTAAGTCCACTTATTTTTCAAGGACTATTAAGGCAAAAACATAGAACCATCGTAAATAAGTTAACTCTCACACCACTGTGCCTTTCTGTTGAATACAACCTTCCTGCAGGTTTCTCATTGAGAAATACAGCTGAAGCAACACACTTATGGCTTCATCAGGAGTTGGGCGGTGCAGTAAAAATGCAGCAGTAATAGCGTTATTGCCGCATTCAAGCACCGCCCAATCACGAGTTTGTAGAAAAGTTGGAGGATTCACCTGAGCCGAGTAATTATGCCGTAAATGCCCCATTGAGGGCAAAGGACTAAAAAAAAATGTGAAATGCTGGACCAAGTGTGGGTAACAGTAATTACAATGGGCAGTATTCGGGCATATTTACCACTGGGATACCGCCCAACTCCTGATGAAGCCCTAAGCCTAAAAATGTCTTTTAAAAAAATCCTCTTTAGTAATCACAACAACGCTCTGTACACATGAAGGATATCGGCATCTCAAATGAAACTGATACACCATTCTGTGGTATGCAGCACTGGATTAAGAAAACAGCCCCATACATGCAATAATAAAGGGTCATGATTAACTTGCAATGACTGGTCACTCCAGTCCTGCATCTGACAAGAGTGCAGCTATCACAAGTATCAATAGGTGTGGGGGCACCCAATGTAGTGAGCCATTGCAAAAAAAGCCCGGAAAGGACGACACATATCCTTTGGGTGATGCTGAATTCTTATGTAATCTTACATTGCTCTTGTGGTCATACACTATTTTCTTATGTTTTGGTGAATGTGTTATACCAAGAGCTCAGTTGATTTGATGCCAGTGAATTGCTGTTTTCTCCACGAGCGGTTTCCTTTCTAGCTGACTTATTTCAACTACATCATGAAATGTCTACGTGTGTGCTTTTGGTTATGATTGTCTTAGGACAATGTTGTGTTCCTTTATGCTGTACACAGACCAACTCAAAAACTGCTGTACTGCACTGTTCCATGACAAGGGCTTTTGTAAGCACATTATGTAAACCAGTACGGACACTAGCATTAAAAATGGGTACTGTGATAGGATGCGAGGAGGTGTTATAAAAGGAGGCGTTGGTAAGGCCCTTTTGGTAGGAACGTTCAGAGGGAAATGTCATGTGATTAGCTTGAAGGTCATCTGCATCGACGATGGACTGTTGTGTAGAGGTTTGAGGGGACTAGATAGTGTGGGATCCTGTACAATCACCATGTCTTGTCTGGTCTTTATTTTGCAAGACACATAAAGCAGTCTCTGTTATTATCCTAAAGTGCAGTGTGCGCCTGCTTTCTCTGGCACCTTGACCAGGACCTGTCACATTCCGTGTGTGCATAGCTAGCGTTAGGGCCGCTTTCTTCTGAACACCTTCTTGCCTAACTGAGATGTGAGGAGACCTATGTCAAAACTCCAGACGGGATCGGGAGGAGGCTGACTGCAAGTGGTTCTTTCTCGCAGATAACTCTCAATCACAAGATAAGATGCAGACTTTCAGGTCTGTTCTGGTAATGACTGGTAAATATCTGGTGAAACAGAATAACGGTGTAGAGCTGCCCCTCGTCCGTTTATTTAACAAATGGATTCTGTAATATGTGCAAAGGGCTCCGGTCCCATTTTGTACAGGGAATCAAGGGTGATGGAACTAAGATTTGATGAAGTAGAGAGGCAAAGGTGTTCCGTGATCCCTCACACAAGGGCCACCCTGGGCCATCACTGACAGCCAGATACTTACCTTGTACCACCTAAACAGGGAGGCAATTCATGACCTCCTGACCCACATCCAGGAGGACATTGCAGGCATAAGGACAGTCATACCACCGCTGCTGAAGCTGTTGTCGGTCCTGCACTTTGTTGCCAGTGGCACGTTCCAGCACTCCATGGTTCATTTGCATGGTATTTCACATCATGCCTTCTCCAGAGTGCTGGTGCAGGTACTGGAAGCCCTCCTGCGCCATGTGGGCCAGCTCATCTGCTCACCATCCAGGCACAGTTAAACAGCACTAAGGCCTACTTCTGCGTGATTGTGGACATTCCCAATGTATTGGCAGCATTGGACTGCACGCCTCAGAGGAGGTCTACAGGAATCCGAAGTAGTTCCATTCTCTCAACCTCCAGGTGACCTGCGAGGCTAACCTGACCATCACGCAATGCGGTGCCATGTTCCCAGGATCAACACCGGACTACATTGTCTTGCTGAACAGCACCATGCCGGTGTACATTCCGCATCACAGAGGATATTGGGTAAGTACATGAACATTTACATCTACATTGCAGCATGGGCCACAGGCAAAGAGGGGGGCTATGTCACAATTGCATGACCAGTAAGCACCCAGCACATTCAGGACGGAACAGTGCATGCCTCAATTGACAATCCACAACTCACAGGAGGAGCACATGACTGGAGATGTAGCAGTCACTGACCACGCCTTTTCAAACCCAAATGGACATCCACATGGAGGAGCACCAACTCGTAAGGCAGAAGATAGAAGCAGCATGCTGCATGCAGGGCGCCAGAGCAGTTGAGAGCCCAGGTTGGGGGGGTAAATGGTGGCAGCCATCGGGGCTGTTAGCCTTCAAGAGAACGCCCAAGAGAATGCACCCAACATGCCTACCATCCCCACACTGTGCCGTGCCACAAAATACAAAAGTGCAAAATTCTAACTGTCAAGCAAAAATTCCCAGCAGTACCTTATTTATTGAGGAACGAAAAAACTATTGCCCTCATTACAAGTCTGCCGGCAGACTCGCCTTACCGTTTCCGCTACCCGATATCCCGGTATTACCGAGATATAACCAGCAGTGGAGGAAGAGTGAATTCCCATTCCCGTGGCGTCCTATAAAACTCCACAGGAATGGGAACATTGAAGCACCCGCACTGTTATTAATGGTGCCGGTGCTTCAGTGAAAAACCTGCAAGGAGGGGCCAGAACTACCAGCAGGTCAGGCCTGCGGTAGTTCTTTACCCCTACTGGCAGACTTGTAGTTTGCTGGTCTGGAAAAGGTGCTGGTAACCGCTATTAACAGCACTTTCTTCCAGACCAGCACATTTATAATGAGGGCCAATGTCGTATAGCCTCATAAGAGCCGTTGGAGATTGATTAACAAAATAAAGCAGTTTCTTGGCACAATAAGAGGCCAAGGCATGCACAACTAGCAGCACCAGTAGCACCTGTGTGCCAGGCCACAGACTTCATAAATAATGGAAGTGTCATTAACATAGCTGGATCGGGGGCGTGGCCTGGCTGTGAGCGAATGCCGGTGTAATTTCCATAGCTCTGCAGTCCCAATCAGCGAAAACAGCGCCAGCAGCCTCTCAATGCCTGCTTCAATGCCGCTAAACGGAGCGGAAAGGTCCAGAAAAGTGGCGGCGATTCGAATATCGCGTTGCCAGGGCTGGATTGCCTAAAATTGCCAAATAGAGACCGGACAAGCAGTAGTTAGGAAAGATAGTGGGCGCCTGCAGTAACGGCGCACTGCGCCGCGCCCTGCTTGACACCCACTGATGAGCCGGTGACTGAGTGTGGAGAACAAGGCTGAATAGTGCAGGCTGTGGCATCGGGCAGGAGCGGGTCACTGCCCGCAAGCCTGCAAATTGATAGGCAGATCGCTGCCCAACAAGGACGGCCACCGAAATCAGTGGGTCATTGGAGCCACACAATACAGCTTGGCCGAGCAGTGTCCAGATGGTCCCTAGTCCACCCCGTTTTTATGAGGACTCCGATCGGGCAAGGAAGAGCCTGCACCAAGCAACTTGTGCTGAGATGAGCGGGAGCCCGCCCTGGGGAAAGGGAAGCAGCGTTGGACACCGAGTTAAGCTTCAGCAGTGCCGGTAGTAGTTAAGGCACTCCCATGAGTACGAGCAGCACAATGCTGTGAGCTGGAGGAGCCTGCAGCAGGTCAAGGGAGTGATGGGTCCCTGCCAACACTGCCAACAATGACCCTACCCCTCTAGGCCTGGCACAGTGACTACCAAGGAGCAGGCAGCATGGCCCCATTGGGCAGTCCTGTCCTGGACAGTGTAAAGGCACTACCCCTGTATACTACCCAGCCCTGTCAGTAGGGAGGAGACCTGCACAAATTTGGGACATGCTGGTCCTCGAAGGCACAGTGAGCGCATGCAGAGATACATATCTGGGCTGAGTACAGCCCAATAACCGATGTACTGGTGAAGAGCAGGGGGCTGGCGACCGGGGGCAATGGGCAGCCTGAACAAAACTTCAGTCATCAGGTGTCCAAGTGAGAGACAGCCCTCATAAAGTATAGCCCCTAGCTTTAATTCCAAGATGTGCCAGGTGGAAGGGGGGGGGGGGTTCTGTGATTGACTTAGAGGGTATACCCTTGTTGGTATCGATTGGCTGCCGGTCCTTTCAGCGCGGGTAGCAAAGTGCCCCATCTCTATGCACAGGATGAAGTCTGCAAAGACTAAGAAAAAGGCAACTACCACCATAAAGCATATGCTTCAGCAGCTAAGGCAGGTACCAGAACCGATGCCTGCAGCTGAGGCGGATGCACAACCTATTCCAGTCGATACAAAGGGAGATGGTGACACCGGCGAAGGAATTAAAAAGTGGCTTTCTGGCGGGCGAATGCGCGCGGGACGCAACATGGCAGGCGCCGCCCCTTAGTGGGGGTTGCCGGGCCAGAGACACTCCCCCCCCTCGAGTCACCGCCCTCTGGCGGCGCGCGGCGGGGGGGAGGGGGGAACTCACACTCACAGGGGGGGGGCGGGACGAGGGGGAAGGGGCCGCCCGGAAGTGGCTGGGGGTACCCGGGGAGCAATTGGGGGGGAGGGGGGCAGCCGGGGGCGGGGGAACAGGAAGCCGGGGGGGGGGAGACCCTACAAAAGGGCAAGGATCGTCCCTAGAACGATCTCTTCTTCCGGTTTCCTGTTCCCCCTCCACGTCCGCGGACAAGAAGAAGCTTTTCCAGGACGAGAAGAAGTTTGGAAGAAGCTTTTGCCTGAGGTCGTGCTGTCGCCTGCGGTCGTTTGTTCTAGCGGCGGTTGCGGTGGTTGCTTCCCGCGGTTCCTGGGAGGAGTGAGGAGTTCGGGCATCGTTGGCGAAGGTTTTCCAGCCTCGGTGATCGTTTCGGAGACGTGGTGGATTCGCAGGTGAGCGGGTGGGCACTTGGTCGGGTACGGGTTGGGGGGTTGCGGTGGCCAGCGGCGGCCGTGGCTTCCTCGCGAAGGGACTGCGGACACGTGCATCGCTCCGCGAGGTCGGGGGGGGGTGGGGGTGTACTTTTATTGAAGCGCGTGCTGTGCAACTGGTGCTGGGAGGCTAGTGGGGAGGAAGCGGAGCGCGTCGGACGGGCGTGGGTCTCCAAGGGAATTTTTTCCCCTTCTCTTTCCATGTGAATTCGTCAAGAGAGCGTTTACGTGGTGATTATCTGAGCAGTTACTGCACCTGGTATACTTGCCTTACATATCCAACCGTCGTTTTGCAACCTTGGGAATGTGCGAATGCCGTCCATTACGGATTTAGCAGCTTTTGGGCTCTGTATTCGTTGACTGATCGGCAGCATTTTAGATAAGCAGGCCATTAGAGGTTGGCTTTGTTGACCTGGAGTGATAGCGCGTGTGGAGCTGGTGCTGGAGGGAGCTGCTGCAAGCTTGCTCTCTCTGTGAAGTAGGGGAAAGGTTACTAGAGTGCAAGCCAGCCGGCGCCGGGCGGCTGTGCTCGTCCGCTCATGCGCGCTTGAGTGATTCTGCACAGGGTAGTGTTTTTATTGAATCTGTGACACATGTGACTACCGTTCGCTCTTGAAGTAGTGCCGGCTTTCTAGTGGGCTCTGGAGGTACAGCCAACTACACTTTAAAGCAAGAGCTTGGTGTGTTGAGAATAACCGGTTGTGGGTAAATGCAGTTGCTTTCCTCATGGGCGGGAACTGACTCGCTCACTGTGAACAGGTCCTTTGTTGGGTGTGCTAATCGTAACCCTGCCGTTTGTCCCGGGTAACCTCTAGAGTGGCGCGCCCAGCACAGGCAGCGGCAGCGGGAGACACCGGAGTATGGGATGCCGATGGGATTTGCGGAGCGTTATGAAAACGGGGGGGTATTCCGAGGTTGGAGGGGAGTTGATGGGCAGCGTCCATTTTGCCGGGATGCCGTCGGGCCTAGGGTTTATCCGGCGTGAAGCGGGAGCTGGGGGCCTGTGTTTTTCATGCTGTTTTCCTGGGGGTAACGTTTCATTGCACAGGTGCGCGGTCATCGCGCCGCTTGCTGCGAGTTTCACCGAAGGGTGGGGTGGCCTCGGGGGCCGGGTTCGGGAGCGTGTTGGGGCCTGTTTTCTCTGCGGTGTTCTTTCTTTGTTGCACCATATGGTGCACGTACGGGCGGGTTCTGTGCCGCTTCTTTTCGCGTGCAGGAGATTTTGTTTGTAGTGTGGAGTGGGTTCACCATGCCAACATGAGTCGGTGGATGCCCCCACTTTTATTGGTAATATTTGACCCCCTGGTGGCTAGTTTTGATCACGTCGTGTCCTGTAAATGTAGGCTGTGAGGGGGATCACTCGCATCTCTTGCCATCCCTTCCTCGCCATTAGGATGAAGGCCCTGCGCGCACTGGCCTCGATTGTTCTGTGTGAAATGGGAGCTCACACTTCCTACAGGCTGTGTCTGCCGGCAAGAGGCCCTGTAGTTAATGCTGGCTGTAGAAGGGAACTCACACAGCTTTTACGGGTCCTGCATCTGTGCTACTTGCTTTGGGGGGTGAGGCCGCACAGCAGAAAGGAGCTTGGATGGCAAGAAGAACGAAAGAAGGGATGGGACAGAAGTGGTTGGGAGGGAGGAGTGGGGGGAGCAAAGGGACGCAGTGAAATGGGGGAAACGGAGAGAAAAATTGGAAGAGAGTTGGAAACTATAACTTGGAGAAAGTGGGAAAGCACAAAGCAAGAGAGAAGGGGTACGCGAGTAGGGCTGGGAGAGGAGTGAGGGGAGCTGGGAGAAAAGTCGGTGGTTTCGCATGGGTTTGGGGTAGTGGGTAGTGGCGTGACTTGACGATTTTTCAAGCATAGGGTACAGTTGCTGGATGACATATGGCTGATGTCTTTCTCTACATCGATTTTGTGGTTGCGGGAGACAGCGCTCACGAGGGGCGGCCTAGCCGTGCCTCTACAGCGGTTTCTCGGTTTCGGGAGACGTTGCTCACGAGGGGTACCTTGCCGGGGTGATTTGTGCTGGGGCTAAGTGGGGGGCGATGGTCGGCTACAGAGCCAGGCTAGAGATGTACAGGGGCCGCAGTAGTGCCGGGCAGCATCCGGCAGCGCATGACGGATTCAGTGATTTGCAGGGGAAGGTTTTGTTTTGTTTGGGTGCGTCGTGGGAGAGGTATGATGTCCATCCAGGAGCTCGAGCACATCCGTTTTGCTGCTGTGTCAATTTTCACTCATATTCTCCCCCATGGTAGTTCCGTCTCTCCGTCCCCTCTCCGCCCCCCTCATCCCCCCCTCCTTCCCCCCAGTTCCCGCCCCGCCCTGCCACGCCCTAAATTGCGCTTTCTGCTTATGCTGCAGACAATGCTCACACATGCATTAAATTTCTCCAACATCGGTGCAGGAGGATAAGCTGACAGGGGGGCCTTGTTTTAAGTGGGTCGGGCAAGCCTGAGGATAACAGGGTGAACTCAGGCCAAGCGCACCGGTTGGCGGAGGGTAGTCATTGGGGGGGTGGGAGTGAATTAAAGTTGCATGACCTCATTAATACAAGTGGGCTTCTGTACAAGATGGTGTCTTGTGGGGAGGCGCCAGCGGGGCAGCGTGGGTTGCGTGGATACGAGGGAGGAGGGAGTTAGGGAGGTGGGACAGTTTGAGGTCACCGTGTACTATGAGTAGTATCCCACATGTTTCATCATCAATATGTGACACATATCAATTTGTCTCGTAGATCGGCATGTCGTTCCAGGGTAGCACGGCCAATTCGGCGCACGACGTC
Source organism: Ambystoma mexicanum (assembly GCF_040938575.1). NCBI lineage: Eukaryota > Metazoa > Chordata > Amphibia > Caudata > Ambystomatidae > Ambystoma > Ambystoma mexicanum. The sequence continues at coordinate 1,047,754,716 of NC_090926.1, forward strand.
ATCGAATTAGTGCTAGTAGAGGAGGGACTACAAGGGCAGGAAGTCCCGGTCCCATCAGCCACTGGGAGGGGCATGGATGCACAATCATGGGCCGAATTCATGGCCCTTACAGAGGTTATGGGGTGGCAGGCAGCCATGGCCAGGATGGGCGGGCCGGTTATGCACCGGCGCGATGAAAATGCCGGGCACGCATTGGATGGGATTAATGTGGACAATGTACACGCCAGCACGAGTGGAGAGAACCCGAATGGGGGGGAACAAACACTGCCAAATAACGGTCACGAGCCGGGAGCACCGCGGAAAAGAACGGCCAAAACAAGCGGGGGACCACACCACAAAAAGACAAAAAGGGACTTGGAGGAAGAATTGGCGGCATTAAAAGCGCTACTGGGGGCCACCCCTCCAGCCCCCACCGCCCCCCCCAAGAACGTGCCACATACACCACATCCACCCACGCCGGCAATCCCGCAACCCATTAAGGCAGCAGTTCCGAAGGACATAGGGGTGCGCACAACGGAAATGCCGGCCCCCCTTAACACGGAAGTAAATGGTGAGTCAGAACTAGTGCGCACCATTACTCGGGTGGTATCAGGCTTACTTGAAAAAGCAGGCAGGAACCCCCCTACCGCAAACAACATTGGCACAACCGCCACAGTGGCGAGCAACGTTTGGAGAGGCGGGTATCCAGTACAAGCCAGCACGGGGGCGACAGGCGGCGCGGCGAGAGACATGGCAACAGGCATACCGGCAACGCCGGGACATGGGGAGGCAGGCGCAGGGCTCCCCGCTAAGTTACCAGCCGCAACAGGGGATGACTATTCATCTTGGTTATTGCCGGGAAGGGTGAAGAAACAGATTTGGGATGGAAAGTTTATAGATTTATTGTCTCTGTTGGAACACGAAATGGAGGGGGAGGATACACTACATGACATCGGGGGGAGGGAGACGGTCAAAGCCAGGAAGAGAGTGAGGCCGGCAAAAACGTTAGCTAACTGGCTGGCAGCTTTTAAAATTTTGGCCCAAACCATACACTTAAAAGATCCCTCGTTAAGCCCAGCACTGATGGGTTACAGGGCTTGCGTGATTCAGGAACATAATATTCTGGGCGGCAACGAATGGTTCCTAAGAGACCAACGTTTTCGCCTCAGGATGGCACATGACCCCGATTTGAAGTGGGTGCACAAATCAGTAGATGATTGGCTGGGATCTACCAGGGGGACCATTGAACAGGCTGATGGGTCTATAGTATTCACAGGGGGCCGGGGGAACCAGATAGGGATCACAAATGAAGGTTTGATGCTGCCAGGGACGGGATCACCCGTGGGGCCCTCACTTAACAAAGCAGGGCCTGGGGGAGCCGGTAGGGTCGAGTTCACCGGTTGGGCTAGCAACGGTGGGATAACACAAGCTGGGCGGCCAGGGACAGGGGTATTACCATCAGCACCCGCACAAGGGCCAGTTAGGGCTGGGGGCGGTGGATCTCCGGCTCCTCCACTAGGAAGGTCTCAGTTCTATTGCCGATTTTTTAACGAGGGGGGACCCTGCAACTGGGGTCCGAGTTGCAAATTTCGACACGCCTGCTCACTATGCGGGGTACAAGGACATGCAGCACGGAGCTGTCGAGGTCGAACAGCGGCCGAACCAGCAAAACAGGCGCGATGAGGCAGACACGGGGGGAGGAGTGTCATGAGGGCCCAGAGGGGGTATATAAAAGTACGAATCTAGCAGTGTGTAATTTCTTGGAGTCAACAGTATGTAATCCATTAAAAATGTATGTCTTTAAAGGTGACTGTGTGGCTGGTACTTCTCGGAATGCAGGGGCAGGGACATGGACCCCCAAGGGACCGTTCAGACAAGGTGGCCACGGTAATGGAAGGTGGGATGGGGCCGAAGAGGCAGAGGAAGGGAGGGGACGGAGGGATGTATTAGACCACAAAGGGTTCTCACCAGTCAAGGTGGAGAAGCTGTTGGCGTGGTTATCACAATACCCCCTCCCGCAAGGGAGGAACCTATTGGCGGAGGGTTTCACGATGGGTTTCCGCATTCCTTACAAGGGGGCCATTAGGGCGAGGTACGCGGCGAACGCCAAATCAATAAAAGATTGGCCTGCGGTGGTGAAGGAAAAAATATTCAAAGAAATAGAACTAGGAAGGGTGGCAGGACCTTACACGAGGCCCCCGCTAGCAAACCTCATCATATCCCCACTGGGGATCGTACCAAAAAAGGACAAGGGCAAGTTCCGCCTCATACACAACCTATCATACCCAAAAGGGGGGTCGGTGAATGATGGGCTGGATGTGGCAGACTGTTCGGTTTCATATGCATCTTTCGACCAAGCAGTTAGTCTTGCACGGATGGCTGGCAAAGAGGCATTGTTGGCTAAAGTAGACATAGAGGCCGCATTCCGATTACTGCCGGTGCACCCAGACAGTTTTCATTTACTAGGCTTCCAATTCGAAAATCAGGTCTTTGTAGATCTATGCATGCCAATGGGGTGCAGCATTTCGTGTGCATACTTCGAGGCATTCAGCTCATTCCTTGAGTGGGTCCTGGGAAAACTGGAGGGGAGGGGTGGAAAAACACATTACTTAGATGACTTCTTGTTTATAGGAAGCCGCGGCACAAATATTTGCGCCTCGTTACTGGACAAATTCATTACACTGGCGCACAAACTAGGGGTGCCCCTGGCGGACGACAAAACCCAAGGGCCGTGCACCAAACTAACATACCTGGGGATAGAAATAGATACCGAGGAGGGCGCATGCCGCTTGCCCCGAGACAAGATCGAGGAATTCATAGCAGACATTGACGCGGCACTTGCAAGCGAACGAGTCACTGTGAAGAACATACAATCCCTGGTGGGAAAGTTCAATTTTGCTGCAAGGGTTATCCCGGCGGGGAGGGTGTTTGCCAGGCGGTTGGCCAGGGCAACCGGGGGAGCCGAAACAGCATGGCATAAGGTTCGCATGGGGAAGGGCATGAAAGAAGACCTCCGAGTATGGCGCACCTTTTTAAAGGACTTCAATGGGGTATGTATATGGCAGGCACCGTGGACATCGAGCGCCCAGCTACAGCTGTTCACGGATGCCGCGGGGCGGGGGGGGTTCGGGGCCATATTGGGGAGGGAGTGGTGCAGGGGCGATTGGCCTAAGCAGTGGAGCAGAAGGGGCCTATGCACGAACATAACAGTGTTGGAATTATTCCCGATTGTAGCTGCCCTACACATCTGGGAGAGAGAACTGACCAACAAGCGGTTGGTGATATGGTCAGATAATATGGCCGTTGTACAGGCGATCAATAACAATGCGGCACGATGCCCAGCCACGCTCTCGCTGCTGCGCAACTTAGTACGTAAATGCTTGTATATAAATGCAGCGATATGCGCAAGGCACATTCAAGGAGTGTCTAACATGGCGGTGGATGCTCTTTCTCGTTCGCAGATGGCACGATTCCGGAAAGCACATCCGCTGGCACGGCACGACATGACACCATTCAACGAGCAGCTGTGGCAACTCGTAAGCTGGAGCAGGGAATGCGACAGTTAGCCACCAGGGCTTTGGCTGGGAGCACTAGGGCACGTTACAGAACGAATTTCACAACGTTCCTAAATTACACCAGACACTTGGGGGAGGTGAGCGGGGAGGAGAAGGTATATGGATTCACACTCAGGGCAAAGGAGGAGGGAAAATCTATGTCATGGATGGCGGCGCACCTCAGCGCAGTGGCCTTTCATCATCAGCTGGAGGGTACGTCTGACCCAACCAAAGGTTTCTTGGTCAGGTCGGCCCTGAAAGGCTGGGACAGGGATAGGGGTACCTCGCAAACAATACATGAGAGGAGACCCATAGAGTTCAATTTACTAAAGAGGCTAATGAGTGCCTTAGCAGACGTATGCTACTCAGGACACGAGCATACCATGTTCAAGGCCTGTTTTTCCACGGCCTTTTTCGGCGCGTTACGGGTGAGCGAGTTAGTGGCCGCGGCGAGGGGCGATAGGGATTACAAGGCGCTGCTAATCGGGGACATCTCCATCAAGAGCGAGGTACTGCATATAAAGATAAGGCTATCTAAAACTGACCAAGGGGCCAAGGGCTGTTCCCTGGCCTTGGCAAGATTGGGGCAAGACCCATTTTGTCCGGTAAAAAACATGGAAGGGTACCTAGGGATAAGGAGGGAGGGACCAGGGTACTTATTTACCCACGCCAACGGCACACCACTCACGCAGTTTCAGTTCCGGAGGGTACTGGCCAGCACGCTAGAAAGAACAGGGGAGAACCCGGCCCAATATTCTACGCATTCGTTCCGCATAGGCGCGGCAACCACGGCCAGTAGAGAAGGGATGGGGGAGGAGGAGGTCAAGAAGCTGGGCCGGTGGGATTCCGACAAATACAAAGTATATGTACGCCCGTAAAACGGGCGGCACGGGAAGGGGGGGGTAGCTGCGGAACAGGAGGAGGGACACATATGGTAATCAGCTGTAATGTTTCCTCCCAGATGCGGCACGGGTGTGGATCGTGGGCCATTCCTTCGTCACTCGGGCGGCAGGAAGAGCACGGACGGCACACAGGAACGGGAACCTGGGATTCCGGCAGACAAAGATACTGTGGCTGGGAAAGGCCGGCCTCCATTGCGACCAGTTGTGGGACACCCTGGAAGCGACTTCGCACATGCACGGTTACCCCGATGTTGTGCTGATTCATGCGGGGGGTAACGATCTGGTCGCAAAGGGACGCAAAGACTTATCCGCGCGGTTAAGGGCCCTGTTCACTAGAATTGGCAGGGAATTCAATGCGGTTGAAGTCATGTGGTCGGAAATTATCCCCAGAATGGTATGGAGGGGGGCGGCACGACACGGGGCGATCGAGGAATCGAGGAGAAAGACCAACGGGAGGATGGGGGGATTTTTGAAAAGCAGAGGAATGGTTTGGGTAAGGCATCCCCTGCTAACATTAAAAGTACCCGGGTATTTTGATTCCGACGGAACACACCTCTCGGATGTAGGAACAGCACTGATGTGCCTGGAATGGATAGAAGGGCTAAGGAAGGTGGGTTGTACATGAATGCAGCCAAAATAGGGGCACGGGGAAGGAGGGGTGGGAGGAGGCAGGGGGGGGGAGGGGGTGGATCAGGAGATGAGCAGGGGAGGGTAGGCGATGCGGAAATGGAGAATGGGGGAACTCTCTGCCGCCGGCTGCCCGCAGAGAGTCTTGGAGGAGTTACAATGCGATCCCTGTAGCAAAGCTCTGTCCGGCCCATAGGGGAAGGCACAGCCAACAGATTAGATCATACGGTGCCCCAGGAGTACTAGACTCAGGGGAGGCCCTGGGAAAAAGGGGAGGGAGATAGGGGTCTTGGAAACCATTCCAAACCCAAAAGAGAGGGCCAGGGGGGGTCAAAAGAACGAAGCTCAAAACACAACTAAGGTATACAAGGGGAAGCCCTACGGGGGGGGGGAAGGAATTGGGGAAAGAGGGCCTCAAGTAGAGGCGGTGCTAGAGAAGAAGGTGGGACGGTGAGTCTCAATAGCAGGGGACACTAGGCAGAAGGACATCGCGGGATGATGACCGTTTAGGCAGGGAGAAAGTGGTGGTGGGTCGGCACCGGAGGTCGGGGCCGGCCCGGTGTATGTATGAGATGTATTGGGACACTGTCGGTGGTGTCTGTATAGGAACTTGCCAGGCGCCAAGGGGCGGCCTGCGGTAGATAGAAGGGGACCTGGGGGACGCAAAGAGGGGAGGGGGCGGGCAGAGATGCAATTGGGGTCTATGGAACAAAGTTAAGAGGTGAACTACACGATGGATGGGGGCAAGGGGCAATCAGCGACAGATGAACACGGGGTAGAGAGAAGATAGACAGGGACGGGGTACCCCGGAGGCGTCCGCTGGACGACGACGGGGAGGAGGGGGGGGGCGACCCGAGGTAACCTCACACGGAGTAGAAGAACCTGTGGTGTGGCGAATTACGGATCGTATGTAAGATAACTCCAAGACTTTATGCAAAATAAAGCTGCTGTGGCATTAACATTTCCAATCGTACAATTGTCTCCGCCTATTATTGCTTGCACGGGGAAGGAAGGTGGAAGGGGGAAGGCCGGCACGGGAGAAAGGGAGGCGGTGGGGGGGGAGAGGGACTGAGGGAGGGAGGTGCCGGCCTACACGACACCGGGGCGACGGAAGGGAGGGTGGTGTGGTGAGTGAGCTGTGGGGGGGGAGGCGAAGGGTGTTAGGCTGCCCCCGCTATGGCGGGCGAATGCGCGCGGGACGCAACATGGCAGGCGCCGCCCCTAAGTGGGGGTTGCCGGGCCAGAGACACCCCCCCCCCCGAGTCACCGCCCTCTGGCGGCGCGCGGGGGGGAGGGGGAAACTCACACTCACAGGGGGGGGGGCGGGACGAGGGGGAAGGGGCCGCCCGGAAGTGGCTGGGGGTACCCGGGGAGCAATTGTGGGGAGGGGGGCAGCCGGGGGCGGGGGAACAGGAAGCCGGGGGGGGGAAGACCCTACAAAAGGGCAAGGATCGTCCCTAGAACGATCTCTTCTTCCGGTTTCCTGTTCCCCCTCCACGTCCGCGGACAAGAAGAAGCTTTTCCCACCCGCCCTCCCGTTATGAATAAATGCGTTGTAATTATGTTGCTTTCTTTTTCAGGTCGCCCGGCGGAGTTACAATGCGATCCCTGTAGCAAAGCGCTGTCCGGCCCATAGGGGAAGGCACAGCCAACAGATTAGATCATACGGTGCCCCAGGAGTACTAGACTCAGGGGAGGCCCTGGGAAAAAGGGGAGGGAGATAGGGGTCTTGGAAACCATTCCAAACCCAAAAGAGAGGGCCGGGGGGGGTCAAAAGAACGAAGCTCAAAACACAACTAAGGTATACAAGGGGAAGCCCTCCGGGGGGGGGGAAGGAATTGGGGAAAGAGGGCCTCAAGTAGAGGCGGTGCTAGAGAAGAAGGTGGGACGGTGAGTCTCAATAGCAGGGGACACTAGGCAGAAGGACATCGCGGGATGATGACCGTTTAGGCAGGGAGAAAGTGGTGGTGGGTCGGCACCGGAGGTCGGGGCCGGCCCGGTGTATGTATGAGATGTATTGGGACACTGTCGGTGGTGTCTGTATAGGAACTTGCCAGGCGCCAAGGGGCGGCCTGCGGTAGATAGAAGGGGACCTGGGGGACGCAAAGAGGGGAGGGGGCGGGCAGAGATGCAATTGGGGTCTATGGAACAAAGTTAAGAGGTGAACTACACGATGGATGGGGGCAAGGGGCAATCAGCGACAGATGAACACGGGGTAGAGAGAAGATAGACAGGGACGGGGTACCCCGGAGGCGTCCGCTGGACGACGACGGGGAGGAGGGGGGGGCGACCCTAGGTAACCTCACACGGAGTAGAAGAACCTGTGGTGTGGCGAATTACGGATCGTATGTAAGATAACTCCAAGACTTTATGCAAAATAAAGCTGCTGTGGCATTAACATTTCCAATCGTACAATTGTCTCCGCCTATTATTGCTTGCACGGGGAAGGAAGGTGGAAGGGGGAAGGCCGGCACGGGAGAAAGGGAGGCGGTGGGGGGGGGAGAGGGACTGGGGGGGGGTGCCGGCCTACACGACACTGGGGCGACGGAAGGGAGGGTGGTGTGGTGAGTGAGCTGTGGGGGGGGAGGCGAAGGGTGTTAGGCTGCCCCCGCTAAGGACTTATCTCACAATGTGCAACAGAACAAAGCTAGGCTCAGTGAACTGAAATCAGGCTTCTGTGATCAGGCACACTCTCATGACCAGGTAGAGCAGAGAGTGACGCGCTAGAAGCATATTGGCATGTCGCTGAAGAGAAGCAAGAAGAACCTGAAAATCGGCCCTGCCGAAACAATGTTCGGATCAGGTTGGTCCCACGGGAGATCAAAGACCAGGGCTTGGAAGCATATGTCTGTGAGCTGTTTCAGAAAATATTAGGAGAAGCAGAGGTCAACCTCACGTTGGACTGCACCCAAAGGGTTTTTTCCAACTTTCAAATGAGACAGAATCTCCTCCTAGTTGTCCTGACCAGGGTACACTTTTTTAAGACCAGGGACCTTATCTTTCAAAGAGCCAGAGAATTGCAGAGCGTGGAATTCATGGGATCTACTCTTCAGCTATTTCTGGACCTTTCAGAGGGTACAATTCAAAAGCGCAGGCTGATGCGGCCACTAACCGACTGGCTCTCTGGGAAGAGAATTTGTTACAGATGTGGGTACCCATTCATAATCTTGTTTCAAATTGAGGGGGTCCAGCACCAATTCACGTCTCTCAGAGCAGCTGTGGAAACACTGAATATCCCGAAAACGGAGATACTTTTGTCAGAGGAGAAGTCCCCAGCACTTCCATCAGCCTCGTGGTCGCAAAGGCACTCTAGGAAGAGCAGAAGACGTGACCGTAGGGGAACCTCGATGGACAGGCAGAAAGGAGTAGTGACGCTGAGGATCCTGACTGAGACGCTTTAATGGGGATCTGGAATGGTACTGAATTGCATGATGCTATCTGATAGCCACGAGTTAGTCGCCACTCTGTTGATGCAAGCAATTTTCAGGGTAATTCATAGAATTTCGCACAAAAGTGGCGCACGCGGCTGGCGCACAGTGTCCCCGTGCGATACACTGCGCCAGCCGCGTGTGATAAAATCCTTTTCATCGCACAGCGTATTCATGGATTTTAGCCTCAAAAACCAGCCGTGGCGCAGAGTGGCGCAGCGACCCTGCAGCAGCGCCAGTTACGCCCCCAAGAACGCCCTCGCGCAAGGAAAAGCCTTCAAAATTCCCAAATCATCGCAAAGGGCTGCGCTAACCCTGGACCAGTTCACAGGGCTGCCAAACAGCAAACGCCAAGCGGGCAACGTGTATTTCAGTGGTTCGCGGGAAGTTTCACACGTGATTGTCCTGGGTACGTGTACATCAGGGGTGCGCGGGAAGTAACACGCGATTCCATCAGGGCACGTGTATTCCAGGGGTGCGCGGGAAGTATTACACGCAAAAACAGCAGGGTACGTGCATTTCAGGGGTGCGCGGGAAGTATCACACGCGATTCCATCACGGTACGTGTATTCCAGGGGTGCGCAGGAAGTATCACACGCAAAAGCAGCAGGGTACATGTTTTTCAGGGGTGCGCGGGAAGTATCACACGCGATTCCATCACGGTATGTGTATTCTAGGGGTGCGCGGGAAGTATCACAAGCAAAAGCAGCAGGGTACGTGTATTTCAGGGGTGTGCGGGAAGTATCACACGTGATTCCATCAGGGTACGTGTATTTCAGGGGTGCGCGGGAAGTATCACACGCGATTCCATCAGGGTACGTGTATTTCAGGGGTGCGTGGGAAGTATCAGACGCTATTCCATCAGGGTACGTGTATTTCAGGGGTGCGCGGGAAGTATCACACGCGATTCCATCAGGGTACGTGTATTCCAGGGGTGCACAGGAAGTATCACACGCAAAAGCAGCAGGGGTGCGCAGGAAGTATCACACGCGATTCCATCAGGGTACGTGTATTCCAGGGGTGCGCGGGAAGTATCACACGCAAAAGCAGCATGGCACGTGTATTTCAGGGGTGCGTGGGAAGTATCACACGCGATTCCATCAGGGTACGTGTATTTCAGGGGTGCGCAGGAAGTATCACACGTGATTCCATCAGGATACGTGTATTTCAGGGGTGCGAGGGAAGTATCACACGCAATTCCATCAGGGTACGTGTATTCCAGGGGTGCGCGGGAAGTATCACATGCAAAAGCAGCAGGGTACGTGTATTTCAGGGGTGCGCGGGAAGTATCACACGAGATTCCATCAGGGTACGTGTATTCCAGGGGTGCGCGGGAAGTATCACACGCAAAAGCAGCAGGGTACGTGTATTTCAGGGGTGCGCAGGAAGTATCACACGCAATTCCATCAGGGTACGTGTATTTCAGGGGTGCGCGGGAAGTATCACAAGCGATTCCATCAGGGTACGTGGATTTCTGGGGTGCGCGGGAAGTATCACACGCAATTCCATCAGGGTATGATCAGCAGGCCCCCACTCATGTCCCACTCATGTCCCCCTGCACCCCCACCACCCAGCAGTGCAGGGCACCCTCCACCAGGCCCCCACTCATCTCCCCCTGCACCCCCACCCCCAGCACTGTGGTGCACCCTCCACCAGGCCCCCACTCATGTCCAACTCATGTCTCCCAGCACCCCCACCCCCCAGCATCCATGGGCACCCTCCACCAGGCCCCCACTCATGTCTCCCAGCACCCCCACCCCCCTGCATCCAGGGGCACCCTCCACCAGGCCCCCACTCATGTCTCCCAGCACCCCCACCCCCTGCATCCAGGGGCACCCCCCACCAGGCCCCCACTCATGTCTCCCAGCACCCCCACCCCCCACCAGTCAGGGGCACCCTCCACCAGGCCCCAACTCATGTCTCCCAGCACCCCCACCCCCCACCAGTCAGGGGCACTGTCCACCAGGCACCCACTCATCTCCCCCTGCACCCCCACCCCCCAGCACTGTGGTGCACCCTCCACCAGGCCCCCCTCATGTCCAACTCATTTCTCCCAGCACCCCCACCCCCCTGCATCCAGGGGCACCCCCCCAAGGCCCCCACTCATGTCTCCCAGCACCCCCATCCCCCACCAGTCAGGGGCACCCTCCACCAGGCCCCCACTGATGTCACACTCATGTCTCCCAGCACCCCCACCCCCCAGCAGTGCAGGGCACCTGCCAGCAGGCCCCCACACATATCCCACTCATGTCCCCCTGCACCCCACCCCCCCAGCAGTGCAGGGCACCTGCCAGCAGGCCCCCACTCATGTCCCCCTCATGTTCCCCTGCACCCCACCACCCAGCAGTGCAGGGCACCCTCCACCAGGCCCCCACTCATCTCCCCCTGCACCCCACCGCCCAGCACTGTGGTGCACCCTCCACCAGGCCCCCACTCATGTCCAACTCATGTCTCCCAGCACCCCCACCCCCCAGCTGTGCAGGGCACCTGCCAGTAGGCCCCCACTCATGTCCCACTCATTTCCCCCTGCTCCCCCACCCCCCAGCAGTGCAGGGCATCTGCCAGCAGGCCCCCACTCATGTCCCCCTGCACCCCCACCACCCAGCAGTGCAGGGCACCCTCCACCAGGCCCCCACTCATGTCTCCCACTCATGTCTCCCAGCACTCATGTCTCCCAGCACCCCCACCCCCCACCAGTCAGGGGCACCCTCCACCAGACCCACACTCATGTCTCCCAGCACCCCCACCCCCCACCAGTCAGGGGCACCCTCCACCAGGCCCCCACTCATGTCCCCCTGCACCCCCACCACCCAGCAGTGCAGGGCACCCTCCACCAGGCCCCCACTCATCTCCCCCTGCACCCCCACCCCCCAGCACTGTGGTGCACCCTCCACCAGGCCCCCCTCATGTCCAACTTATTCCTCCCAGCACCCCCACCCCCCTGCATCCAGGGGCACCCCCCCCCACCAGGCCCCCACTCATGTCTCCCAGCACCCCCATCCCCCACCAGTCAGGGGCACCCTCCACCAGGCCCCCACTCATCTCCCCCTGCACCCAGGTCCTGACAATCCTCAATCATGGCTGTTATGGCCAGCCTCCCCAGCCTAAAGGCCCAACCAAGTATCCCATCCACCCACATTGAGAAGGCAATTACATGATACACCCCCAATCTAAAGTATGTAAATGAACCTGTCCGTCACACACACACAATGGTTGCAAGTGAATGTGAAAACCCATATCATGACATGCATGAAACCAATGAGACGATACCACACATCAAAGTATGAATCAAAAAAATGTATTTAAAAAAACATGAATGGGAATAAAATGAAAAAAACAACAGTGGGAATGAAAATAATGAAACCTGCATGTCCCTTTTGAAATCAAAAACAGGAAATCAGAATCCAAATGAATGTAGTCCAAAATCAAAGTCCAAAAAAAGTAATCCAAGGGATAAACCATAAACAAAACCATTGCTCCCTGGTGAAACTAAAAATAATCAGGAAAAGATAAATCCAATGTTGAACTATGTACAAATGAACAATCCAGGGTCCATGAGCCCAACTAACTAAATGAAACCTACCAAAAACTAATACCTAAGAAAAAAGCTATATACAAAAATGTGGTGCATAGTCCAAGCGCAACCAAAAGAAAAAAATAACAAAGGAAACCTAACACTAACTAACTATATACAATGGCGGCGGGCAAGTGCAGCGGCTCACTGTGTGGTGTCCCCGGCCAGGGCATCATCGAACTCCTGTTCAATATCCCGGAGGCGGTCCACTTCCATGGCCCCGAGGGTCCGCAGGGACGACGACATGCTCTCCTCCAAATCCCTGCGGATTGCCTCGAGGCACTCGGCCCGCCTCAGGGCCCTCCGCATGGAGTTCTCCGCCCTGACCATTGTGAGCCGCGCCTCTTCCGCCCGCCGCCGCTCCGCACCTATCTGCTGGCCCAAACGCTGCCACACGGAAGACACTCCCATTCCAGGGTCCTCCTGCCCTCCGGCCGATGCCTGCCCCTCTGATGTAGATGTCCCCGAGCCATGATGCCTCCCACGTCGAGCCTGCCGCTGCCTCCAATGCAACTGCCTCTGCCAGCACGACGGCATCCAGGCTGATGGAATCCACTGACGCCGTCGTGCACATGCCCTGCCCGATGATGCCGTCACATCCTCCATCTGCTGGTGTCCAGTTGCTGGTGTGTCCACCCCTGCTGGACCTCTGACTCCCGACTGTGGCAGGGCTGGGATCCCCACCAAGCTGGCTGCGTTGGTCAGGGCAGGTCCACAGCGGGCCCTGGTGGCATCTGGGCCGGAAGATGGCATGGAGAACGACTGGCGCATAGTCTCCACAGAGGAGGACAGGGCCGCCAGAGTGGCCGACACATGTACGAAACCCCTGACCATGGCCACTCCCAACTGGGCCACGTTGGCACGGTGCTCTTCGTGATGGTGATGACGTGCGTGCTCCACCCGTGAAGCACGCACGTCATCACGAATGACACCCGTGCGCAACGCGACACCAATCAGGACCTTCTCCATACGGCCAGGGGTCCCCTCGTCCGCAGGTGGAGGGGAGTCAGATGACATGGACATCACCCCTACCTGCGGACGGGCCTGCGATGGGGCATCCCTGCTGGTGCATGGTGGTGCAGTCACAGTGTCAGGGACAGTGACATGCACAGGCCCCTCCACGGCAACCTTTGCTGCCTCCTGCCCCTGGACTGCACCACTTGCACCAGCAGGGATGCCCCCACCAGGCCCCATGTGCGGCTCAGTAGCGGCCTCCTCCTCCTCTGTGGAAACCACCAACCTGGATGGCTCCACACCGTCTTCCGCCGTTGCAAGCCCCTGTGGGGGCTCACCCACCCCTTTCGTTGCAGCCGTGGGGGCATCCCCGCCGCTTTGCTCCACAGCGCCGTCTCCGCCCTCTTCTTCACTTGCCGCTGTGTAGAAGGAGACATAGAACACAAGCATCAGGGTACTGTACAATGGTCCCCTAGACAGGAAGCAATAGCAGATGAGTGGCATTGTCAAAGATCACTTCCATCATGTCCCTCCACAACACATGGGTCAGTGCAGGCAAGACACATGCAGTAACAGGGATGGAGCATGCTATGGACATTAGCATACATGTCCAAGGGACTCTTGAAACATACAATGTTGTTTTGGAACATGCATCATGGGTCATGCCTAGCACATGCACACACTTCACCGTAGTTTCATCCACCTGGCCTCGTACACCCCAGACACAGTGGATACAAGGGTAACTAGGCTGCATCATTGAATCTGAACATTGTCACAGACATGTGTCATGCATCCATGGCATTTACAAGTCACAGACACGCAGGTCAGACACACAGACATGGACACCATACATGTACATGGCATCAGCACCCATCCCTCACCCCCACCCATGTTAAGGAACACAGACTGGCATGCTCTCATGTGTCCATTCCACATAGGGCTCCCCATGTTGCATTTAAACACATGCACCAACCATGTGGTACATACATTACTGGCCTCACATGAATGACCATGATGTCCCTGCACACATACATGCATACATGGCCTATGTCACACATACAGGCAAGTATCAGACAACCAGCACACTGCAACATGCCCGTCTCACACAGCAATGCTTGGCCACTTACCGCTCAACTCCAGACGGGTCTGCCTCTCAAGGATCTGGGCATGGAGCGCTGGGCGTACGCGTTCCAGGACCCTCAGCTGGATGGTACTCATGCGCCCCGGCCCCCCTCCACGAGGTGCCGGGCCTTCAAGAGGGTCCTGGACCTCAAGTCCTCCCAGCGCTTCTTGACTTGCTTGATGTTGCGGGTTGCCACCCCCTCCGTGTTGATGGCAACCACAAAGTCGTCCCAGATCCTGTCCCGTCCTTCCTTGTTGGCGCATGATGATCCGAAGAGGTCATCATACTGCCCCAGGACTTGCTCCACCAGGACACCAACATCGGTGGCAGTGAAGCTGGTGCCCCTCTGCCTCTCTGGCCGGGGGTTGCCAGTGGTGCCAGATGTTGCAGTGCCCGACATGGCAACCGCAGAGGCAGGAGTGGGTGGGCAACTGGGTCCTGGGGCTGGGCTGTGGAGCGATGGTATACCAGTCGGGAGTCTTCTGTTCCAGCAGGGGTGTACACAGCAACTGGACCCCTGCAGATGGCAGATGTGCAGGCACAAAATGGCAGGGCACAGTGGCAGCAGGCAGGCAGCAGCAGATGGCTCGTGGGAGGCTGCTCGGGGCTCTGGGGGGCAGTAATTCGGCCTTTTGGGCAGAAGCGTGGTCTTCCGTGTGTTTTCGCGTGGCCAGCTTGATACGGAGTGATTTGGCACGTGAAAAAATTGCACGTCAGCGTGTAATTCGAGGAAAGGCACTTAGCGCGTAAGCCTCCTCACGCAGGCTCATGCCTGCTCTGCTGTTGTATGTGTATGGATGGTGCTGGCAGTTGCGATATGGCTGTGGTATGGCTCATGTGTGCAAGTTGAAATGACATATGTGTTGGCGATTGTGATGCCATGTCTGAGGTTTGCCAATGCCACTCATGTACAACTGTCATGTGTGTATGAGTCCATTGTACAGTGCCCTGATGCCTGTGTTTTATTTCTCCCTGTCTGCAGCGTCAACTGATGAAGAGGGTGGAGAAGGTGCTGTGGAGCACAGCGGCGGGGATCGCACCGCCAGCCGGAGACGCAAAGCCTGGCACCCCTCCCAGGTTGTGATCTCGTCGGGGAGTGAGGAGTCCGGTGCCGCGTCCCAGGCCGCAGCTGCCGGGGGGAGGTCCAAGAGGCGGAGGTCGGAGTTGGACTCCTCGGCAGCAGAAGGGGCAGCTGGGACCCCACAGGGCCCAACGGGGGAAGATGGCACGGAGTCATCCAGGTTGGTGGGGGGTTTGGTGGAGGAGGAGGCCGTCCAAGCAACAGAGACGGGGTCTGGAGGTGGGGATTCCACTGGTGCTAGTGGTGCAGTGCAGGACCAGTGACAGGAGGCAGCACAGGCCGCCGCGGAGGTGCCTGTGTGCAATCCTGTCCCTGATCCTGTCACTGCATCATCTTGTACCAGCAGGGATGCCTACATCCATACCCGTTTTCAGGCAGGGGATGAGCTCACAACAACTGGCCTTCCTCTGGCTGCGGACGTGGCTATCCGGGTCCGGGTTGAGCCTGTCCTGACTGGTGTGGCGCTGCGTCAACGGGCCATGCGAGGTGACCTGCAGTCTTTTCATGAGGAGACTGCACGTCATCTCGAATGGCTCGTTGACCACATCGGCCTACTGGGACAGGTCACCCAGGCCGGATTCCTCAGTTTGCTGGGGCTTGCTCCGACCCCCTCCTCAACTGAACCCCCTATGCGCCAGTCGTCCTCCGTGCCATCTTCCCACCCATTAGTCACCTGGGTGCCCTGTGGAGCTGCCTCTGACAGTGCGGCCAGGCTGGTGGAGGAGGCATCCCTGCCACAGTCGGGAGTCGGACGTCCAGCAGGGGTGGCCACATCAACGACTGCACCCCAGCCGGTGGAGGATGTGCAGGCAGCAGGAGCCAGGGCACGGGCAGAGGCACAGCAGCAGCAGCAACGAGGTGGGAGCCATGATGGCTCGGGGCCTTCAACATCGGAGGGGCAGGCATCGACTGGAGGGCAGGAGGACACAGGACGGGAAGTGTCTTCCATGTGGCAGCGGTTGGGCCACGCCATAGATGCGGAGCGGCAGCGGGTGGAAGAGGCACGGCTCACGATGGTCAGGGCGGAAAACTCTATGCGGAGGGCCCTGAGGCGGGCCGAGTGCCTCGAGGCAATCCGCAGGGAGTTGGAGGTGAACATGTCGATGGCCCTGCGGACCCTCTGGGCCATGGAGGAGGACCGCCTCCGGGACATTGAGCAGGAGTTCGATGATGCCCTGGCCCGGAACATCCCGAAGTGAGCTGTCGGACTAGCCGACTGCCTTTGTAAATAGATCTGTAGTTAGTGTTAGGTTTGCTTTGGTTTAGCATTTTTTTCGACCTTTTGGACAATGGGCCACATTTTTGTATATAGTTTTTTTATTAGGTAGTGTTATTAGATAGGTTTAATTTCTTCAGTTGGGATCATGGACCCTGGATTGTTTCTGTATATAGCAGACTGTTGGATTTTCTAATTCTTTTTATGATTTACCTATGGAGCAACGGTTTTTGATTTTAATTTTTCATTGGATTTTCTTTTGTGAACTGTGACTTCGGACACCTTTCCTTTGGATTTTGATTTGTAGTTTTACATTATTTCACGGACATGCTTTTTTTTTTTAATTCCCATTTTCGTTTGTTTATTTTTGATTCAATTTATGGTGCTTTTAATACATATTTTTTCTTCAAACTTCAATGTCTCGTATCATCTCATTGGTTTCATGCATATCATGATATGGGTTTTGACACCCATTGTGTGTATGTGAGGGGCATGTGTTCATTTACAAACTTGCCATTGGGGTTGTGTCATGTAATTACCATTTCTAGGTGGGTGGATGCAATACTCGGGTGGGTGTTTGGCATTTGGAGGCTGCCCATAAGGGCCAGCGATCTAGATTGTGATGACATGTTGGCTGGGGGACATGTGTGGGGGCCTGCTGGCAGGTGCCCCTGACTGGTGGGGGGTGGGGGTGGGGGTGCAGGGGGACACGAGTTGGACATGAGTGAGGGCCTGGTGGAGGGTGCCCTGCACTGCTGGGGGGTGGGGGTGCAGGGGGACATGAGTGGGGGCCTGGTGGAGGGTGCCCCTGACTGGTGGGGGGTGGGGGGTGCTGGGAGACATGAGTGGGGGCCTGGTGGAGGGTGCACCACAGTGCTGGGGGTGGGAGTGCTGGGAGACATGAGTGGGGGCCTGGTGGAGGGTGCCCTGCACTGCTGGGGGGTGGGGGTGCAGGGGGAGATGAGTGGGGGCCTGGTGGAGGGTGCCCTGCACTGCTGGGGGGTGGGGGTGCTGGGAGACATGCGTTGGACATGAGTGGGGGCCTGGTGGAGGGTGACCCTGACTGGTGGGGGGTGGGGGTGCTGGGAGACATGAGTGGGGGCCTGGTGGAGGGTGCACCACAGTGCTGGGGGGTGGGGGTGCAGGGGGACATGAGTGGGGGCCTGGTGGAGGGTGCCCTGCACTGATGGGGGGTGGGGGTGCAGGGGGAGATGAGTGGGGGCCTGGTGGAGGGTGCCCTGCACTGCTGGGTGGTGGGGGTGCAGGGGCTCATGAGTGGGACATGAGTGGGGGCCTGCTGGCAGGTGCCCTGCACTGCTGGGGGGTGCGGGTGCAGGGGGACATGAGTGGGACATGAGTGGGGGCCTGCTGGCAGGTGCCCTGCACTGCTGGAGTGTGGGGGTGCAGGGGGAGATGAGTGGGGGCCTGGTGGAGGGTGCACCACAGTGCTGGGGGGTGGAGGTGCAGGGGGACATGAGTGGGGGCCTGGTGGAGGGTGCCCTGCACTGCTGGGGGGTGGGGGTGCAGGGGGAGATGAGTGGGGGCCTGCTGGAGGGTGCCCTGCACTGCTGGGGGGTGGGGGTGCTGGGAGACATTAGTTGGACATGAGTGGGGGGCTGGTGGAGGGTGCACCACAGTGCTGGGGGGTGGGGGTACAGGGGTACATGAGTGGGGGCCTGGTGGAGGGTGCCCTGCACTGCTGGGGGGTGGGGGTGCAGGGGGAGATGAGTGGGGGCCTGGTGGAGGGTGCCCTGCACTGATGGGGGGTGGGGGTGCTGGGAGACATGAGTTGGACATGAGTGGGGGCCTGGTGGAGGGTGCACCACAGTGCTGGGGGGTGGGGGTGCAGGGGGACATGAGTGGGGGCCTGGTGGAGGGTGCCCTGCACTGCTGGGGGGTGGGAGTGCAGCGGGAGATGAGTGAGGGCCTGGTGGAGGGTGCCCTGCACTGCTGGGGGGTGGGGGTGCTTGGAGACATGAGTTGGACATGAGTGGGGGCCTGGTGGAGGGTGCACCACAGTGCTGGGGGGTGGTGGTGCAGGGGGACATGAGTGGGGGCCTGGTGGAGGATGCCCCTGACTGGTGGGGGGTGGGGGTGCTGGGAGACATGAGTGGGGGCCTGGTGGAGGGTGCACGACAGTGCTGGGGGGTGGGGGTGCTGGGAGACATGAGTGGGGGCCTGGTGGAGGGTGTCCTGCACTGCTGGGGGGTGGGGGTGCAGGGGTAGATGTGTGGGGGTCTGGGGGAGGGTGCCCCTGCCTGCTGGGGGGTGGGGGTGCAGGGGGACATGTGTTGGTGATCAGTAGTGCAAGGTGACATGTGGGTTGGCTGGGGGGCATGGCCATGGTGTATGGGTTGCCTGTGGGACATGAGCAGGGGTGCAGGGTAGTCCCCTGTGGTGTGGGCTGCCTGCAGGGGCCATGGAGGGTGTAGAGGGAACACCTGGGAGGACCCACATGGCCAAATCACGTGTAGCAATCCCCGGCACCACCGAAATACACGTACCCTGCTGAAATCGCGTGTGAAACTTCCCGCGCACCTCGGAATACACGTACCCTGCTGAAATCACGTGTAGCACTCCCCGGCACTACCAAAATACACATACCCTGCTGAAATCGCGTGTGAAACTTCCCGCGCACCTCGGAATACACGTACCCTGCTGAAATCACGTGTAGCACTCCCCGGCACCACCGAAATACACATACCCTGCTGAAATCGCGTGTGAAACTTCCCGCGCACCTCGAAATACACGTACCCTGCTGAAATCACGTGTGAAACTTCCCATGCACCTTGAAATACACGTACCCTTCTGAAATCGCGTGTGAAACTTCCCGCACATCCCGAAGCACACGTACCCAGGCCAATCGCGTGTGGCACTTCCCGTGAACCCCGAAGTACACGTACCCAGGCCAATCACGTGTGGAACTTCCCACGCACCCCGAAGTACACATACCCAGGCCAATCGCGTGTGAAACTTCCCGTGCATCCCAAAACACACGTACCCAGGCCAATCGCGTGTGGAACTTCCCGCGCACCCCGAAGTACACATACCCAGGCCAATCGTGTGTGGAACTTCCCACGCACCCCAAAACACACATACCCAGGCCAATCGCGTGTGGAACTTCCCGCGCACCCTGAAGTACCCGTACCCAGGCCAATCGCGTGTGAAACTTCCCATGCATCCCGAAACACACGCACCCAGGCCAATCGCGTGTGGAACTTCCCGCGCACCCCGAAGTACACATACCCAGGCCAATCGCGTGTGGAACTTCCCGCGCATCCCGAAACACACGTACCCAGGCCAATCGCATGTGGAACTTCCTGTGCACCCCGAAACACACATACCCAGGCCAATCACGTGTGGAACTTCCCGCGCACCCAGAAACACACGCACACGCTGTTTTTCACACAGCAGGTGTCCGTGTTTGTCGGTACCCCTTTGCACCTCATTTGTCCTGGAGGGCCACTGTATGGACCATTCATCATAGCTGTATATGGGTGCTTTTTGTTAGTGCACATTTTGGCGCACATTTATTTCAGGCGCAAGGATGCTAACGCCTGCTTTCTTGTGGCGTACTTGTTTGGCCCTGTGCGCGTCTTTCACCGTGCGCTGGTATGCCCTATTCGATTCCATGAATATGGGTTGTAGGCCAGCGTGTGGGCGTTCCGCGCACTTGCCTCCTGTACTTCCCCCGTGACGCCCATATTTTCACGTGTTGTTCCCCATTCCGAGTGTTATGCCCCGTGTTACGCCTACTTTTGTGATGTGTGCCGTGCGATTTCGCAGTGGCCGTGGCGCACGCCGTTGGATGAACTGTGCGCCGGCGTGCGCCGCGCACTTTTTCAGGGCACATCCAATGTTTTTCTCGCGCACGGACTTCCATGAATCGATGTGCGCTGGTTTCCCTGCGATTTTCGCCCTTTTACTGCGAATCGCACGTTTTGGCACCTCTGCGCGGGAATTTTCGGCACACATTAATTCCATGAATCGGCCAGTTTAGCGCAATTGTTAATGAGGCTGTGTTATGCCATAAAGTTTCAATCTGTGAACAATTTAGGGGCACTAGGAGCATGTGCCTGATGATTACCTCACACAAAGTTGTTTTTGTTTTTGTTTTGACTTTTATTTTCCATGTCCAATTTCGTTAAGCTGGGTGCCATGCTGTGCGGGACTGGTGCAGTGAGAGGTGTAATAATAAATGCAGGGGACACAATTGGTTTGTAATAAGGGAAGGTTCACAGATTTGTAATTTGGTCAATCAAGGATGGATGGGTGTTATTCATTGGGGAGATTATAGTTTGTCTGGAGCGCTCAAATGACTGACGTTAAAATTGTTTTGATTAATGTCCAGGGGCTAAACTCTCTAAGGAAGTGAAAAAAAAGTGTGGTGGACCATATGACGGATATTGCTGCACTCCAAGAGACTCACCTATTACAAGACTGGCCAAGGATGCAGTCTCGTTGGTTCCTGCACCAGTACTTTGCCTGCTCGCCTTTCAAAAAAAAGCTTGGGTGGCTATTCGGATTGCCAAATCCTTACATTTTGAACAGGGGGCATTGATAAAAGATGGCCAAGGGAGATACATTGGGCTGAATTTACGTATAGCGGGAAAAGATCTCACATTAGTGTCTGTATATGGGCTCGATCAACAGCAGGACCAGTTTTGAATCCCTCGCCTATCAAAGCTTCAACAGGGTGAGTTGGAGGTTGGAGGGGATTTCAATATATTATTAGATGGTGGATGGGATCGATCTGGCCTGAGCCCTGTAGCTGCTGCTGCTAAGGCAGCCTTGCTTAAATAGGCCATGGCTGACATGCATCTGGTAGACGTGTGGCGCATCTGGTAGACGTGTGTCAGCAATTCCACCCTCATCAACAAGATTATTCCCATTTCTCACACGTCGACCATACATACTACGGGAATTTATTATTTTTTGTTTTGGCGTCCCCTGCTTGGAGGAATCACTTATACCACCATAGAAGTAGCATTGGGTTGTGATCATTCTCCCATCACTCTGCAACTAGGTGGCTATGGTCTGGGGGAAGGATGTCCACGGGGTGGAAATTGAACGATTCCTTGTTGGCTGACCAGGTGGTGTGCACCACTATTTCGGATAGAATTATGCAATACTTTCAGCAGAATCTTCCGGGGGAGGTCCCAGTATGCGAGTCTGGGAGGCCTTTCAGCCACGTTGAGGGGGGAACTCATTAGCATAGCTTCGGCACAGAATAAACACCTTTCAATCCAACGGGTTAGAGCCGAGGAGAGTGTTCAAGAATGGGAAACTCAGTATAAACGGGATGGGGCCTGGAGGAAATACAGGCAGCTTCAGGTAGCAAGGGCAGAGCTAAAGGCACTATGGACTGACAATATTTCACACAAGCTATTAAGAACAAAACATTTTTATTATAGCACATCTAATAAGGCATCCCAAATTCTATCCTATAAGCTCCAGGCACAGAAGAACAGCACTGCTATTGGGGGTTTGCATGATAGTATGGGGATACAGCTTTATTCTGAATTGTTCGCAGTGGATTCCGTTGATAGGCAGCAACATGGAGTATTTATTTCGAGAATCCAAGCCATGAGTTTACCTATAATATTGCCTGGGTTGGTAGCGGCAGAGCAAAGTGGGTTTGTGCCAGGACGTCAGGCATCTGATAATATAAGACATAAAATAGATGTTTCAGCCTGAGCACGTAAACAAAAGGACGCAATGGCTTTTCTCTCGGCCGACGCTGAGAAAGCGTTTGACCGCGTGGATTGGAAATGTTGGTCCAAGGTAATGGAGGGGTTCTGTTTCGGTCCGCAGTTTCTGAGGTTCGTGTTCCCCAACTTTGTTCTTCCATCTACGAGGATAAAGGCGAATGGGGTTCTCGCTGACCCGATAGGTGTGCATAGGGGAACTGTCGGGGATGCCCACTGTCCCTGCATTGTTTTGCCCTATCTATGGAACCTTTGGCCTGTTCGGTGCGCTTATCAGTGGATGTACAGGGGTTTGATATAGCGGGTGAATCTCACAGCGCACTACACTGATCTCTGTGGTGCCAATATTTTGCCACTCTTTGCCAGAGCCAAAAAAGACCTTGCATGGAGGGCACACTCAGAGATTTCTTGGCTGTGGAGAATAGCAGCGGTCACGATGACCCCGTTGCCCCATTTGCTCTATGCATTCCAGGCCTTGCCAGTCTGGATTCCATGGACGGTGATAAAGATTTGCAGTCGCAGAGTAGCCAGAAACACACTTATGGCAGTCAAAGTTGCTGGGGGATTGGCAGTACCGGATATTGAAAGTTACCTGTATGCAGCTCAACTGGCTCCGATATTGAAAAGTCAGGCGAGTGAGCAGAACCCTAGGCACTGGGTGGATACCTAGGAGCTCCCCTACATAGGAAGTGTTGGTAGTCCCGGGGGTCCCGGAGGTTGGAGGAGCGAGGACTTCCCACATCTTTAGCTACGCTTGAGTACTGGGACAGGGCGGCACGTAGGTATGCCCCGCCACCTGTGACGGGTCTCTGGGATAATATTGAAATTCCCCTGGGGATGGAAAAGGGACGATTCGTCCACTGGCAGGAGGGAGGATTGTATAGACTGGACAATCGCCCTCTCACGTTTGAGGAATGCAAGCAGATCTATATTGCTGAGGAGAGGGACAGGTTTGGGTACTTGCAGCTCCGGCACTGGTGTCGCAAACATAAGTGGCATCTCAGGGGAGATGGGATACGATGGGATACGACCCGCTATGGGGATCGTTTTATAGGGGACACTTCGGCAGCCAGATTGACATCACTTTACAAAGTGCCGAATGAGACCAGGTTTAAATCACTACACATTTACATGGCTCAGTGGGAGGAGGACATAGCGCCAATAGACGATCTGGCCTGGTACAATATTTGGACAAGGGCAAACAGGATGTCGCAAGCTGTGCAGCTGAGGGAAAATATCTTGAAGCTATTATGCTGTTGGTATCTCACTGGAGTCCGGCTATACAAGATGTCCCCCTCGCTCTACCCCCAATGTTGGCGATGTGGAGCACCATTTGGCTCTTATTTCCACATGTAATTGGAGTGTACCCAAATTCAAGTATTCTGGCGTGAGGTGGTTGATCATATTAGGGGAATTTGTGGGGCTGAATTGGAAATGGACCCGCTGGTTTTACTCTTGGTTAATGAAGACTCCCAAGGTCATTACAAGCTAAATGCCTGAAGCTCTAGATTGATTACTTATTTTATGGTGGCGGTGCGTATGGTGATTGCAAAACTCTAGAAAGCCTGAGATGCGCCTGATCTGAAAGAGTGGGTGTGGTACGTGGCCGCCATGTCCAAAATTGATGGGGTAATGCGAGGAGAAATGACACAATTTTTATCAGATTTGCCCCCGTTTATAAGCTTTACTAATGGCCATGATAATCACGGCATCAACCGTACTGCTCGCTGGGTTTGCTTCTTGTTTTTCTGTCCCGTATGGCAGGCCTTGAACAGTTATTATTTATTTATTTTTGTTTCCTTTTAATAATGTTAACATTGACTAACAGTTCCTTACTCAAGGAATTATATTGTACAAGTGGCACTTTTATGATTCATTCTGTACTTTCTGGTGATAATATGACCCAGGGGTCTTTTTTATGTCAAATTGGTTATGTATGACCATCGCTATTGGTACAATGTCAAATAAAGTTTAAATGACAACAAAAATAACATAGCTGGATCACCTATGTCAGAGGGCCCAACCAGGCATCTGTCCATTATCTCAGATGGACGTAACCTATGCGTGGCAGTAGGGGGGACAGGAGGTGCCAATGACACCATCTCAACCACCTCACATTTTGACACCCTAATCTATATTAAGCTCATGTTGACCCCTTCTGTCATCATCACAACTTCAACCCGTGTGGACAAAGATGAATCAGCATTCCTGACAACAGGCACTGGTCAAATTCCTCTGAACATTGCGTCACTATGAGGCTCACTGGGTGTAAAAAGCCCAAAGGGAGACAACACTAACAAGGCAACTTAAACCACTCAGCGTCCTCAAATAGATCCTCTAATGAGTCCCCAAATAGATTCTATAATGCAGGTTCCACCCCCGACTTCACATAGATTTGTCTCACTTGTCTCACTAGCAGGAAATGGGAAAGAAAGGGAGATGAAGTCACTGTTCAGGCTGACACTGATGCTACCCCCTCCACTGTGGCACAGACCAAAGGAAGCAAGGGCCGAACAAGTGTGCTACGAGTGCCCTTGTGCTGAGGACCAGTCCCGACCACCCATCGACTAATCCCGTTCCAACTGTGACACCAGGACTGTCGCTCAGCAAAGCATGTCCAGGCCAGTGGGTGTAAATGTAGCACTGTCCTGTTTGAACTAGTGGAATTAAAGAAACAAGAATATCGCTGGGCCTTCTGGACGTTCATGGAAGGAGGAACTATGGGGGAGCCACCAACTATCATGAATGGCACCATGGCCCAATGCCCCCATAACCGTAACTAGCATCTTTATGGCCGGGTTGGGCCCACTTGTGTAAAAAGGGAGGGCCCTGGGGTTAAAAGTGCACTGCTTGACAAGGGTCCTCACAATACAAAACACCCAGGCCACCTGTCTCTAACCCGAGTTCATGTATTTTATAGCTCCACCACCCTCGCTGACTACTACTGGGTGGGTAGTCTACACATCAATCTCCAATCTTTTGGCAGGCAAGTCGGCTAATAAGGCTGGCTATGCATCACCTAACCCCACTACCTATGGTGTTTCCCATAGGAAACAGGGGCCTACAGATTAAAACTAGTGTAGGGTATGAGAAACATCAAGGTGATAGGGAGCTGTTTGGGAGGATAGTATTTCTGCACAAGGTCCCAAAATTGACCCCTAACCACCTAGAAATCAGGGAAGCGCTTATAAATATATGCACGCACTGGTTTTGTACTGTACGCAGTTGGTTATCCGTAATCCTTCAGGATATATCAAACTGTACCAGGCTGCACCACCAGGAGGTGAGTGCTTTTGACAAACTACGGATTGAATTCAGGGAGCAGAGAGTGGCCAATGGCATCGCCACTAGAAGATAGAAATTGGAGCCCATCCAAAGCACATTATTGAACACCCTTTTGAAACTAACCCACAGCATCAGGTGCTTTCAGGAGCCAATGCATTGACGCTGGGGAAGAGGACTTTTGGGCACTCACTGATGATCTCGAATCCATGATCTGACTTGAAGTGAACCTAACTGAGATCAGAGCCTGTGGGATAACATTTGGGTTGCAGGGCAAAATAAGCTGGCTCAACTGCAATATGGAAGGATGTGTGCCCATTTGTCTTATTGTTACCCATTTGTCTTATTTAATTTATATGCGTAATGATGATCTTTTTGTGGCTCAATAAATAACGTTATTGACTGACTGTAATGCACTACAGATACCAGAGTGTATTACCCTCATTCCCCCAGTGAATATGCAGACTAGGCCTTCTAGGGTCATGGGTAGTATGACCTGGTGAGACATGGTTCATGCATGCACAGACAGACCGTTGATATTCCACTATCACCAGCAACACCACTGCCAAGCATCATTACTCACACATTTGTCCTTACCCCTTGCAGATGACTCAGGATATCCATTGCTTCCATGGCTTATGAGCCCTCTGAGGAATCCACAGATGCAGGAGGAAATGGCATACAACAGGGCTCATGTGAGGACCAGAGCTACCATCAGGCTCTTGAAGACAAATTTCAGATGCCTACACTGGTCCGGGGGTGTACCCATGTACTGGCCAGAGGAGGTGGTCCAGATAGACCTGGCCTGTGCAATGTTGCATAATATCTCAATCAGAAGCACGTACCCCTGTCACTGGTGCTGTCTCTTCATCACAGGGCTCTTGGCTGGGCCAGGTGTCGACGAAAGCCCCTGGGAGCAGCACCTTGGATGCCCTGCTGGGAGCTCCCATTGGTAGTGGTGAACGATGGCGGGTCAGACCCCTTGGATTGCAAGTGCGTAAGAGTAACTTGCAGGGTGTGCGAGAAGGACTCAGACATGTCTGAGACCCCCTAATTACCCTTGCAGACCCTTTGGGCCAGAATGTGTAGGGCGGAAGTGGTATTGCCTTGTGCCCATGCACTCCTGCCTGGATGCACTCGCACAGCAGCCTTCACTCAGTGAGCTGCTGCTTGGCAAGTGTGGTCATTGCCCCATGCCTGTCCTCTATTGCACGTAGTCACACACCATGTCCCGGATGCTGGGCATGGGCAGAGGAGGGGGCAGTGCAGTGTTGCTGGGCTAAAAGACAGGGTTGGGTAGGGGTATGGTCGTCATCCTCTTCCTCCATGCTGTACCTGCCACGATGGCCTGGTGGCTGGTGTGCCTATGGTTTTGTGGAAAGCACAGGAGGGACAGTGGGGCAACTGACCGCAGATGTGGTGCTGGCGGCAGCTGGCAGTGGTGGTAGTGTTGGCACAGCTGACTTTGGCGGTGGTACAGCTGGCGGTGGTGGTGCTGACGCATGAGGTGATGCTGGTGCAGCAGGAGATGGTGGTACAGCCTTCCCAGGTCTGCCTGTACATGCTTTGCTGAATGACAGTCCAGGTGCGTCCCTGTCTGAGTATGTGTGTGTCTGGGTGAGATGAGCATGCTGTTATTCTTCTGGGAGTCAAATCTGCGGGTTTGAGTTACACTTATGCTACGTTGTGTGTGCCATGCTCTTGTCATGCTGTTTCTTTGGTCTGTTAGCTCTGATGTGTGCTTCTACATGTGGGTGGTAGGATTGCACATTGACTGTTGGTCTGCCAAGGTGGCATGTTGTTGTGTGTGTGGTGGGCCTATGATTCCAGTCCTGTTCTCCCTTGGCACACATGGGTGCTCCTCATGTTTCCATTAGTGGGGCTGTGCATTTTGGCTACCGTGCTTGTGTATGGCTACACCTGCCCACATCCGCTGGCATGTGCGTGTGATTGGGCCATTTGCTGTGACTATGTTTAACCTGTTTGCTTGCCCATTTGTTGTTTCTCTGCCTGGGGAGGCATGAACTTGGACTCAAAATTATTTGTATTTACATGGTTTTTGTTGTACTTACGACCATCACATTGGGTACCAGCTCTGGCCTCTGCTTATGACCATCACATTGGGTACAGCTCTGGCCTCTGCTGCCATGGCTCCCTCGATGCCCTCCATGTGTGCATGATGAGGCTGCACATCTCCTCCCAGGGCATGAGAGTCAGGAGTGCTAACGTCCGTCCTCGTGTGGCAGCAGGTTCCCTCGTTTGAGTGGCCAGGAGGTTTCAGACTCTCAGCCGCAAGTCGTCCCACTGGTTGTGGCAGCCCTGTATTGTGCGTAGGACAGTCCACATGGCCGTGAGCTTGTCTGCCAGATGGCTGTCTTCCTCCGCTAGATGGTCCTCTGGTTACCAGCCCCAAAGACAGCCTCTGGGGACAGCACCACTTTGTCTGCACGTGCATCCAGCTCCAACTTGTGAGCTGGTACTCGGGACTTCTTAATTGCAGAAATATTTTGGCATCCAGTTCTGGTGAATGGCAGCAGGAAGTGGGTGATTTAAAGTGGATTGTGTTTTAAAAATTGGCTGCCGGCGAGCTTCTAGTTCCTGCGATGATGCTATTTCCGGCGCCGGTAATTCCAGCGGTGGTAATTCTGGCAGTTTAGGTGCTGGTAACGCTATTCCTGGCAGATTTCTGACAGAAACACCAGTGATTTGCTGTGGATGCCTGTAATTCTGTTGTGCCGGTATTACCATTTCCGGCATGGAGGTGTGCATGCACCCGAGGATATGTAATTTGCTGGAAATTCTGGTAGTTGGACTTCCGGAAACAGTAATAACGGCGCCACGGAATTACCTGCATTTTAACAGAAAACGTGTAATGAGGGCCAAGCTCTTGGAATATCTTGGCAGAAAGGTGTATTCAGATACATCCATTCATTTACGACAATCAAATGGGATATGCATTGTTAGCAACAGCAAATCAACGCCTGTAGAAGGAAATATCCTATTTTACTCAGGATCTTCTTATTGAAAGACGAAGGCCATTTAATACAATGGATTGTATTCTCCAGCAGATTCCTCATCTGATAAATATCCCATCCAGTGTCAGATGCTCAGAACATTTTCGACCAGGGCTATAGTGCGGCTCTGCGTTGTCAATTGACTACATTGTGTCTCAACCATGCCACTACTCGACTCTGGACGTGACGTCAGTGATACAGATATCACGTCACTACACCTTCACACCTCAGTTCCTTTTTTCTTCGCGTTCAGCATGCTGTTTGCAAACCAATCCTTTTCAGTGACCGAAACTTTTTTTCTTCTTACGTCGGTGTATCAGGCCCTAACTCCTTGAGTTTTAAACTCTACAAGGACAACAACTTGAATATGTCCATTATAGACCCACATGTGCGTGTGGTGTCTCTGGATGGAGCACGAGGTGGAGCAGTGCAGTTTCTGCCAGCACATGAACCCGAAGGTGATCAGGGAGCAATCAGCAAAATTGACTCTCGGCCGGCCATCTTAGAAGTCTCTGGCTTGGTCGTCGGGCCCTGATACCGAGATAAAATGCTTGAGAAGAAGACAGACATTGCAAGAATGCGAAGAAGCTGTCTCACCATTTGTTCTCTTCCTCCTTTGAGAAAAAGAAAAGGTTGATGCAGACATGACTCGGATTCGTTGGAGAAGCGGGGTATGTCATTCCCAAGTACAGGTGCCAAGAGCTGGAGGCATTCAAAACTGAAATGCTTCAGCTGTTTGAGAAGGGCGTGGCGAGTACGGCTCCGGTCTCGATGCCCTCCAGCTTGACTTCAATGCTTATGAAACTGACTATTGCGCTGATGACCTCAGAGGTGTTGGCGTTGAGAAGCCACATCTGGGCACTTCCGTCGGCGATGGAACATACTTTGATACTGGAATTGAGGCTGAATTCTTCCAGTCCATGAGGTCTGTTTTTGATGAGGTAGCCCTCTTGGAATGGAGGTGATGGGAAACATAGAGGGTTCTGATTTCTTCACAGACAGGCTGATCTGTTGGCCTTGGATGAAGGGCTGCACGAGGCAAGCAGGCTTGGCAACTCGCCTGACCTTGACTTACAGCAGGCTTCCCCCTACAAACACCCCAATGCCCAGGAAAACAGTGGAAAGGGTGGTCCTGCCCCTGAATCTTCGACCCCAGTGAAGCCACCTCAGTTATATGACATCACTGATATCCTGGATAAGGGTCCCCAGTCTGACCTTCCAATGTAGCTATTTCGGATCCCATTGTGACCTTATGGCAGCGACTATGCTCCTTGGCAGCGGTTGACACTGAGCTGACCAAGAAATACAAGCCGGACAGAGGGGACCTGCCTTTACTGTCAGCCTATCCCACCCCAGACTTGTCAACGGACAGAGTCCAAAAAGACTGACACTTTAGCCGAGAAGTATTTGCGTTGGGGAGTATGGCGCTGAAGGCAATTAATGGCAGTTGTTTCTTTGTCAAGTTCTCCTATGTACTTTGAAGGATCACATCTCCCAACAGGGGAGGTGAGAGATGGTTTTGTGAACATGGTGAAGGATGGGAAGGGGGTGACTTGCCAGGCTCTTGAAGTGGGCCTTGACACCGCTGAATGAGTGGGTTGTTTCAAGTATATATCTACAGTGCTTAGGAGGGCAGCATACCTGCACAGCACGGGATTTTCATCAAATATGCAAGGCAAGCTTTTGGACAAGGCGTTTGATGGCAAACACCTTTTTGGGCTGAAGGCCAATGTATCCTTGGAAAAACTCAAAATTGCTGTTAAATCTTGCGCTGCAGCAACCCGCCAAACAATAGTTTCCCTTCCAGAGTCAGCGGTTATAGGCGGTGTGTTCCTTCAGGGAGGAAAGTGCGGGTACTGCAGGCCAAACAGGGCTAAAGGCTTTTCTCACATGCTGGAAGGAGCAGCAGGGTCTCTAAGAGGAGTTGACTACATCGGCAGTATCAGGGGTGCCCGCTAAGCTGCTTATAGTTCTCACCACATCTTTTCTGGTTTGGAGAAAGTGTCTCTGAGAACTGGAACAGGTGGAAGGAGATAACCTTTTTTTATTGGTTATTGATTAATTACAAACCTTTTATCACGATACATAATACAAAAAAATCAAAACAAATCCAGGTTTTTGATCCCCATTCCATATTCACAGTCCCATATGCTGTCTCAGGAGTGATGGATTCGCCCTTGATGTCTTCTTTCAAGATTCCTTCACATCCTTAGCAAAGACTTCCTTCAAGAATTTGACCAGGGCGAAAGTTGCCGGATAGCATTCGCCTCTTTGAAGAAACTTCCAAAGTAAGTCTGCTGCCTCAAAGTGTCTTTCCTCGATAATGTTACCCAGATATTTAGTTCTCAAGTCGGTCAGGCCTCAACAAAATAATGTTATGTGCCTCAAGGATTCCTCCTCTCCTTCCATGCGGCAAAATTGGCAATCTGTTGATGAAACCTGGCCATACATTTTCTGAATCTGTGTAGTTGGCTACAGATTAATCCTGAAGCTCACAAATTGGCCTCTGTACCAGCTATTAGGATATTTTGTCAGATACTTTGGGAGTTCACCCCAAGCCTTATGTTCATCCAGCAAAGCATTAGGTATTTTACATTGATTTTTCTAATCAATCGTACTGATCCAATCTTCTTGCCACACTTTCCCTTTTAACCTCGCAAGGTTGTTAATTAATTCTTCCAAAGTAACATC
Source organism: Ambystoma mexicanum (assembly GCF_040938575.1). Lineage (NCBI taxonomy): Eukaryota > Metazoa > Chordata > Amphibia > Caudata > Ambystomatidae > Ambystoma > Ambystoma mexicanum. The sequence goes on from NC_090926.1 coordinate 1,047,785,849, forward strand.
AAGACAGCAGAGAGATAGATCACATTTATTTCTCCATTCCTCTAATAGGGAATCTTTCGATGTCCTTATTGCCACTTCCAAACTTTTAAATGGATTAGCCCGTTTGGGCAAAAGGCATTTACGGTATAGGGCCAGAGATGTCCATATAGTTCTAGCTTGGAGGGAGATCAAACCCATCTTAAAACGAATGAGTGCTGTTGAGATCAGGTTGGAAAGCTTCAATAGCTTTCCGTCAAAACACTCCCTCTACCTTATGCCGTATTCTCAGACAGGTAAATGAAACCCTTCGGCCCCATAGGTTAATTACGGGTGACTTTTGCTTTGTAAAAGGACAACAACGGTAAGAGAGAGAATTTGGTGTATCTTCTATGAATAACCCTTCTCTGTGCAACCAAGGTGTTCAACCTGGCCCTCAGAGCTTTCTGTTGAGGCAGATCAACCTTGCTGTTGTTAATCAAGCCCCCCAAATATATTACTTGTGGGGATTTTACAAGTGGTTGCTAATTTACATACCATTTAAACTTGTTAGTCGTTCGCAGGCCACAAGGTCCCAATATCATGATAGTAGTCTTCGTTAAGTTCATCATAAGACCGTTGAAAGTCATGTATTGCTAAAGAACATCTAAGCTCTGCTGCAGACCGATAGGTGTCTGATCAACCAAGACGAGATCGTCTGCAAACAGGAGTCAGTTCACAGGTTAGTCACCTATTTTTGGTGGAAAAAATCTTAAGAATCTTACTGTGTCCCATATCTGTTTTAGGCTAGAGATGAATAGACCATATAGTGTTGGTGCCAGGGGACATCCCTGTTTCAGGCTTCCGAACGTCAATATCGGTCTTGTCAGGACGCCCTGGGCATTAAACCGAATTTGCACACTTGTCGATTCGTACAGGGATTGGATAGCCTCCAGTAGGTCCTCAGGGCAGTTCCACCTCTTCATCTTTGCCCATAGTAGTTGTCGGTCGACACAATCAAATGCCTTTTTTAGGTCTATGAATACCACATAGACTTTTTTCTTCTCTTTCAGGACTTTTCCTTTCATGATGTTTATCAGAAAAAGGTTTAGATCAGTTCCAACTCCCCTGGAAAATCCTGTTTGAGATGGGTCATCCCTGTTTGTAGTTGTAATCCATTTTTGAAGTTCTTTCAGCGGGAAACCTGCAAACAGCTTACCAAGAGAATCCAACAAAGGTATCTGCTGGTAGTCGGCCGGATCCGCTCTGTTGCTTTGTTTGTATATAGGAACTATAATTGCAGATTTCTTAATACTGCGATAATCCACCTTCTCATGATCTGCTGGAATTCACAACTCTGGGTCTTTCTTGATCATAAAGTTAGTAGTGTAATCTGGACCAGGTGCTCTTGCGTTAGTAGCCCTCTTGATCAGCAATTCTACACCCAAAAGATCTAATGGGAATGTCCACCCTTTGCTTTCAATAGGCAGTGTCGTGGCAGGCAAAGCATCTTTTTGTTTGAACAATTCCTGGTAGAATGCCATCCAAGTTTAGTCTGTCACAGCGTTTAGGAGATAAATTGGTTGCCTCCCCGTCGCTCCATTTAGCATTTGCCAAATAGATCTCCCATCTTTTTTTTATCAAAGCCAGTAGCATGGATTCTGATTCCTTCTGCAGCATTTCTGCTTTATGCAAAGTCAGCCAGTTCTTATATGACTGTCTCCATTTTTTAATCAGAATTGTCTTGTTGGGGGCGCTGTTGCGCTTGATGGAAATGGCAGCCTGAGTGGCGAGCTCCGGATTGGGGAAAATTCTTCTGCGAAAATAACTGTCTGAGTGCGGCAAATCCTTTCTACCTTGCTGCGACTTGGGAACGGACCTCCGCTGCTCATTCCTGCCAACTTGCATAACCCAATACTCGAAGACTGTAGAAATACAGCAGCGAACAGACCGGCGGAAGATACGCCTGATTCTCCCCGAGCGGCGGCTCCAGGGTGCACGGCATGTCCAGCTGCTGTGTGGCATAGCGCTGAGGGCCTTCAGGGGGGGTGATTCTGCCATAATCGCGCGCCTGGCAGACATCTTACAGCCAGGTACGCTCCATATACGCCAGAGCGGCTTCGGAGTGTGGACTGTGGGGTTCTGCTGTTGGGGAAGAATTGAGGAATACTGGCCCCCTGCCTGTTTAGATTGCGATGCCACTCCTCGCTGATAACCTGGCAGATTGATGCAGGAGGGGGCTGGTGTGTCGCGGGAGGAGCGCCACACTGCCACGAAGCCCATACTCGTGCGTGGGTCCCCCGGCCCCCGCCACCCGCCTGCTGCTGCTGTGGACCCCCGCGAGACCAGTGTGACGGTAGGGTGCCTGGGGGGGTTGCGGGGTCCAGGTGACCTGCGCCTTCACTGTGGCGGCACCTGCACCGGCAGCCCTGGAGGCCCCTTGATCCTTTACCTGCTCAACTGTGAAGGGGATGACATACAACAAAGTTAATCAGTGCAACGCACCATTTGCTCCACGCTTTCTACTGAGGGCAACCCCCATGGTCGGCCGATCAACCGCTTAACTGAAGCTGGGGTGAGCTGCCCCCCCCGGCGCCCACTGATACTATTGACTGGCTGCCTGAACGGCGCAACACAAGTCTCCCACTGTATAATACACAGACCTGCCCAGGCAATTGGCGGATAGCAGCCTACGGGTTGAACCTCGTTTGATGCTACTCTCTTGAACTACCCCCACCATCCTCCCTGCACACCTTTGGCCCTTGGGGCACCACCTTTGGTACACGGGATCCGGGTGGTGCTCCCTCTGGGTAACCCCGTGATACCACTGTCACATATCTGGATTAACAGAACTTTTAATGCCAGTAGCTCAATCGAAGCCAAGGGCATGTAGGGAGGAGACACAACCTCTTCTGGGTCATAGCCACAAGTTCCAAGCTATGTCAAAGACATTACTTGTCTGAGTGAATCCACTCCGGCCCTGTAAGATACTCGAACAGCCCCCCCTGGCTGCTCTGCTTCACTTTACGACCCAACAGGACTCCTGCACACTCTGGTACGGGGAAAAAACAGAGCTCCTTGAGTATGTTTGCAAAAACTTCGTCTAAGCCAACGGGTGAAACGCTGAAGGATGTGCCCACCACATCGGCCCCACCGACCCCTGATGACTCACAGAAGATGCTGGAGTATATTGGCGAAGGGTTCACCACTCTGCACACCAAACTAGACGATATGAATGACACCTTCTCATCCATCAAAGCACACATTGAGAAGACCGACGGCCGGGTGGCCGAGATTGAAACAAGGGTGGGTGCTGCCGAGGATGATCTATGCTCTCTGCGGGCTACAGTCTCCTCTCTCACCAATCGGGTACTGGCATTGGAAGAAAAGAGTGATGACCTTGAATCCTGGTCAAGATGTAATAACCTTCGTATAGTCGGAGTACCCGAGGACATCATCAAGGAGCCCGTGGAAGACTACGTGGAGCGCATTCTTCTAACACTTCTGGAGTCACCAAAACTTTCCCCACAATTTGCAGTGGAAAGAGCCCATCGGTCCTTGACTGCGAAGCCCAGACCTGCCGCGCCTCCATGTCCCATCATAGCCAGAATCTTAAATTTTCGGATCGAGATGCCCTCCTGAAGGTGGCCAGAGTCAAGGGGGAGCTGCATTTAGGAGCGGCTAGACTCCATTTCTACCCAGACTTCTCTGTAGTGGTGCAACAGGAGCGCAAAACTTTTCTTGCAGTCAGAAAGAGACTTCCGAGACTTAGGGGTCAAACACTCCATGCTGTACCCTGCCAAGCTGAGAATTGAAAACTCAAATCAGATGTTCTTCTTTACAATTCCAGAAGAGGCCTCTAAATGTATCGAGCATTTCCCTGGCTGAGTCTCCCCCCTGTGTTGCAGCTCTGATTATTGTTCTGTTTTTGCCAATTAAGCTCTTGCCCGTTAATGGGCCTATGCAGGGCCGTGCGCATGAGGCGTTTTGTGTTTCCCAAGAGTGCATTGACAGTTGACCTTGTGTTCTATTAGTCTGCTGATCCTCAATCCACGTGTTCCTTCATAGTCATACTGGTTCCCCTTGCTTGATCTGCAAATACCCTTATACATCCCCCAGTCCGGAGCATTACTGCCAGGCCAGCTATCAGGCCCCCAGGCATTGATGCCATTGATCTGCTTGTTTTTATGCTTGTACTGGGTTTTCATTCCTCTGTTTGGGGGAGGGATGTTGGTGCGGTTGGGGGGGTTGGGTGTTATGTTAAAAAAGGCTTGACGACCGCGAGAAATGCTGCTCATGTAGCAATATCTGGTTTATAATCATACCGGTGAGGGGATATGGCCACTTCAAATATGTCGGCATGGCCCACCACTCTGCCGGGAACTAGAATTTAACCAATCTCTCCATTCAAATGGTGGATAACAGCCTAACGTTCATGAGCTGGAATGTACGGGGCCTAGGTAATCATAAAAAGATGTGGCAGAAACAAATTCATGCTGAACGCCACAGCGTTAAAATCCTGTGCTTGCAAGAGACCCACGCCCGCTCTGAACAATGTGAGAAGTTTGCTAAGCAGTGGGAGCCCCAGAGGTTCTATACCAATTACTCCACGCAGAGTCGAGGTTTAATGACTCTGATCCACAGAAGCCTTAAATTTACCTGCAGTCACTCATGGATAGACCAACAGGGGAGATATGTGCTGACCCAGGGCACCCTGCAAAGTAAGGAGCTGGCCGTATTTAACATTTACGGTCCTAATATTGATGATCCTGACTTTTATTTACACCTGACATCTCTGTTGGAAAGTTTCCCCCTGCTCCGGATCCTATGGGGTGGGGATTTCATTACAATACTGGATATCAACCTTGATAGATCAGGCTCTAGACCCCGCCAGCTCTCCAGAGCAGCCCATTCTATCCTGACAACGCTCCCTCGCTTGTCGGTTGTGGATGCGTGGCGGCTCATGTACCCCGACTCGCGAACCTACTCCTACTATTCCTCAGTGCATGAGTCACATTCTAGGATTGACAGGTGGCTCATATTGGACACATTGATAAGGAACCTCTCCCACCTGTCGATTCTCCTAAGAACTCTCTCCGACCAATCGCCAGTGGTCATCTCCGTGAACTGAGGTCAGGACTATGATAGAATGAAACTATGGAAAATGAGGTCTCACTCCCTACTTGATCCGGTCTTTAGTTCCGAAATTGTATCCTCCATCGAGGAATTTTTTTAACTTAACGCCAAATCTGTCTCATCACAGGCAACCCTCTGGGAATCCTTTAAAGCATACATCAGGGGTGTCTCCATCTCCAAGGGAAGTGGTATCCTGAAAGGGATCCACTCGGATATCACGAGAAGCAAGACAATACTAGCTACCCTTGAGTCCCAATATGCTTTGGATCAATCCCCCGAGACCTTAGCGTTGTTGGGCTCAGAGCTGGACACATTACGTAGTCTGGCCGAACGAGAGGTTACATTTTTAGACAACCCCTATCTAGTAAGGAAATACGGTGAGGGTAAACGACCAGGTCGAATGTTATCCAGGTTAATATGCTTAGAATTCGGAGCCCCCAACATACCGGCGATAGAAAGACCCGATGGCACATTAGCCACATCACCACAAGACATTAACTCGGAGTTCCTAACATTCTATAGTTTCCTATATTCGAAAGCAGATAGTGTCCCGATATCTGAGATTGACTCCTACTTGGAGAACCTCCCTCTCTCGGTCCTTTCCATTGACACCAGTATCACCTTTGAGAGGCTGTTCACTCCCAAAGAACTCTCGGACGCCATTGAGTCTCTGTCATCTGGCAAGGCCCCTGGTCCGGATGGCCTCCCCATCGAATTCTATAAACAGTTTGAATCCCTTCTGGTCCCTCATCTGATGGCCCTATGGGAGGAGGCATGTGAGGAAGGCATACTCCCTCCCTCACTCCATGAGGCAGTGATAACGGTCCTACTTAAACCTGGCAAACCCCCCACCTCATGCGGCTCGTACTGACCCCTCTCACTTATTAACTGTGATGTCAAAATCTATGCCAAATTATTAGCCCTACGTCTAGCCTCATTTATGCCTCACATAATTCACCCGGATCAAGCAGGATTTGTCCCTTGCTGATCCACCTAAACCTGAGACGTCTATTTAACGTGATAAGTAGGATCAGCCCGAAGGTGCAGGCAGTGGCGGCCACCTTGGATATGCAGAAAGCATTCGACTTGGTATCGTGGGAATACCTGGAGAAATGCAAATTCGGACCCAACTTTCGATCCTGGGTTAAGCTGCTCTATCCAAGTCCATCGGCTGGGGTCCACACAGAGGACAGGTGCTCCTCCCCATTCCAAATAGAAAGGGGAACACGACAGGGCTGCCCCTTTTCCCCGCTAATATTCGCTATAGCCATGGAACCCTTTACTGACATGATGCGTCAGTCACACGTTCATAGAGGCCTGCGAACAGCGGGCTAAGCCGACATTGTTTTCTCATATGCCGACGATGCCCTGCTCTATATCCGTTCCCCAGATGCCAACCTCGCCCCGATCCTGGAGTATGTGGTCCGCTTTGGACAAATATCAGGGCTGAAAGTGAACTGCTCTAAATCTGTCCTCTTCCTGCTCACTGACTGCACGTGTCCCCCTTCTGACCTTATGGGGTTCACATGGTCCCAATCCAAGTTTACCTACCTCGGGGTGGTGGTGTCCCGTTGCTCTGAGATGTTACGTGAGGACAACTACCAGGATTACCTTACAAACCTGGCCATCAAAACTGCTAGCTGGGCTAGACTCCCTATCTCACTAGCTGTCATGAACCGTCGTCTACGTCCTTTCTGGTCCTCCTGGTCCTTGACTCGCAGAGAATTGCATGCAGTATTCCTTCCAACATGGCCGCTCGGAACGGAACGCTCCGGATCAGTCTATGCGTTCCACGCTGCTCATCCTACAAGAGAGACACGCCTCCGCTGCTCCGCGTGTCTCAACGCTACAGCTACCTGTAGTCAGACGTGCTTTGCCGGAGTTCGATCGGGGCTCTCGCTTAATTCATTGTTCCCAGCTCCTTGATTCCCCGTCCTAATCCTACCCTCTCCAAACTCCTGGAAAATCTTCTGCACTCAAGTCACGGTCCTCCGTGCCTCTGAGCGTAACTTGTTTGCTTCCTGGTGTTACTCTGGACTTTGTGAACGCTCCTGGAAACTGAACCGCTATCCTCACGCTGGACGCTGAAGATCAGCGTTCAGGTCTATACAAATCCGGGACCGTAAAGAAGAAGAAATCCCAGAAGGTTGCAAGTACTCAACAAAAACAGGTGAGACGTGGAGATGCTTGTGACAGATTGAGACGCCTTAAAAACGATACAGATACAGAGATGGAAGCCGCCGTTCAAGACCTCATGCGAGGCATGCAGGAGTTAACTATAGAGGTATAGAACCTCAAGGCAGAGAATGCTGCGTTAAAGCAGTTAGTTCTATCACGTGATTCAGCGACAAAAGAAAGTGTGTTGTTGGGAGGAATAGTGGACAAGTATGACGGTTCTTCCAAGACTCTCTGCGCCTTCCTTGATTCGTGTCTAGTTCACTTCACCTTCAAACCCTACTATTTCTCCACTCCTAGAGCAAAGGTTGGTTTTATGATCTCACACCTCACTGAAAATGCATTGACTTGGGCAACCACCCTGGTCAATTCAGGTGATGCCCTCTTGGATGACTATGATGGCTTTGTGAGAGCCCTTAAGGAAATGTTTGATCACCAAGAACAAGTGTACAGTGCTCAAGAGAGACTACTCGTGTTTCAACAAGGGTCCCAGGATATGCTTACCTATGTTACTCGATTCAAACAACTCGTAAAGGAAGCAGACTGGTCTCCGGAAGCTAGTTTTACTCTCTTCTGGAGGGGGCTGAATAAAGAAATAAAAGATGAGCTAGCAAGGGTGGCCCGCCCAAGTTCCTTCCAGGCTCTTATGGACCTATCCTTACAGATAGACATCCGAATCCAAGAAAGAAGAGCAGAGAAAAAGAAGTCTAAGGCGAGTTTCCAAAAGACCAGCACAGAAAATGCTCCTAGAGCAGAACCTACTGTTCCTTCTACCCATGACCCCGAACCTATGCAACTAGGAACCTTCCGTGAACCCATTACCCCCCAAGAAAGGATGCGACGGATCCATACTGGTCTGTGCCTGTATTGCGCCTCCGATAAACATCTGGTGAGAGAATGTCCTATTGCTCCTCCACGGCATTTGGGAAACGCCAGCTCCCGATCTTAGATGGAGCACAGTGTCGGGAGAGAGATGTTTACTCCGCATCAATTCCATCCTTGAACTCTCCTGGACAAAATAACCTTGTGGTTCTTCAGGCCTTACTATCGCCTTCCAAGACAGAATCCTACCCCATCCTGGCATTAGTTGACTGCAGAGCCATGGGCGTATTTCTAGATCAAGATTGGATCATTGCTCACAACATTCCACATGAAAGCCGAGTAACAATGCAACCAGTAGAGGCAATTGATGGAAGGCCTCTTTCCTCAGGACCCATTACCCTTCAGACTAAAGAGATTCTACTTTCCATTAATCACCATCAAGAGAGGATCAAATTTGACTTCATTAAATCAGCCCATTATCCGATGGTTCTCGGAATGCCCTGGCTACAAAGGCACAATCCTTACATCAATTGGGTAGCCGGCTCACTGTTTCTTGGATCTGAATATTGTATGGCTCACTGCCTATCCCTGGATACCGTACCAAAGCCTTCTGAAGACTTTCAAGAGAACCAACAAAGTCCAGTCACCGTTTCTAACATCATCCAGATTCGCAGAGCCTAACAAGCCTTTTCTGATGTCTTTTTGACCGCTATAGTTCAAGCTCCACCTCCTCACAGACCAGAGGATTGTACCATCGATACCGAGCTCTCTGCAGTGATTCCTTTCGGCAGAATGTTTATATTATCTGAACCTGAAAAAAAGTGGGCTCTCAGAGAATACCTGGATACTAACCTGGAAAATGGTACCATACGCCCGTCCAAATCTCCAGCGGGCGCTTCATTGTTCTTCGTTCCAAAGAAAGATACCAAGGAACTCAGACCATGTTTGGACTACCGTGGTCTAAATCAGTGTACTCTCAAGGACCGTTATCCCTTACCCCTCAACTCGGATATCTTAGAAGCAGTCAGAGGTGCAGTAATCTTTACTAAATTAGACCTAAGGGGTGCTTACCATCTCATTCGTATAAAAGAAGGTGACGAATGGAAAACAGCCTTTAGAACCCCCTTCGGCCATTTTGAATACCTAGTCATGCCCTTCGGACTTGCTAATGCCCCAGCAGTTTTTCAACGTTTCATGGATTCATGTATTCTCGGGTATGCTATTCCTCTTCGTCATCGTCTACCTGGATGATATCTTGATCTACTCCAAAGACCTTCTAAAGCATGAAGAGCATGTTAAGGCAGTCCTACAACGACTACGTGAAAACATGCTCCTGGCTAAACCCGAGAAAATGCCTATTTCAGGTCACTTCTGTTCATTACCTAGGATTTGTCCTTAGTCCAAAAGGTATTGGAATGGCTCCTTCACAGGTAAAGGCCATACTATCTTGGCCATCTCCCACTTCCGTAAAACAAATTCAATCCTTCCTGGGACTTGATAATTTTTACCGAAAGTTCATACCGTCCTTTTCTGAAATTGTTCAGCCGATCATTTCTCTCTTGAAGAAAGATACCCCATTTCTCTGGTCCGCAGCCCAAGACAAGGCATTCCAACGATTAAAGACAGAGTTCACTCAAGCCCCAATCCTAGCTCAACCCGACATTAACCAGCCATTCCTAGTGGAGACGGATGCCTCTAACTACGCCATAGGAGCCGTCCTAAAACAGGAATTGGAGGACAAATTGGAGCACCCCATTTCTTACCTTTCACAAACTCTGACTCCCAGTGAGACTCATTATTCCGTCTTGGAAAAGGAGCTATTAGCCATCCGCCAAGCCTTTACAGAGTGGCGACATCTACTCCTTGGAGCTAGGCATCCAGTCCAGGTCCGAACGGACCATCGAAATCTTCAAGTTCTACAATCCTTGGAGTGTAGGAACAGTTGTCAGGCCCGTTGGGCCTTCTTCTTTGCCCAGTATCAGTTCCACATCCATCTTGTCCCTGGATCACAGAACATAATTGCTGATGCCCTTTCCAGACGTCCTGACTATGAAAACCCTGAGGATCGGACCTTTCCAAAAATATTTCCCCACACAATCTTTGTTGCCCAAGCACACACCCTCCTGGAGACTATCCAAGGCCAAACTCGACTTTTGGACCTCTGGAAGGAGCACAAGAGAAATAACAGATGGAATCTCACAGCAAAGGCCGAATATTTATTCAAGGACAATCGCCTAGTTATTCCCACTCCTGGACTGAGACAAAGAATCACAAGGCTATGTCATGATTCCTTACATTCGAGACATCGTGGAATTACCAACACTCTCCATTTAGTACAAAGACAGTTTTGGTGGCCGAAGATGAAGGATGACATTAGGATCCATTTCCAAACATGCGCCGTTTGCGATCAGAACAAACATGATAATAAGAAGCCGGCCGGACTCCTACTCCAAACAGCAATACCAACAAGACCCTGGGAATTCATTGCCACTGACTTTATCGTGAAATTATCACCCTCTAGAGGCTACACAACAATCATGGTCACTATTGACTTGTTTACTCATATGACTCATTTTACACCCTTATCCAAACTACTTTCCTCATCTCTCCTTGCCGGAATTTTCCTGGAACACATATTCCGAATTCATTGGCTGCCTTCCAAAATCATTTCAGACCGAGGACCCCAGTACATATCTCAGTTTTGGAAGTAAAACAGACTCATTGGAGAAGGATACAATGTCTCGTTTCTTCATCCGTAACCTCTTCATACCTTGATTAAGTTCAAGGGGAATCGCCTTGTCCATTGTACAGGACTATACCAGCCCTTCCAGCAAAGATTTGATAACGAGTGGTCTCTAGCTGTTTTCTGGATAACTTCCAAGGTTAGAATATTTTCGGCAGTAATGAGGAATATACAGACACATAGTCCAAACAGCTGGCCCAGTTGCCATAAGACCACATTGTTTTGAAAGGACACTCATCCTTAGATTGGCCAATCAAAATGTGAAAGTCTTGGTTCTTCATTAGGCTCAGCCAATCCGGAGCTCTGATGTCACTCCGGGAGGGGCGGCCCTTAATGCCCAACAGTGAGTCATTTTTATTCTTAATACAAGGGCAATTCAAATCTCGTCCTACAATTATATGATGTGGTTTATATTGCCATGTCCAATTGTCTAGAAGTGTGGAAACCTCATTTAGAAATCTCATTGAGGAGAAGGCAGTTGGATTCCAATAGATGTTAAGAATCAAAAACCGTTGGAATTCTGACTCCTTAGTTTCCTTCAGGCAAGTAATTTGCATAAAGGGATTGGGGCTATCACACATTTCCACTGATAAGCCAGAGCCGAGCTTGGTAAGGGTGAGGGGTCCTGATGCTGGGCGACCTCGATCCCCTCTGTAGGCCGGTGTACAAAAGGTCATATAGCCATCAAGACTGGGTGCCCCCCCGAAGCCAGGTTTCCTCTAAACAGATCACATTGATGCCCCTAATTGTAAATGTTGGTGTTCAGAAGGTGGACATGGCATCTTCCAAAAGGCCATCCTCCTATATAAATATTGTCGCTAACCAGAAAGTGAATTCTGTCCACCGTCCAAATGATCCTCATCTATTTGGGTATTATCTGATTGATTCGAAAACTGACCATGTGTAATTGTGCGTTTGAGGTTGCCCCTATTGCAGAAAGTGATCTTTAACAGGCCATTCAGTCTTCTCGCTGCCGTTTTTATTAATTCTGGCTCAAAGCCCTCAGACGGTTACGAGCCCTGATATTGTCGGAATTGTTGATGGAATAAGATGGCTCCAAGGAAAAATCGCCTCTAAATGATGAGACATCTAATCTCCTAGGGGAGGTTAGAAGAAACATAGGTGTTATTCTCTCCATGAATTCTTGACACTCAAAACCCATAGGTAGAAGCAAGTGTGCCATTTATAATAAAGAAGTCTTAACACCTTTAGAACATAGGTGGAGGATCACCCAAACAGTTACAAGCTCTTTTGGAAATTCCACTATTAGAATATTGTCAGATTGGAGAAAAGGCAACAGAGGAATATTATGGAAGAGACTTAGAGCATTGAACTGATTGAAGATTAAACCATCCCTAGCCGCTAGCAAACACTCAAGGGTTACCTTACATGAGTTAAAATTACATACCTTATTCTGAGACTTGTTCTCCAAATGTCTATTAACGTTAGAGGATTTGAGCCCCTTTAACCAACCACCAGAACATTTCTGATCGATCCCTCTAGGGTCCATCAAGCGTTGTTAAACATCTCGGGTAGTCACCATTGGCAAGGGGCCATTTGTGAATAAGATATCCCTACACCTCTCAGTCAATGTCTGGAAAGGAGAGTCACAGTCAGATGATCTCTGAGGGGTCCTTGGATTAAGTATGGTAATACCATGATTGCCAGACTGAGAAGCGCAAGTTGTCGTAGTCACAGACTGTGCGAGTCGAGAAGCATATGGAAGTTATGTTGTCGGTGAAGTGGATTTAAGAGTAGGTAACATATTTTTCTAATGACAGCTCCTCTGCTTCTAGCGTGCATGTGGAATGATTTAGGCACTCCTCATTTTTATCTGGCATCTGGACTCCCTCAATCGGTAACCCTCCTCTTTGTATATTTATGGGGTTGTTAACGCATTTCAGTAAGAGGCTGACAGGAGGCCGAAGGGAGGGAGGGCCCTGAGATTTAAAAGAGAAGGCTTTCTTCAATTTCTGCTCCTGAGGCTTTGTGTTGGTCAACTTTCTCATTAAGTTTCCTCTTCTTTCTTTGTTGAAAGCTTGGAAACTGTAGTGGGTCAGCCTTAGCTAAAATCTGAGAATCCAGTGTAGGGCAAACTGGTTGGTGTTTCATGGCGGTGGGCCCTTTTGATGTTAAATCTATGTTAATAGGAACCAAGAGCCCACTACCCTGCTTCAGTACCACCTCTGACAAACACACAACAGGAACTTCTTCAATATTTGCACCTTTCAATATGTATATTGTTTACATGATTTTCATTATCAGTAGGACCATCACCTATAGTTTGCTGGGAAAGAGCTGGGTCTCGGTTGGGAGAAGGACATGTCTTTCTATTTTTGGACCAGCGATATCAGTTGCAACAAGTCTAAAACTGCTCCCAATAGATATTTTTTATCAGCTCTCTCAAGGTTCAGGATGTCCTGCATTTAACCCTGAATTAGTTTTGAGCATCCAACCTCCTGATCTACTTGTGATTGGAGTGAAGTGATGAAGGCACTGGCGAAACAGGGGCCCCCGCAGCCTCCACGGTGCGGGGGGCCCCGCGACCACATGTTCTGGGAGGGGAGCCCACTTGGAGTTAAAAAATAAAAAATAAAAAAAATTGTTTTACTTTTTTATTTTTTTATTTTGCTTTTTGAATTCACTCTGCATATTTAAAGAAATGTATTTCTGTGACAGAAATACTTTCTTTATGAAGTCAGAATGAATACAAAAAGAAACATTCTTTTTGAAGTGCGGGTCTACCTCCACACCATGGCCCTCATTACGACCCTGGCGGAAAGGGGTTTACGCCGGCGTAAAGCATGGCGTACCTTTCCGCCTGACTACGAGTTCCCGTAGCGCCATGGTGATTTTTACGCCTGCTTTTTGCAGGCGGAAAAATCCATGGCGCTACGGGACTTGTTGTTAATTACGCCACCGTAATTTACGGTGGCGTAATTAACGCCTTCCCCACTCCCATTATACCCTATGGGGCAAAAATGGGAATGGGGAAGGGTAAATGGGGATTGGGGACTTACCGCCCCGCCAAGGTCGGAATGGGGCGGTAAGTCCGCCAACCACCATGGTGGAGTTGGCAGCTTAGCGCCATGGACCATGGTGCAAATTGCACCATGGTTCTCCGCCAGGGTCGTAATGAGGGCCCATGACATGAAGACCCTAGGCTGGAGGCCTCCATGTCGTGGGGTGTGGGGAAGCCCTATGACTTCAAAAATAAATAGTTTATTATGGTGTCTTCAAAAATAAACAATTTATTTTTGTAGTATTACGGCTCAACGCAACCCCATGACATGTGTGTGTGTGAGTGTATGTTGAAAGAGTGCACACAAATTTATGGGTGGCTGGGTATGCGTGTATGCGTGTACGGTGAAAGGTTGCACACTTAAATGTATGCGAGGCTGCCTGGGTGTGCCTGAAAGGTGAAAGGGTGCACACTTAAATATATAGGTGACTGTCTGTGTGAGTGTATGGTGAAAGGGTGCACACTTAAATGTATAGGTGGCTGCCTGCGTGAGTGTATGGTGAAACGGTGCACACAAATGTATAGGTGGCTGGGTTTGCATGCACAGTGAAAGGATGCACACTTAAATGTATGGGTGGCTGCCTGAGTGTGCCTGTATGGTGAAAGGGTGCACACTTAAATGTGTGGCTGGCTACCTGGGTGTGCCTGTATGGTGTAAGGGTGCACACTTAAATGTATGGATGGCTGGGTGTGCGTGTGTATATATGGCGAATGGTGTGTGTGCTTGTGTTCAGGGGTGCAAAACCTACATTTCAGGGGGACTAGCCCTTCAAAAGTTGGGAAAGGCGCTAAATTCACGTGTGGTTGGGAGGAGCAAACATATTTGTGTGGGGCATCTAACGCATTTTAGTGAGACTATTCTAGTGCAGCTTCAATGTTACAAGTAGTTAACTCTCTCCTTTAAGTCTGAATGCACCAACTTATGGACTGCTGGGAGGAATGACTGGTTTCCTGTTCCCTCTGTACCCTTCCAATCACTCCCCTGGCATGCAAGTCCTAAACCCACATCACAATTTCAATTGCTTAAAAAATGTGGCATTTGAATGCACGTACTAACAGTGAAATTCTGTACATTAGTAATTGCTGGGCCAGGCTCTTGTTAACAGTAAAACCCAGGTGCCGTTTAACATCCGTGTCCTTTTCTGTCCGGCAACTGCTCTGTAGGTCAGCCAAGTCAAGTCAACATAGCCCACAATTTCAGGGGGGGGTGCTGAAACCCAGTTATCTCAATGGTATTGCACCACTACTTGTGTTTAATTCCTTTATTACTTATTGGTAATATTCATTACTCCTAGCCCTATTCTTCCTCATCCCAGTACTTGTGTATGAGGCAGTACTTGTGTATGAGGCACTATACCTCATAGACAAGTACTGGGATGATGTAGAGGTACATGAAGGAAATGCCTGATTTAGCTACCTGTAATCTTTATTACTCCTACTCAGACTCTTCCTCATCCCAGTACTTACCTATGAGGCAAGGAGTCTCATACGCAAGCCCTGGGACAAGGAAGAGGGACGTGGAAGTAATTCTGGGCTAATGAGCTGATTTTGGAGGTCGGGTGGGGTATGGGAGGGAGAGAGGATGTGTGGGGTGGTTGGGATTGTGCAATAAATCATAACGATCATCCATGTCCATGCTTTGCAGGCATGATATGTGGTATTAGTGGCTAGAGAGGCATTTTGGTGCAGCCAGTCTAGTCATTCCTCAGTTTGGTATGACTTTTTTTAACAGGGCATTTCTGATAAAGCAGTTCTGCGAAGTGTAATTACCTGGCTAGACTGGCATTTTGGTTCTGCCAGTCTAACCGTTTCTTACTGCGGCACTGTATATTTTACTGGGCATCTGTGATAAAATGATATTGTATGATATGTCATATTTAATGCACCTGTACACAAGTCTTTTTAGTCACGACAAGATAAGGAAAGGAAAACAGGGAGGACACGACAAATGATCTTACTAAGCCTTATGTCATTCAGACTATGCAAGTGCGAGAACGAGAAGTGCAAGAGGAAAGGGAGATGGGAAGTGCAAGGGAGAGGGGAGGAGAAAACAGGGCAGAAATGCTCTGAGTAAGTGCAGCCAGGGCAGCGCGGGTCTGAGTAGTGCAAGGAGAACAAGGGACTGTAGGGTTGCAGTTGCAGTGCAAGGTTGACTGATCAAGAAAGAGCCTGGACTCAGTGAGACTGAGGGTAACCAAGCAACCAGTTGGTACAGCATACAGGGAAGTCAGCACGGGAGGGAGAGAGGGAGAGAGAGAGAAAGCAGAGGAGAAGAGGAACATTTTGAGCTGCTTCCAGAACTTCAGGTGGTCTGGCTCAAGTTTGGGAGGGGCAGGGAGGCCATTCCAAAGGGAGGCACCTGCAGGGGAGAGGGATCTACCCCCCCACACACTCTCTGTCTGGAAAAGCATATAACCTTTAGGGCTCGAGAAGGAACTTATTTTGGAAGAGAGTGTTGGATGTTGTGCAGATACCAGTCCCAGAAAGCCTTGTAGACAATGCAAAGGGTCTTGAACTTGATCCTTGCAGCCAGCGGGAGCCAGTGGAGAGAGTTCATGGCTGGAGAGGTACGGTCCTTGGGCTTGATAAGTCTAGCAGTCCTGTTCGAAGGGATTGTGTCCTCCGACGTATTCCTCATCTTAGATATATATCTCCTTCCAGCTCTGCTGGCCTCGGAAAATATTTTCTCTAGAGGGCGCTGCGCGTCGACGTCCTCCGAGTCGATGTCCCTCGACAGCTGCCGTGTCGACGTCATCCTGCCTATAAAGGCCGCGCGCAGCGTCCGTTGCTCAGTTCCGTTTTTCTGCGCTTACTCAGTGCCTCGGAATACCGTTGCTCAGTTCTTTTCAGATTAAACCTATTTACCTCGAGTTATTCGATCTGTACTCGATGGCTTCCTCGTCGGAACCGACAACTCCTCGATCCGGCTTCAAAAAATGCCGAGATTGTGGAAAAAAGATGTTACTGACTGACCCTCACAGAGTTTGTCTGTGGTGTTTGGGAGCTGAACACCATTGTTCGGAGTGCGAGGACTGTATGTCCATGACAGCTAAGGCCCTGAAGGAGCGTAGGGGGAAGCTGGAGAAAGGTAAGACTTTTAAAGCTTCTTCTTCGTCGACGAAGTCGAGATACTCGTCTCCTCGTCACCATTCGCGCTCCAGGTCTCGGAGTGGGTCCCATCACTCCTCGAGATCGAAGCACTCGAAGAGGAGTCGTCGAAGATCCCCTTCTCCGTCTTCCTCTTCCTCTGTTTCGCCAAAAAGAATCCCTTGCCCCACGAAACATAGTTCCCGGGCTGAATGGGAGGAATTCCACAAAAATATGATGAGCGTCTTCGAGAAAGCGGCCTCGACCCCCTCGCAGACTGCCGAGAGCGAATCTCTGGTCGAAAGACCAGAAGGTCAAAAACGCTGCGAGTCGCAGTACCCGGCGAAGGAAACCTCTCGAGCGCGTCTCGAACCCTCGAGTAGGACTATGACCTCCAAACCTTCCTGGAAGGTTCCGTCGACGCCGTCGACGAGGGTTCCGTCGACGCCGAGGTCGGTGTCTTCGACGCCGTTGTCGAAGGGACCTTCGACACACGGGTCTGTCGACTCGACGCCAGCTTCGACACCGGCGTCAACACCAAGAAAAGTCACGGTCACGACACACCCAGTGACTATCCCCAGGTCCTCGATGACGATGGCTTTGAGATTGTCGAGTAGAATCCCAATTCTGTCGAGGTCATCGAGGCCTCCGCCTTTGTTTTCAACGCCACGCTCGAAGCCTTCGAAGTCGGCGTCGACGACATCAACATTTTCGAGGCCGATAATGACAAGTTCGGCACCCTCTGCCTTGGAAATGGGATTTACTCCCTTTATGAGTTCAGACTAATTTAGAACTATGTCCTCAATTTTGGAAGAGGGTGAATTGTCTGAACAGGAAGACACATTTGAGTTGCAGGGACCTGTAACCCCAATTAGAGAGGAATTTTCCTCTGAAGAACGCAGTTTAAAGGATCTTCATGATTCCTTACATGAGGCAAGTGGGTTAGACACTTCCCCTGAGGTGGAGTTTGCTAGGCCAGACCCGGGGGAGCATGCTGAAACCCCCTATAGAGCCTTAATGGCCAGGATCACAGAGTTTATGGGGTGGTCTGCACCTTCACAATCTTTCCAACAAGATGACCTCACGGATATTCTTGATAAAGGCCCACAGGAGGATCCTGTGGTGCCTTTCCATAAAGCTCTTCAGAGGAAGATTATGACGAACTGGGAAACCCCAGATGTCGTCCCGGCAGTAAATAAAAAACTGTCTACAAAATACAGGGTATCCTCTACAGACCCGGAGTTTTTGTCAAAACACCCATCCCCAGAAAGTCTGGTGGTACAGGCAGCATCTTCTACCGATGTCAAGACGGCTTATCCTACCGTCCCACAGGACAGGGACGATAAAAAATATGATGCTATGGCAAAGAACGTTTTTTCGGCATGTAGCATGGGGTTAAAATCTGTGAATGCTACTTGCACCCTTGCTAGATTCAGCCATACACTTTGGGAGTGTGCTTCTACAGCGGCTGACTGCATCCCGGAGGGAGAAGAAAGGGAGGCGTTCCTGAATATCATACAGGACGGTAAAGACGCTATGTGCGAATCCCTCCAGACGGGCATTGATTCGGCTGACAGTATCAGCAGAGCAATGGCGGCAAGTACAACAACCAGGAGATTTGCTTGGTTGAGAAAGTCTGGTTTTGCCCCAGATGTGCAAGCCAGGCTCTTGAACATGCCATTCGATGGCTCTTCTTTGTTTGGGAAAAAGGCAGATGACAGTTTAGAAAAACTGCAAACTTCAAAAGCAGCAGCAAAATCCCTAGGCGCTGCAATCCGTCAGACACCTTTTCGTCCCACAGGAACCTCTGCGAGAGGCAAGTCCTTTCGCTTCTACTCCGCATTCGGAAGAGGTAGAGGACGACCGGCTCAAAGGGGACAAAGAAGAACTACCCGAGGTGGACGGGGTAGATATTCAAAGGCCGCAGCAACAGCAGGTGCCTCTTTACCATCGGCATCTGCATCAGCCGCCCCAAAACCACTCTGAGGACTTCCCTCACAGGACACCTGTAGGAGGCAGGTTGACTCAACATCTGGCGGAATGGCAGGCTATCACGTCAGATGCTTGGGCATTGGAAACAGTTGCCCAAGGTTACTGCCTGCCTCTCCTACGCATACCTCAGAGTCATCCACCGGGGATCAGCCCTCAGAAAGCTCCAGATCCGCTCCTCTTGCAGGAAATTTTGGACCTGCTAGAGAAAGGTGCCATAGAACCGGTACCTGTAGCGGAGAGGAACAAGGGCTGGTACTCCCCTTACTTTCTCATTCCAAAGAAAGACGGAGGACTGAGACCCATCTTGGACTTGCGAGAATAGAACAAATTCCTCAGAAAAGACAAATTCAAGATGGTCACTCTTTCTCAGATCCTCCAGACCCTTCAGTTCCAGGACTGGTTGGTATCTCTGGACCTTCAGGACGCTTATTTCCATGTGCCTATCCATCTCAAACACAGGAAATACCTGAGGTTCGCAATTGGCAACTCTCACTATCAATTTCGAGTGCTACCATTTGGGCTGACCTCCGCCCCGAGGGTCTTCACCAAGTTAATGTCGGTAGTGGCGGCAAGTCTAAGGAGGGAAGGGATTCATGTCTACCCCTACCTGGACGATTGGTTGATCAGGGCTGTCTCTTCAGAACAAGCTCAGATCCAACTAAATCACGTGTGCCACTCCCTTCACAGACTGGGCTTCTCCCTCAATTTAAAGAAGTCACAAATGATACCATCGCAGAGACTCAAGTTCATAGGAGCGATCCTGGACACTTCCCTGGGAAAAGCCTCGCCACCACCAGAGGTGAGGGCTCAAGATATTCTACAGATGGTTACCAAGTTTCAAAATGCCCAACGTCTCCCAGCCTTCAACTTTTTGAGGTTGCTAGGCCTCATGGCATCCTGCATTTTCCTAGTGCCAGAGGCTCGCCTGAGAATGAGATCCCTCCAGTGGGCACTGAGGACTCAGTGGTCACAATTCTCAGGGAGAATGACAGATCTTCTTCAGGTTCCCGACAGGGTGGCTCGAGAACTTCAGTGGTGGGCCTGTCAGGAGAACATTCTGAAAGGAGAACATTTTTGGCAACCCTGGCCGGAGATAACAGTAGTCACGGATGCCTCACTCACGGGGTGGGGAGCCCACGCCAACGACTTGACCATCAGCGGTCGTTGGTCACCATCGGAGTCCAGACTACATATCAACCTGTTAGAACTGAGAGCCATCTGACTTGCGCTGAAGGCGTTCCTGCCAGCTGTACAAGGGAAAAACGTCCTGATAATGACGGACAACACAGTGGCCATGCATTACCTCAACAAAAGAGGAGGCGTAGGATCACTACCCCTGTGCAGAGAGGTGATGCAGCTCTGGTTTTGGGCAATCCAAGAAGGAATCTCTCTATCGGCAGTTCACCTAGCCAGAGAGAAGAACTTGACAGCGGACGCTCTGAGCAGGCAGAGCACAGTCTCCCACGAGTGGGAACTAGCTCAGGAAGTCCTTCAAGAGATCTTTGCCCTTTGGGGAACCCCTCAGGTGGATCTGTTCGCCACCAGCGTCAACAGGAAATGCGATCTGTTCTGCTCAAGGGAATTTCCCCCGAGAGGAGCTCTGGGAGACGCGTTCATAGTGGACTGGGAGTTTCCGCTTCTGTACGCGTTCCCACCGGTCCCTGTCATTCCTCAAATGATCAGGAGGTTGAGAAGATTCCGGAGAACCATGATCCTAATTGCCCCGGATTGGGCCAGGAGAACGTGGTACCCGGACCTTCTAGACTTGTCCATCTGCCCTCCAATTCGACTTCCACTCAGAGAGAACCTACTCTCACAGAAGGGAGGTCAGGTTCTCCATCCAGACATCAAAACCCTCAACCTTCACGCTTGGCTTCTGAAAGGTTGAGGTACAAGGATTGGGACCTCCCTGATGATGTTATGGAGGTGTTGCATTCAGCAAGGAGGCCAGCAACAAAGTCTTTATACCGCTGCCGTTGGAACAGATTTTGCAGCTGGTGTAGAGAACAGAATATCGACCCTTTTTCATGTAGTACACCAATGGTGTTGTCCTTCCTTCTATATTTGGCGAATTCAGGCCTTCAAGTTGGCACCATTAAGGGCTATCTCGCAGCGCTATCCATCTTTAAGCGCACTGCGGAAGAACCATCCTATTTCAAATTACCCTTGGTAATACAGTTTCTAAAGGGGTTAACAAATGTTTATCCCCCAAGACCATTCCAAGTTCCCCTATGGGATTTAAACTTAGTACTAACTTTCCTGATGGGCACACCTTTCGAACCACTCCATTCTTGTTCGTTAAGATTCCTTACCCTTAAAACTGTTTTATTAATAGCACTTACATCTGCTAGAAGGGTGAGCGAATTACAAGCTCTTTCTTGTAAACCCCCTCACACAATATTTCACAAAGACAAAGTTGTCCTGCAAGTGAAGCCTAATTTCCTCCCAAAGGTGGTTTCTGAATTCCATATCACTCAGAAGATTACCCTACCATCTTTCTATCCTCCTCCTCACCCGGGGAAAGAGGAAGAGAGGTTACACAGGCTAGACCCTAGAAGGGCTTTAAGTTTTAAATCAGTAGACTAGCCAGGATAAGACAGGCAGACCAGCTGTTTGTAGGTTACGTAGGTCACAAGCTGGGGTTACCAATAACTAAGCAGACCATTTCCAGATGGATCATTCTAGCCATTCTGGAATCTTATAAACTGGCAGGGAAAGAGCCCCCTCAAAACCTTAGGGCTCATTCGACCAGAGGTATTGCAGCTTCATCGGCCCTCAAAAGAGGCGTGCCGGTTAAAGACATCTGTGCGGCCGCTACATGGTCGTCTGTCCATACCTTTACACGTTTTTACAATTTGGATTCCTCCTCCAGTCAAGAGACTAGGTTTGGAAGGGCTGTACTGCATTCTATTCATCAATAGAAGACAGCGTGAAGTCAGTACTCCCTCCTCCAATAATAGAATACTGCTATGGGAGCCTATCTAAGATGAGGAATACGTCGGAGGACACAATCCCTTCGAAGAACAAGTTACTTCTTACCTTGTAACGTTCTTTCGACGGGATTTTCCTCTGACGTATTCCTCATCGGCCCTCCCATCCATCCCCGCAGTTCTACTTCCCGTGTTGTTGCAGCTTACGCTCCTTCAGGGTGATTAGTCTAGTCCAGAAAGTATTATTGTGGGCTACAAAACGGAACTGAGCAACGGACGCTGCGCGCGGCCTTTATAAGCAGGATGACATCGACGTCGATACGGCGGCTGTCGAGGGACATCGACTCGGAGGACGTCGACGCGCAGCGCCCTCTAGAGAAAAAAAATTCCGAGGCCAGCAGAGCTGGAAGGAGATATATATCTAAGATGAGGAATACGTCGGAGGAACATCCCGTCGAAAGAACGTTACAAGGTAAGAAGTAACTTGTTCTTCTGAATTAGTTGCAGAGGGCAGAGAGTAGAGGCAGGGAGATTGAGAAAGTGCCTGGTGCAGTAGTCCAGCCTAGAGAGAGCCAGGGCTCGGGAGACAGTGAGCCTCTGGGGGAAAGTGATTAAGGGAAGAGTCCCTTTGAGGAGTGCAGCTGGAACTTCTTGGCGATGTCCGAGATGTGAGGAGAGAAAGGGAGAGTGGAGTTGAAGATGACACCAGGAATGAGAGAGAGCGTAGAGTAGGCTGAGTGGAGCCTGAAGGAAAGCTGAGTGTCATCTGCATAACACTGAAAGTTAGAAAAGGCAGAAATCAAGTAGGCCAAAGGGGCCAAGTAGAAGTTGACAAACCAGGGTGAGAGGATAGAGCCCTGGGGAACACCACAGGTAGAGAGAAGTGATAGAGTGAAAGGGACCAAGTTGGACCTGGAAGGGGCGTCCAAGAGGAAGGAGGTCAGCCATTCAAGGGCCTGATCCATGATGCCCAGGTTCTCACGGAGTCGATTTATCAGGATGGCGTGGTTGACAGTGTCAAAAGCAGAGGAAAGTTCAAGAAGGATGAGGACAGAAGGAATGCTGGAATCAAAGATAGAGATCAGATCTTCACAGGTGTTCAGGAGAGCAGTTTCCGTGCCTTTGGCAGCTCTTAAGCCAGACTGATGGCCATGGAGACTACCAACAGATTCAGGGTGGAGAGTAAGCTGGAAGATGGCCAGCTTTTCCAAGAGTTTGGGAGAGGTGAAAGTTCCAGTGGCAAAGGAATGATTACAGAAATAGGCCAAGGCTGGAGCAAGGGTGTCAATGTGGTCCTTGATGGTTCTGGAGGAGCAGGCGAGCACCTGTTTCCACAACACTTTCATAGATGGGCTTGTCTAGAAACCTTGTCAGGTGTTAGAGAGAAAGAGGAGAAAGGCGGAGGAGAGGGAGAGATGGCCAAAGGGGGCAGAGAGAGGAAGAGTGAGAGGAAGAGGAGATAGTGGACAGGATGTCCTGAGTTTTAGCAGAGAAGCGAGAGGCCAAAGCCGTACAGAGGGCCTGTTGAGGGAACAGGAGAGGTAGAGACCGCAACAGGATTGGCAAGTTCCATGCAGATTTTAAAGAGTTTGGATGTGTTGTTAGAGGCCGCAGAGATGCAAGATTGAATGTGTGCTCTCTTCTTGATGAGTCTTATTGCTTCGACGGGCATTTTGGTGCAACCAGTCTCAGTATGTCTAAATGTGGCCTGGCATGCTTCACTGTAATGTTATTATGTGTCTACACTGGTCTGCATTGTGCAGCCAGTTGGACATGTTTTCATTGTGGCATGGCATTTATAATGGCAAAGCATTAATGTTCATGTCCACTGTTGGTGACTTGCATTTATTGGATTGGTGTTACCCTGCAAAACAATAGCAAACCCTGTGTTTGTTAGCAAATTTTCTCAAAATGTGTGCTGTATATTGCATTATAATACATATTTATATATTTTTTGTAGTGCGGTGTGCGGCATACCCCTTCTGCAGCACGTTTGTGCGTATGGTGCAAGCATGTTAATCTATGCCGGCCCACAGTGTGGCGCGACCCGTGATTTGTTGCCGAGTTGGGGGGGCCCTCAGTATGACTGGCAGGGGGCCCCCCTGATCTAGTGTTACGCAACTGGATGAATGTATCAACGCCAATAATGTTCTTTGATCCTTTGCATTCTCATTTATAGTCTCATAGGGTTTTAAAAATGGATTCAGTAAGATCGAGATACCGGCCCTCATCTTGCAATGTAGATTAAATGCAGAAGAATTAATTTTAAAATGCAAGTCTTCCGACTGTTTAGGGGAGAAGACAGAGTTTTCCCTGGAAATCTTAGCGGTTTGATCAAAAAGGCTCTTATTCTGTGTGCTGGGACCCCATCATCTCTGTTGAAAAGGAAATTAGATGACGAGGGACCTCGGTTCTAGCAGAGTTTGTTGCATCCGTTGAGTAACCATCTTCTATACGAAAATCTGACTTAACCATATTAGAAGCTATCTGTCACAAAAGCGGTGAATGCGTTAGAGCATCACTCTCTATTTCACTGAACAGTTCAATGCCCGTAGGCAATAAGGACTGTCCCTGATCTTGAATATTGTCAGGTCCATTGAGGTCTAGAGAAGTTGAGGTGACCTCCAGCACATTAAATTGTGGCTCCGTTGTAGTGGTAAAAGACAAGACTTTTTCAAATGTCGAGAGGTCCTTAGAGCCTTCTTTTACACATCCCTTCATTTCCTCACTCTCTCCCCTGGGTGGATAGCAGCTGCCGGACCAAAACTGCCTCTCAATATATCATTGCCGTGCCTCACAAGATAGTCGCCGGCTCCTGCTCTTGTTCTACAAATAAAGGACCTGAAGACTGGCATTCAGTATTCAGGACCTTCAGATAAGGGGCAAATCCACTCAGGAGGATCTCTGCATCTGTCAGATCTCGCTGAAGACATAAAGGGGGCGTTCCTCTATTATCAGTATTAGAATCTGCCATAGTAATGGAATTCGCAGCACCAAAAGATGGTGAAGTGTCTAGAGATATCGATCTCTGTTTGACTAGGTTTTTTGCTTTCAAAGACCGCTGCATTACATCCCGTCAGTAGAATACTGCAGCCAGGTTTTAGCATCTTTCATCAGCCATTTTGAACCTTTTTGAGTGCTCCCATCTGATAGTAGAGAATGTGGGGATGACTCTTTTTGCAGTTTATCAAGCTTTAACAAGGTTTCACTCGCCTGAGCTTTAGATTGCAGCTTGTACGGGCATCAGGAAAAAACGCCTCCGATCTGACAAGGAAGACATGGCTGCCCGCACCCTGGAATCAATGTTGTACTTCCCGTCCTCCCAGTCAGCACTGAAAACACTCCACGCACTGCGTGTCCCTCCGCCACTGACGTAGGGATTTTAAGGGTTGGATCCAACAGTAGCTAGCAGAGTAGTAATGGTAGAAAGACGTCCAGCCAGGCAATGCAGCGCTCCAACACTGACAACACTCCTCGCACTCTGCGTCAGGAGTAAGGATTTTAAGGGTTGGGACCAACAGCAGCCAGCCGAGTAGTAATCTACAAAGACTTCCAGCCAGGCAACGCAGCGCTTACAACACTGACAACCCTCCCTGCACTCTGTAATAACCTTCAGTGCTTGGGTCTTGCAGCTGGTCAGATGTTGATATTTCCTTCCCTACTGAAAAAGGCCACCATACAGACCGCCACCCCTTTACAGCAACCAGAACTGAAGCTCCAAGAAGAACTGAGAGCCCTGCTTTTGAAGGGTGCAGTGGAAGATGTACCACTCCAAGAGAGAGAGTAGGGCTGGTATTCTCGCTATTTCCTGGTACCCAATGTTAGGGAGAATTCTCTGTTTAGGCTGAATTTCCTAACCTAGTGAGTCCCCCAGCAGCTTTGCTGGATTTTTGGGGTTTAATTTTTTCTCCTGCCAAGAGTGAGACTCTTTTACCCTCACTCTTGGACATGATTTGAGTGTGATCCTTTGACTCTAGATGTGTTTAATGGGCTATGGGGTCTTTTACTCCATAGGGCTTCATGTGTTTTTGTGATGTGTGTTACATAGCACCCTCAGTGCAGTAACACAGAGGTGTCATAGTGACCCCCTAGTATAGACTCCATACCCTGGGGCTGACTACTGTCTCCCAGGGCATGTAAATTCACCATTGACTTTACTAGTCTTGAATTCTGAACAGAACCAGTACAAACCATCATATTGTGGACGTACTGGCTGGGGCAATTCGATTGCCCCGGGGTCTGTTAGTCGAGGGGGCACGTCTCCATCCCCCCTGATCGAGTTTTGGCTGGTGGCAGTGGATACTACTTTTTATATTCAACCGCAAATATTTCTCTATGGGATTTTCCCATTGTTCAAGGCTACTATCTTCATTTATTTAATTACGATAGCCTCGAACATGCCGCCGGTTTATTTATTTATTATTAATTCTCCGGTTGGTATTTTTTGCCAAAACTCGGTTCTAAAATGGCGTTTGTGTTCTCTTCTGTGACTCCAACCCAAGTCGAGCCCTTTGTTCCACTTTTTGGCGGGCTTCTCCACAGAAGCCCTCCAAAGTGGTGCCGCTCTGTCTGGGGTACTTAGGAGGGGTGGAGGGGGATTTAGGCACCCTGGACTGAGTTGCCTAGGCAACTCAAGTCACACTCCGTCCTGATTGGCCCAAGTGGTGAGCCGGCCGGCTCACCATTTAGCATGTTTGAGTGACAGCTAGGCTGAGTGAATGGGGGTTTTCAGCATAAAAGCAGGGCTTTGGGGACTGGAACTTCAGAAGTCGCCACAGGACCAAAGAATCCGACGAGGGAGAAGCTGAGCCGACCTGCTACGAGGACACCACCAGTGGAGCCCTGCAGAACGTCTCACGACTTTTCCCAACGACAGAGGAGATCTCCCGCCGGAGAGTCTTCTTCCTTTGACTGGTGGGGATAACCAGTTTCACCGTCTTTTCGCATCGACGCATCACATGGCCGCCTTGCCTGTGCCAAGCACCCCTTTAACCGGAAAACTCCGCGGCTGGTTTCTTCCCTGGCAGTGCAAAGCCTTCATCTTTCCTCCAAGTCGAGATCTTCTCTTCCTCTGGACGACGCTGAGACTTGCACCCGCTGCCAGGAACAACTGCCACCACTGGAGGATCCTTCCCACTTAAGGTACCGTGTTCCGCCTGGCTTCCCTTGCCACCGACTGTACGGGGTAGATTTAGCCCCCGGCTTTCGAACCTGGGTTAGCCTGGGACACCTGGCTAAACTTTTCTGAGACTTGTCTGATAAGGAATAAGGGTTGTATATATCATAATAGTAACTGTGTTTAGAGTGTTTTACAAATAAGAGTGCTGGAGTGTTTCAAACAGTGTGTGTTTAAATAAATAATTATATACTTTGATACCAAAGCTCTAGTCAGTGTTTGCTTGTGCTATTGTATCTGAGTGCCTATTGTGTATACTTTGCATACTGCCTAACTCTTCTTGAGGGAAGTCTGACTGCTCAGCCACAGCTACCAGGTAAATCTGGGTGGTACAGACTGCTACCAAGTGGGTTTATTGCTAACACCTGTAGTCCTAAATCTTTTGCAGTGGTCCCAAAGGGAACTGCACAGGTTTCTGCCTAACACTGGTGTACAGCGGTGGGATTTGTATTGAGTATACATTTTAGTGTGCATTAGGATACCTTAGTGCAACTAACCACAAAGCTTAGCACTGAAAAAGTAATCTTGTAACCTGTTAACTATGGAAAGTTATAGTCAAGAGTCCCTTGCTACTAAAACTGCTGATTGTTTAAGAGTTCTCTGTAAGCATAAGAATCCCCTGACTAGAGGCAAGAAAATGGAGCTAATAGAAAGGTTGTTAGTTAACCAAAGCCTGGATGATGGTTCAGAGGAACCAACCACTCCAGCAACTGTAGATAACAGTATTGAGATTGAAACTGAACAAAATGTTGATGATCTTGAGGAAGAGTCAGAGGAGGAGGGTGAGCCTGCTGTGACTGTCCCCCCTAGGCCTCTGTCTGCTCTACCTGCTGTACCTACTGGAC
This sequence comes from Ambystoma mexicanum, assembly GCF_040938575.1. Lineage (NCBI taxonomy): Eukaryota > Metazoa > Chordata > Amphibia > Caudata > Ambystomatidae > Ambystoma > Ambystoma mexicanum. Next base: position 1,047,813,732 of record NC_090926.1, read on the forward strand.
CTTTACCAGGTCCCACATTTAGTCCTCAATACTTTGAACTGGAGAGAATGAAACTAGAATTGGAGTATAAGAAACTTAATGCTCAAACTGAAAAAGAACTAAGGCTAAGGGAAATGGAGCTCAAGCATGAGCTAGAAATGAAGACATTGTTGAAAATGCTTCTCTCTCTGGCTCCTCTAGACGTTCCAGTCCTAAAAGACACCGGATGCCTAAAGAATTGGTTGGTATGTATGAGCCTAAGTTGGATGTGTGTGTTGGATTGGTTGTCTCTGTTTGAATATAATCATGGGCTCCAGAACATCACAGGAAATTACTTACTCACCTGGTTGTTCCCTAGGCTTCCCCCTGTTGCAACTGATGTGGTAATGGAGTTGGGGGAGGAGGTGAATGTGTGAAACTAGCTTTGACAGCTAGATTTGGGAAGACCCCTTCCCAGTATCTTATGAGGTTTACAACCCTCAAAAAGCATGATGGTACCCCTTGGGCTACCTGGGTGAGTGAAGGGTTGAAAAACATAGAGGGATGGATTAAGGGTTACAAGGTGAACACTTATGAAGGTATGAAAAATCTTTATATGTTGGAGTCAATTTATGATGCCTGCTCTCCTGAGCTCAGACAGCACTTGGCTGATTCAAAGGAATTAGATTCCAGAAAGCTGGCTAAGGCTGCTGACTTGTGGGTTGCCAACAGGGCCACTCACAAGGATTCTGGGGTAACTCAGAAGAAGGATAAGGGTAAACAGCCTAAAAAGGACTCCAAAGAGAATTCTAATACTGCAAATTCCAAAGGGGGCCCCAAACAAAACCATAAGGGTAAGCCACAAGGGAAACCAACTCAGGCTAGTGTACCTTCTGGTGCAAAACCAGAAGGAGGTCAGAACAAGCCTCCATTCCAGCGAGCCTTTGGCTCATGCTATGTTTGTAAGGCCACTGACCATGTGAAAGGAGATCCCAGATGCAAAGGTAAACTTCCAGGGACCCAGCTTGCCTCCTTAGCCTTCGCTCCAGAAGAGGAAGTCTCAATGGCAAGTGGAAACTTTCTACTGCTGGCTGATGAACCCATTGGTGTCTCAGCCAGTGTTTCTTTAGTCTCTCTGGGGTTGTGGGAACAACATAATTTAGATGTATATACTTCTATCCCAGATAATACTAAAGAGTATTATAAAGACAGTGTCCAGGTGAATGGTCAGGAGACTCCAGCCATTAGGGACACTGAGGCCAACATAACTGTGGTGGATGAATCATTTTTCAAGGCAGAGGATCTTGCTAAGGCAACCAAATGCCTCACCAAGTTAGCTGGAGGGCCTGTGCAGATGTGTTCCCAGTTACCAGTTCTCATCCATTGTAATGATATGGCTGTAAAGATACCTGTCAGTATACAATGTGATGTACCAGGTAGGGGTCTGTTAGGTAATGACCTGAAAGCTCTTGGAGTTGTGTCACATACCCCCAGACCTCCTAGTAAAAGGTTACAGGAGCTCACAAAACCTGCAAGAGAGAAAACCCTGCGAGGGTTATCTCAGGAGATGATGACAGAGATCACTCCTCTCCCACTGGAGCAACTTACTGCAGTAACTACCAGATCAGGAGCAAAGGGGCAACCCAAGACTCCTAGGAAAAAGCCATCAGCAAGCACTCCAGTGCTTCCGACAAGGACTTCCCCTAGGTTGTCCACAGTTACACCTGTATCTCCACCTCCAGCTGAGGCTGAGCGGGAGGTACAACCCTGTGTGGTTGAACTAGACTCTGAAGAAGAGCTAGTAGGAGGCCAAGAACTTATTGGAGATCTGGACCCTGAGGACCATCCTGAGCTGCAGTCTTTACTGGCAGAAGGTGGGCCCAGCAGGGCAGCTTTTCGTAAGGGACAAAGAGAATGTACAACTCTGGAGGGTCTCCGCCACCAGGCAGCTTTTCAGGCTGATGGGCAAGAGCCTGGGAAGTATAGGTTGCACTGGGAAGATGGCCTCTTCTACGGTGAACCAACTGAGTCTGAACCTGGGGACTACAAGCGCCGTGTAGTACCTCAAGAAAACAGACAACAGTTCTTGCACTTAGCCCACGAGATTCCTTTGGCTGGTCACTTGAGTTTCAAGAAGACCAAGGAAAGGCTCTCACTCTACTTCTATTGGCCAAAAATGGGGGCTGAAGTAGATAAGTTTTGCAAGAGCTGCCATACCTGCCAAACTTCTGGTAAGGTTGGCTCCAAGAATGTGGCACCTTTAGTGCCTCTCCCAGTTGTGGGAGTCCCATTTGAGAGGGTAGGGGTTGACATTGTTGGTCCCCTTGATCCCCCAACCTCCTCAGGCAACAGGTTTATCCTTGTTGTAGTAGACCTTGCTACTAGGTACCCTGAGGCAATTCCTATGAGGACTGTTACAGCTGTGGGTAAGGCCCTCCTTGGCATTTTTACCAGGGTTGGGTTTCCTAAGGAAGTAATATCCGACAGGGGGTCAAACTTTATGTCCCACTACATGAAAGCCATGTGGAAAACCTGTGGAGTTACTTACAAGTTCTCAACCGCATACCACCCTCAGACAAATGGGTTGGTAGAAAGGTTTAACAGAACCATGAAGGGCATGATAGGTACTTTAGAGGAACCCCTGAAAAGAAAGTGGGACCTTCTACTGCCATGCCTTCTCTTTGCTTATAGAGAAGTCCCTCAGGAGAGAGTAGGTTATTCTCCCTTTGAACTTCTCTATGGCCATCCAGTCAGAGGTCCGTTGGCCCTGATTAAGGAGGGATTGGATGGTGCTCCTCCCCTCAAGCCAGTCAGAATGACTGACTATGTGATAGGTCTCCGGAGGAGAATGTCACACATGATGGCAGAAGCTAGTGATAACCTGAAAGCTGGACAAGCTTTGCTCAAGCATTGGCCTGATCAAAAGGCTAACATGGTTGAGTTCACTCAAGACCAGCTAGTTCTCATTATGCTCCCAACAAGGCAGATGGCCTTGCAAGACAAATGGATGGGACCCTTCAAAGTTGTGGGAAAACTTGGGGAGGTCAACTATTTGGTGGATCTGGGCAGACCCAGGGAAGCTCTTAGAGTCTTCCACACCAATCGACTGAAAGTGTACGTCTCCAGACCTGAAGTAGGAGCCTTGCTTCTAGCTTCAGCAGCAGAGGAAGAAGAGAGTGAATCTCTCCCTGATCTCCTCAGAGGTGTACCTTTAGATGAGAAAATTGAAGGAGACAATCTCTCTTCAGATCTGACACCTGAGCAACAAGAGGAGTGCAAATCCATGTTAAATCAGTTTGCCTCACTGGACCTAAGAATCTGACGAGGGAGAAGCTGAGCCGACCTGCTACAACAACACCACCGGTGGAGCCCTGCGGAACCGTCTCACAACTTTTCCCAACGACAGAGGAGATCTCCTGCTGGATGGTCTTCTTCCTTTGACTGGTGAGGATAACCAGTTTCACTGTCTTTTCACTTTCCCGACGTATCTCGTGGCCGCCTTGCCTGTGCCAAGCAGCCCGGCAACCGGAATACCACGCTTTACCACGACCGCGAAATAAAGGGTAATACCTTTAACCGGAAAACTCTGCGGCTGGTTTCTTCCCTGGCAGTGCAACGACCTTCATCTTTCCTCCAAGTCGAGATCTTCTCTTCCTCTGGATGACGCTGAGGCTTGCACCCGCTTCCAGGAACAACTGCCACTTCTGGAGGATCCTTCCCACTTAAGGTACCGTGTTCCGCCTGGCTTCCCTTGCCACCGACTGTACGGGGTAGATTTAGTCCCCGGCTTTCGAACCTGGGTTAGCTTGGGACACCCTGGCTAAACTTTTCTGAGCCTCTCTAAACTCTTTTCGAACTCTCTGCAAGACTTTCAAAGCTTAGTGTAACCGTGTGATCTTGGACGCATTTGTGCTCTGCTCTCTCTAAGAGTGGGCCCAGCCTATGGACTTTGGCTCACCAGTGGCTTTTGCTCTTCTGCCTTGCTTAAAGTGTTTCTAAATCTTAGAGTGGTGTATCTTCACATATTCTGCCTTTTTCCCTCCCTTTTTCATGAACTTATTGGAGTGCCATCTATAGTTAAGCGCTCACCTCTGTCTGGAAATAATTGGTGTTAACTAAGACTTGTCTGATAAGGAATAAGGGTTGTATATATCATAATAGTAACTGTGTTTAGAGTGTTTTACAAATAAGAGTGCTGGAGTTTTTCAAACAGTTTGTGTTTAAATAAATAATTATATACTTTGATACCAAAGCTCTGATCAGTGTTTGCTTGTGCTATTGTATCTGAGTGCCTATTGTGTATACTTTGCATACGCCTAACTCTTCTTGAGGGAAGTCTGAGTGCTCAGCCACAGCTACCAGGTAAATCTGGGTGGTACAGACTGCTACCAAGTGGGTTTATTGCTAACACCTGTAGACCTAAATCTTTTGCAGTGTTCCCAAAGGGAAATGCACAGGTTTCTGCCTAACACCCAAGAAAGGGGGAGGACCCCGTCCTATCCTGGACCTAAATAAGTTCCTGAGGAAGGGCACGTTCAGCATGGGGATGTTGAGAGAAATTCTCCAGGCTCTATAACTCCAGGACTGGTTGGTGTTGCTCAATCTTAAGGATGCTTATTTCCATGTGCCGATCCACCGAAATAACAGTTGATTCCTGAGGTTCGTTATTGGGGACAATCACTATAAATTCAGAATGCTCCCTTTTTGGTCTAACCTTCTATCAGGTTCTGCAGGGATGTTAGAGAGTGCTAGTAGGTAGATCTTTATCCTGAAGTTGGTTTGGCCTTTACTTTCCCTTGCAGAGTGTGGGAAGTGTCCCTGGCCAAGATGGAGGTTCTTTGCAGGCTCCCTGATTGGCTGGAGACTCCAGAAGGGGAGACAATGGACATTCTAAACTGCCTTTCATTGTCAATAAGCCCAGCTGAGATGATATGTTTTGTGTTAGTTCCAGTATTTAATGCCTAGAATGTCTATTGGGTTGTTTGCAGCAGATACTGTGTTTTGGAAAACATAAGGAGCAGATCAAGAGTCACGTAGAGTCAGCAGAGGTTTTCACAGAAGCCCTGAAGATAAGTGACAGTGCTTCAGTTACATTACTCTATGCTGCATAGATCTCAAAACTGATTTAACTGTAAAAATCTTCATAGTTCTAAAAATACAGCCCAGAACTAGGATTTCATGTAAAACAGTTTCTCCAGCGAGCGTCTTGCTCAATCTACATTTGAATTGTATATAGTTTTGTAACGTTGAGCAGAGTCTGATTGCTAGGTTACCGGCTCCCGCGTGTCAGCCTTCTCATCAGCTGCTTTACACGTTCTATTGCTGCTTAGTTGCTGGTCATACTAGCCTGTGTGTAAATAGACGTGCCCGCTTGGTGTCTACAATCCGGAGGCAGTGCGTGGTAGCGATTTGTGAGTTTTTTTCCGTTTGTAGTTATTTTTCTCTTGCGCGCATGCTCGGTGGGCCAAGCTCTCTTGAACAGTTTGCGCGTGTGCGCGTTATGGAGATTAAGCAGCCTGAAGGCAGCGCACGTGCGTGGTGGGTCAGTCCATGCTAATTTATAGCGCGCGTGCGCGGATCCGAAATCTGGCACCAAATTCAAGCACTTGTGCCCGGAGATGACACTACCTTGATGGCGCGGTGTGCATGCACGGTTTTGACGACAATCTTCAAGTTCTCATGCATAAGCTCGGAATACAAAGATTTGAAGGACACAGATATTTAAAAGATAAAATAATTCGTTTTTATAAGGAAAATAAGATATTTAAAAGTAATCTGAAAATAGAGAATTTCAAACAGAAAACGTTATTTGGAAAAGTAAACCTTACAAGTAACCTGAAACAGAGACCCTTGAAAAGAGGCAGCTTCCTGTGTGGGCACAGTGAGCAGCCTTCTTAGTCACAGTTCCGGTACAGACTATCTTATGGGATTCCCAGGCTGAGGCAGTGTCCAAGGGAAATCTGAAGGAGTGTGAGCCGAACTCAAATCAGCAGAGGTTTCACAGGAGCAGCGACAGATGGCTTGGGAGTTTTAAGATTGCAACTGGTAAACTGAACTTCTAGCAGGTATATCCTCCTCTAGGCAATCAGTAGAGGAGTAGCAGGTTTGGTGGTGAAACTGTTTGGAGCAACCTGGCATTTTCTTATTTTATCCCTTTCATTCTTTCCCTTAGGAGTGAAACATGCAGAACTGTATTTAACATTAGTTCTGTGTGTCACACTTTTGGGGGATTGTTAGGGGTACAGCAGCTTCTGCAGACGACTGTCTGGAACTCTCAGCCTGACACCTCCTTACCCAGAGTCTTCATCAAGCTAATAGCAGTAGTGGCGGTTCACCTCAAGAGATCCGGCGTCCATGTGTTCCCTTACTCCTATGTTCCATCCCCTTTCCTCCATACTGTATGTATTTCACTTCCCCTTTAAGGGAAATGTGTGCTCGCGCACACTAACCTTGCCCTCCGGCACCACAGCTCAGTCCTTTTTTCTGAGTCAATGGGAATGGACGCCAAGCACAGCATCAGTGTAATTTTTGCTGTGCATTTCTTCTTGGCGCAGTAAATGCGCTTATGTTTTCTGTTTGTTTTACATTCTACTCTCCCTTCGGTGCCTGATCCCTCCGGCGCATGTCAGGCACGCTGATATCATTGAAGAATAGGTTGCTATGCTGGACAGAAATGTTCCCCAAATCACCTCCAGAGCATCAGAAGAGATTCGCCCACAAGAAGACCGTAACAGATTGGATTTGATTTGATTTGGAATTTAGAATGCGCATATCCTTACATTCTCCAGCATTGGATCTTTCATGGATTCACATGCTTAGAATATTCCCCGTCGATAGACTGGGAACCCTCGGTAAGCTTATAAAGCCGTTTCCCATAGGAAAACGTTCAACACTTTTGTGTCCTATCTACGTCGTTTTGGGCCACGCACGCATGCCCCACTAGGACGTAGCGGTATAAATGCCCCGCCCCTGCGGCTCTCTTCAGATTTCAACCGTCTCCAAAGTAGTGGGAGCACCTCGTGTAGTCTACTATTTGTCTCGGTTGTGCTGTTGTAGTTTCTCCTGAAAGCAATGTTCCGCCCGTGCGCTACGTGCGGGTTGAAGAAGGTGTATGAGGGGGACGGACATATGGATTGCATATATTGTCTACAGCCTCATCATTCGGCAGACAAGTGCGACATATGTAAGGGCTTCTCCCAGAAGACTCTTAAAGATCGGAGTCGAAGACTTGTGGCATGGCTAAACAACGGAGCGGGGGAATACCCGCCTTCGGAGGTGGGTCCACGTGCAGCGCGGCCTCAGTGTCAAAATCTTCAGGGGGCCCGCGCCGCTCGACAACGTCGGAACCCCCGGTGAAGAAATCATCGGGAGGCCATTCCAAGGACTCTTGGTTGAAGAAAGCCTCGTCATCCTCATCTTCAACGAGAAAGACAGAAAAGAAAAATCAAAATCCTCCTCATAGATCGACCTCGGGTCGAGATGCAGAGAAACGCAGGTCGAGTTCGGAAAAGGCGGGAACGCCTCATAGGCCTGCCCGACCACCACCGTGGTCGACGGTAGGGCAGTCGTCGACTACTTCTCTGCCGCTGACGCAGTTGGCCTCAACCATTCCTGGACCGCAGACGACGACAACGTCGATGAAGGAGCCGACTATCGCTTCATCGACGGAGATCCCGCAAGAGGCCTGGCGTCCAGAGGTATACAACCCAGTTTTGCCGGAGACACTTCTGCAGCAAGAGGCCTTGTCGGTGTCCTCAGGAGACGAGGATGTGAGCATAGCTGGCCCTGCAGACCTAGGGTTACAAGGGGTTACCAGGCCTCTCTCCGGTAGCATTCCGGGTTCTACCCCTCTGCTCAATACGCAGTCACTTTTGTTGCTGGAAGTCTTATCCACGTTGCAAATGTTGCTGAAGACACTGGATGACAGACTACCTGGAACAACTCCGGCTAGGTCGGCCATCGACGACCCGGGCCCGTCCCGACGGCCACCGCCGTCAACCCCCACGGCAGTGCTGCTGGATGCAAACCTCTTGCCTCCACGCCGCGAGGAAGGGGAGCTGATGGATTCGGACTCGGACAGTAAAGCCTCGTCAGTTGTCTTCCTTTCCCCAACCTAGGAGTCGGTAGCAGAATTGGAAACCCTGAGAAGCCCGGCTCAGCCATCTCCCCTGGACGATATTGGGTCATTTCACACCATGATGGCCAGGACTTTTACAGAATTCTGGCTGGCTGTGGAAGAGGAGAAAAAGGACTGTTTTCTCTTCGACCACATGGGGAAAAGGAGAAGGTCAGTGTTTTCAGTACCCATCCTGGATCATGTGTGGAAGGAGGGATTACAGGCCATGCGCCACCCCTTCTCGGAACCAGCGATAAAGGGCCATCTAGAGAAAAAATGTAAGGCCCCAGACTCTACCCCCAAGTGCCTTTCCTCCCAACCAACTCCTGACTCAGTGGTGTCGGCAGCGGCGGCGAGGAAGGCGAGGGCCCAGCACAAGTGCACGACCCCCCGGAAAGTGATGCCCGACAACAGGATGCTTTCGGCAAAAAAGTGCTGTCGGTAGGTGCTACCACAGTGAAAGCGGCCAATTCTCTGGCCATAGTAGCCAGATACGGCAGGGAGATGTGGCACCAGCTTGCTCCTATGCTGGAGCATCTTCCGGATGAACATCGCAAAGCGGGTATGTTGCTGGTCAGGGAAGGTGAAGAGGCTTCCAATCATGCCATAAATATTGCAGTGGACCTTGCGGAATCGGGGTTTAAGCAAGTGAATAACGGTGTGGTTCTCCGACGGCAGGCATGGCTGAAATGCACCAACTTCCGACTGGAGGTGCAGTACAAGGTACTGGATATGCCTTTTGAAGGAGACCTCCTCTTCAGCGAGAAGGTAGATGAAGCCATGAAGGGCATGAAAGAGGACTCGGACACGGCGCGTTCCTTGGGGGCCCTCCAGAGTGGTCGAAGTTTCCGGTCCTTTCGTCCCTTCAGGGGACCATCGTGAAATTCCAGATTCTCAGCATCGAGGGACAGATCCTTCAGTAGGCCAGCATACCCCTCTCAGGGATACAGACGGCTTCTCAAGCGGCTAAACGTCGCCGGGACTTCCAGGCCCCCAAGAAGAGAGCAGGTTACTCTTTGTCGACGAGGGATAAGCAGACCAAGGACCAGCAATGACGGGCATCGGAACATTCTGGGAGGCAGGGTATCATGCTACATCAACGAATGGGAGCAAATAACAAAGGATCAATGGGTATTGGACACTGTAAGATACGGACATTCCCTGCAATTCAAAAGCAACCCTGCGCACATTCACCGGCGTTTGTAGCTTAATCCCATCTGACCGTGTTGCAGCAGGAAGTAGCACTTATGCTACAAAAAGGTGCTATACAATTGGCTCCGTCGTCACAGAGGGGTCAAGTGGTTTATTCCCGATACTTTGTGGTGAAAAAGCCAAACAAAAAGTGGAGTCCCATCCTAGACCTGCACGATCTAAACAAATCATTGAAAAGCATAAAGTTCAAGATGCTCACGCTCCAAGAAGTGATCCGGTCATTTCAAGAAGGGGATTTTCTGGCGTCTCTGAACCTGCAGGATGCGTACTTCCACATACCGATGTGTCGGCGACACAAGAAGTTTCTAAGGTTTGTGGTAGGGCGGACTCACTACCAGTTCACAGTACTTCCCTTTGGACTGAAATCTACTCCCAGAACATTCACAAAATGTTTGGCCCCGGTGGCAGCCTGGCTGAGAAGGCAAGGCCATCATGTATACCCGTATCTCGACGACTGGTTGGTGAGGGGGTCCTCCCCTATGTCGACTCCCAAAAGTTTGCAGGCCACCCTGAACCTCTTACAACGGCTGGGGTTCACGATAAACTTAGAGAAATCCTTGTTAACGCCATCGAGAAGCTTGGTGTTCCTGGGCGCACAGTTCGAGACCCAGTCAGGGTTAGTGAGGCCATCCCTCGACAGGATCACCAAACTCAATCGATTGGCAGGTCAGCTGAAAATCAATACCAGACTGTCAGTGAGAAAATATATGTCAATCCTGGCCGCTATGGCGTCCTGCATTCCTCTGGTGGGCAACTGCTGCCTGTTGATGAGGCCAGTGCAAGAGTTTCTGGTGGACCGGTGGACGCAGGCTCAAGGGCTCTGGTCAGACAAACTGACCGTCGACAACGACGAGCTCCTACTAGCTCTTCAGTTGTGGAAAAGCTTCCAGAATCTATCCAGAGGACTACCCCTACAGGAGACGGAGTTTCGGTTAACCATAGTGACGGACACGTCCCTAACAGGCTGGGGGGGCCCACATAGGCACTCTGCAAACACAAGGCCATTGGTCTCAGAGGGAATCTCTCCTGCACATCAACGTTCTGGAACTGAGAGCAGTGCGCTGGGCCCTGAGGGCATTCCTGCCGCACATCAGAGGGTCCACAGTGAGAGTTTTGACGGACAACACCAGAGCGATGTTTTACTTGCGGAAGCAAGGCGGCACACAATCCAGAACCCTTTCCATCGAGGCTCAGAAGGTGTGGCACTGGGCTCTGAAACACGATATATCCATCGTAGCTCATCACCTTCCAGGAGTAAGGAACGAACAGGCGGACTCGCTCAGCAGAAATATGGACCAGATTCACGAGTGGGAAATAGACAGCGGTCAATTGTCGAAGGTCTTCGAGAAATGGGGATGGCCTCCACTGGATCTCTTCGCTACGAAGAGGAACAAGAAGTGCGAGATGTATGCCAGCAGGTGGCCACAGGAGGGTTCGCTGGGGGAAGCGTTCTCCTTCCCGTGGACTGACAAGTTCCTCTACGCCTTCCCTCTGTTTCCTCTAATACGGAGAACTCTGCAGTGGATATGCAGGTACAGGTGCCGGGTCATCCTGGTGGCATTGTGTTGGCCGAGGCAGCCGTGGTTTTCCGACCTGCTTCACTTGTCAGCGGATTATCCAATAACGTTCCCGAGGGTTCCCAACCTCCTGTCCCGGGACGAGGAAACAGTGTGGCATCACAATCCAGACAGTCTCAATCTCACAGCTTGGCTCCTGACTTTTCAGAATTTGGTGCCTTGAACATTTCCTCGGACTGTCGGAGGATCTTACAAGCTGCCCAAGCCCCTTCCATCAATAAGTCCTACAGGTGTAAGTGGAGAAGATTCTGTGCGTGGTGTCAAGGACAGACGGGAGTGCAACCTCTGAGGGTTACTGGAACAGCTGCTGCCATATCTGCTACACCTAGCAAAAAGCGGATTATCCTTTTCATCACTAAAGGTTCACCTGGCGGCCATCTCTAGGTTCACGAGAAGAAGGAAGTCGTCTCCCTTGTTTAGCGACAGGTTAGTGAAACACTTCATAAGAGGTTTGTTCCGGACATTCCCTCCGGTTAAACATTTTCCACCAGCATGGAGCCTGAATATAGTGCTAGCAGGGTTAATTAAACCACCCTTTTAGCCAATGGCCACATCGTCGATGAAGTTCTTGTCATGGAAAGTGGCCGTTCTAATAGCTATAACATCAGCTAGACGGATCTCTGAGTTGCAAGCGTTGGTCATAGACCCTTCGTACCTAAGATTTTTTAAGGACAAAGTGATTCTGTCAACAAGTCCTTGTTTCATCCCAAAAGTTCCTACAACTTATCATCCATTGCCCTGCCCACCTTTTTCGCGACCCCCTCATCGGCTGCGGAAAAGGTACTACATACCTTGGATGTCAAGAGAGCTCTAAAATTTTACCTTCATCGAACTCAGCAACTTAGATATATGCAACAACTCTTCGTTGCATAAGGCCCTTCGGCAAAAGGGAAGGCAATTTCAAAGCAGGGACTGGCCCGATGGGTCTCGTCTGCGATTGCCTTCTGTCATTCAAAAGCGGGAAAACCGCTACAAGGACGTCCGAGAGCTCATTCCACCAGGGCGACTTCGTTGTTGAAGGCGTTGTGGGCAGGAGTACCACTGACAGACATTTGCCAGGCGGCAGCATGGTCAGTGCCTCACACATTTACCCGCCACTACTGCCTCGAACGACAGCATGCGGAGGAAACACAAATGGGAAGAGCAGTCTTGCGCCATCTATTTCAATAAGGTAAGGCCGTTTTCAAGAAGGGTCTATGCTTATTTGGACATATATATGTATATATATATATATATATATATGTATGTTTATGTATACTTTTATAGCTTTATATGTGTATTGCTCTGTGCAGATTCTATGGCACATTTTAAATTCAAATCTTATGTAAGCGTGGTTCGCTATACACAGGCTTGGGAGGGTGCCGGTTTGTATTCACACCTCCTCCCTTTTCAGGATCACTGCTGTGCATTCTATTCTAAGCATGTGAATCCATGAAAGATCCAATGCTGGAGAAGGGAATAGTTTCTTACCTGTAACTCAATTTCTCCAGTATTGGTATCTTTCATGGATTCACATGCGCCCGCCGGCCTCCCCTAAATGCAATCGTCTTGTAGTTTTAGGTTTCACCCCATTCTGCTTTGGAGGGGTTGAAATCTGAAGGGAGTCGCGGGGGTGGGGCATTTATACCGATACGTCCTAGTGGGGCATGCGTGCGTGGCCCAAAACGACGTAGATAGGACACAAAAGTGTCGAACGTTTTCCTATGGGAAACGGCTTTATAAGCTTACCGAGGGTTCCCAGTCTGTCGACGGGGAATATTCTAAGCATGTGAATCCATGAAAAATACCAATGTTGCAGAAATGGAGTTATAGGTAAGAAACTATTCCCAAACTAAGCAGAGAACCTTTATCTCAGCACATATGTTCAATTCCTATGACCACTTAGAACATTACTAAAAACAGATTATTGGAACACTTGAGTTTTTTTGAAAAAGAGTAATAGAAGATATTTTCCGTAATTCAGCTGGCAGAGACGGGGCCCCTTGGTCACCCGAAAGACCAAATGAGAGGATGATACAATCAACAAATTTTGCCCGACCGAACCAAGCAAACGAGACGGCAGATAAAGCCTGATTTTAGAAACCAGATAGCTGGGTGCAACACCCTGAATGCGTTTATGTATTAGGCACAGCGATCTAAATTCAATCAATTTCTGAACAGGCAGCCAGTTTAACTTCCTCTGATACACAGCGATGGATACCTCTTTAGACAGATTGTATACCAGTCTAACAGCAGCATTCTGAGCCACTTGGAGTCGATGTAACTGGCTCACTGGTGCTCCTAAAAGAAGAGTGTTGTAGTAATAGATTCTGGAGTTAACCATTGTCCCTACGACCACAGCACAGTCTGGTTAGGAGATAATTAGTAGGACAGATTTTAAAAGCCTGAGTCGGTAGAAAACAGATCTAATGACTTCAGAAACATGAGAATTACAGCCCAAAGATGCCTGCCATATACAGCTTAAATTTGTAACCTTACGTGAGAAGGTGGTTGCAACATCAAAGATGGCACAACAGGAGGTTGTAGCACAAAAGTCTCTTAGTGGATTTTATGGACCAAACACTAAAAAAACTAGGTTTTGGAGGGATTAAGTTGGAGATTTCTCACAAGCCTCCAACTTTGTATTGCATTGGCAATGGCCAGAATGCGTTTAATGGCTTCAGGTAAAGATTTTAATCTAACACAGATTTGTGTATCATCCGCATAGGAATGATAATTCAATTCAAACCTAGCAAAGATATCCATTAATGGCCTAAGGTAGACATTCAGAGCCATCTCCTTCATGGAAAGCCACAGAGCCACTGCCAGTAACCGAAACGGGTCATATGGGTAGGGCGTAGGCAGCTGAACAATTTACCATCAGAGTGCAATGGTCAGGGCAGAGGTACCATGGTGTACGACATACCCTTAATCCTTTAGTGCCATTAAATATTGGATCCATTAATGCATCAGCGTAGACAGATGCCTTGGATTCCACTTGGACACCTACAGCTCCCAGAACAATGGTACAAAGCACCCCTGCCTGCGAGGTTAGATTTTTAAAATTGTTTTTTAAACCTCATGAAGTCTCCTCAAATGTCGGATATCTTGAAGAGGCTAATTAATGGAAGTTCTCCCAAAGGAGCAACCAAATACTCATCCAACAGTGGCTCTGCCTCCTCCACCGCCTCCTCTACCGTTACCATCACCCCAGCCACTCCCACCACCACCTCCTACAGCGATACAGTAGTTCAGGCAGAGGGTCCGCAACTGGTGAACAAGATAATGGACATTCCAAAAGTCTGTGGATATGGCACAGTGGCTTGCATTCTTGCCAGAGAGGATAAGCTGGTGGAATCCTTCGGGAAGAAGGTAAACTCTAATGCAGCATTACATTTGCATCAAGCTGACACAGTTGGGTTATTAGCTGCTGCAAATCAGCTTCTCTGGAGAGAGATTGCAGATTGTGCGTAGTATTTGCCTATAGACAAACAAGGTAGAGCTAGATCTATCACCAGAGCTCGATCATTTGGGGGGTTTAAAGGCTTCCACGAGAAGCCAGTGAGACAGCCTGGCAGGTTGCCTAATACCAGTAGGCAAAAACAACAAAAGAGTATCCCTAAAAGCTTCTACTCACCCCTTTCCTCTACAACAGCCGCCGAAAATAAAAAACAATGAGATCAACGTCCGGGTCCATGAGCCCCCTGTGGTGGACAGATTGACTCTCTTTAAGGAGCAATGGTGTCACATGTTCACAGACCTTTGATACATTTCTGTGGTTTCCAATGTTTTCCTGTTACCCGTTCAATTTGCCCCTCCATCGTCCTCCCATCTCATCCAGATAGGTTCTACTGCACTGTTTAGGGAAGCATGAAAGCAGGAGCATGTCGACATGGTGCCTCAAGAGGACAAGGTCAAAGGATTTTACTCAAGGATTTTGCCACTCTCCAAAAAGACAGGCTGGCCTGAAGGTGGTGCTAGCTAAACCTTTCATACCTCAACTCATTCTTACCCCCTTAGAAATTAGAGATGGTGGCACCTGATCATATTGTGGAATTTCTCTGTGCAGTAGATTGGTTATGTGCATTGAACTTTAAGGACACATACCTACATGTGCCGATCTAGGAACCCCACAGACAATTCCTCAGATATGCAGTAATGGGGAAGCACTGCCAATACAAACTCCTGCCTTTAAGGGAACTCTTTACAAAGATCACCCAGAAGTAATTCGACCTTCGGAGCACTCCAGAAATAGACCTATTCTAAACAGCCAACAACTCCAAATGTCACAGCTACATCTCGTGGGATGGTCAGTGGAAGAATTCAGCATGGGACGCGTTCCAGATACCGTGATCGGGATGATGGGTTATGTGTTTCCTCCAACTCCTCTAATAATGAAAGTCCTGACCAAGTTCAGATCATGAGAAGACTGCACTCTGATATTGATAGCTCTTCAATGGCCATCCAGACCGTTGTTCTCAGATTAAGCGAGAAGATCATTTGAAGGCCCACTGAACCTGAAATATCCCATAACATGCTCACTCAGCAAGGAGGAGCAGTTATTTACCCAAATCCACATGCAATGGGCCGAGCAGCATGGCTCCTGACGTGGATAACCTCAACATAATCCAAAAACCCAGGAAGAATTCCAAAAGAGCTCAGTATAAGAGCAAGTGGACAAGAATGTGTCACTGGTCTCCACAAGATGTACTGTTTCCACTTAATCTGGAGTTCAAGTAGATAAGCAAACCCAATAGTTAAAGGCATTTAGATGGGTTAACAAGGTTGTACCTATATCAAGGTTACATCCAGTTTGGGACCTCAGTGTTGTTTTATCAGCTTTGGCACATAGACAGTTTGAACCAATGTCATCAGTAGAAATCAAAATGGTCACCATTAAAACAGTTTTAGCTCTAACTTCTGCTAGAAGGATCAGCGAGATCAGAGCTCTGGCTGCTTCGGAAACCTTACAGTATATTCCACAAGGTCGAACACATCCGTCATGTCTACCAGAGGCTGTAACAGAATTCCACATTAATCAGGAAATACATCTTCAAAATGTTTTACACTGCTTTGGATCGAAGGATAGCATTGCAGTTGTATTTAAACAGGGCAAAGGATCTCAGGGCATCTGAGGTCTTATTTGTACATTTCTGTGGAGCTTCTCCAGGTAGGCAAGCATTGAAAGCATCCATAGCTAGATGGATAGTCTTGTGCATTTCAGAAGTATACAAAGTGCAGGGCAAAGATCCTCCAGACGGAAATCAACTCATGCTTTTAGGTCAAAGGCTGCGGCTGTAGCATCTCAATAACATGTACCATGGGAAGTTATCATCCTAGGCCCCATCAGCTTTATGCTGCCACTTCTGCCTAGATTTAAGTTCTAGAAAGGACACAGCATTTGGACAGGCAAGCCTCAGGAACCTTTTTGCCTAGAAAGCTGTATAATAACCCCCTCCCAGTAATTTCAGATCTGTTAGATTTGCCCATGCAGTATGGAGGAAAGGGGAAGGGACACAGGCATAAGACAAAGTTATTCACTGTAGTGACTACTGTACTCTAGTCCCCTTTCCTCCATACTCCCTACCCACCACTCCCTCAAAATAGTGGTAGTTAGGGCTGTTGTCCTCAACGCGCTTATAAAGAAGGACTGAGGTATGGCAACGAGGGGTTGGTTTAACGTGCGCGAACACGCCCATTGCTGCGCCTCTGCGCACCTAAATGAACCCTTTAGGGGAAGTGCAATTTTTTGCAGTGCTAAAGGCTCTTGTCCTGTCCCCGTACGGGACACACATATAGTATGGAGGAAAGGGGACTATGGACTAGGAGTACAGTAGTCACTACAGTGAGTAACATTTTCTTACCTGGACTAGTTGATCCAAGGAAAGTCTCCTGAACAGGTACCAACACAGCTCGACAACACCTAATCCCTGCTTGAGCTTCTCCTTGAATTTCCAGAAGTCCCATGTCACACCAACACAGAAACTCCAATCTATAGGACAGTCCTGGACACCAGGGCAGAGAAGGATTCTCCCCCAGCCCCCAAAGAAATAGTCATCAGTATCAGGCAGATGGTCACAGTTTTTCAGAACTACAAGCAGCCTACCAGCAGATATTTTACGCCTTCTATTGCGCCTCATGTCTTCCTACATTTTACTAGTGTCAGAGACCAGGCTGCAGATGGATCAATGGTCCCAGTACTTAGACAACACGAAGGACTTCATGAGGATGTTGTAGTTGGTGGCCAGCAACTTCTCATGATGAGTCAGCAGGGAGAGCATGACGGCGGGGCAACCCATTTGACCACTGTGTCCCCAACCGCAGGTAGCCATGGATGCGTTCCTAAAGGGCTTGGGCACTCATTGTGCAGACCTGAAAGTGAGCAACATTTGGTCTCCAGTGGTGCGCTGTGGGCACATCAACAGGTTGGATTTAAGAGCCTTTTTTGCCAAAATTGGATTTAACATCTCTGAGACTAGAATTATTACAGAGAATGAAGAGAAGCTGAAAGAATGTGCATACATATGGGATTGTGAATCGAGTATTGTTAGACTGAGAAAATGGAGAGCCTATTCGTTATATAGCTCTCAGCTGTTTGCTAAGGATATTTACTGTGATTATTTGATAAACCATTTTGATCATAAAGTTAGGAGATTTGGTCAATTAAAAAGATTGGAGCTGCTCCCTAAACTATCGAGAGTAGGGCTTTGGTCCAAAATAGAATATGAATATAGATTGTGTAGATTATGTGGAAAGGAAATTGGGACTTCTAGGCATCTTCTAACAAATTATTCCTCATTAAGTATGGTATATAACAGAAGCTACTTGAATTTGAAATACCCTATTGCCAACTACCAATCTGATCAAATGTGGGAGTTTTTCTATGCTGTTAATTGCATGCTGGTGAATTTCGCTTTTACCATGTTTGGTGTGTAGTTGCAAAAAGATTAATGTGATTCACTCCTCTACGGACAAGATGTCCATTGTGACCCGCGGCTATTTTTCCTTACGGATGAAAGATTTTATAATCATGACTATTGAATTAGTATTTTTTTATGCTGATATAACTGGGAAGATAATGAGTATTGTATTTTTTAGGATCTAAAGATGTATGTTATTGCATTGTTTGTATTGATGTATATTTATCTGTGTTTCAAAGGATTCATTAAACATAAACAAACACAATAAACAATAACAAAAAACAGGTTGGAGTTGCCTTAAAACCAGGCTGTTTAACTAACCGCACACACCCGCCTCACTTCTCTCCCATATGTATGTATGCTCGCTCTCTGTAACCTAAGACCTACATCTACCTTCATGTTATGTTGCTCTTGATGCACCATGTTCTCTCTAACCCTACGAACTATGTACATCATCGATATTATGTCTCACCTCTGTAACAAAGTAACTTACCTACCTATGTAACAGCGCTGCTATGTCCATGGGCTGTTTGTGCGCTACACACATACGAAAAATTCAAAATGATTAAATAAATGTTGCAAGCAATCAGGCTAGCCTTGATGGCTAGCCCTGATGACTTTTGCGCTTTATCTCTGGAGGAAACATGTTCTAGTTCTAACTGACAACACAGTGGCCAAGCATTACCTCAACAAGCAAGGGGGTATGCGGTCTCTGCCCCTGGGCAGTGAGGCCATGCAACTATGGTTCTGCCTGTTGGAGAACAGGATCTCAGCTTCTGCAGTCCATCTGGCAGGAGCAGAGAATGGGTTGGTGGATGCCCTGAGTAGGCAGAGCACACTCACCCACAAGTGGTAAGTGTGCCCGTAGTTTCTTGCAGAAATCTTCGTCCCATTGGTGGATCTTCTTGCCACAAAGCCCAACACGAAGTCCAAGCAATTCTGCTCCAGGGAATTCCCTGTGAGGGGGGCACTGGGAGAGGCGTTGCTTGTGGAGTGGGTCATCGACCTCCACTATGCATTTCCCCTGATACCTCTTAACCCAGGGTTTCTCAGGAGTTTGAGGAGGTTCCAGGCCACTTTGATCTCAGTTGCCCGCGACTGAGCGAGAACATGGTACTCAGATCTTCTGGAAATGGCCGTCTGCCCTCCTCGCCGACTTCTTCGAAGGCCAAACCTCGTATCCTAGTCAACGAGCCAGGTGCTCCACCTGAACCTAGAGTCTCTCTATCTGCATGCGTGGCTCTTGAGAGGATGAGAAATGATGACTGGGACCTCTATAAAGAGATAGATACTTGAGGTGTTGCAGGCTGCAACCAGACCTAACGCTAGGGCCCTTTACTCATGCAGGTGGAGAAGATTTGAGGTGTGGTGAAGGGATTGCATCTTGTGTCTCATTTCCACAGTGATGGAATTCCTTCTGTCTTTGGCCTCTTCGGGCCGTCAGATAGGCATTGCCAAGGGCTATTTTGCTGCTTTGTCCTTGTTTAAGAGGTCATGTAAGGAAGTCATGGTATCAACAGGAAGACAGACACAAGGGAACATAGTTCAAGGGTGTTTATTGAACTTAAAAACGATTTGAAAAATGCCTATCTAATCCTTAATCTACAAATGGGAGCCCACTACTTACCTATTTATTTATTTATTTATTTATTTATTTATTTGCAAAACTGTGTCAAAGCGCCCACAGGGCAAACAGGGTGGGGCAGGGGAAGACAATGAATTACAGCAAGGATAAATAATTGCAATAATAGTACAAACAAATAATGAGAGTAAAGGAAGGGGAGATGAACCTACTATGCCTTTTGTGTGTTCAGAACGTGCAAGTGCAGAGTGGACAGGAGGTAGGGATAATGTGCTTTGATGCTCATGGAGAAGTGCTCAGAGTAAGTTCTAAGAGGAGAAGAACGTAAGTGCAGCCAACGGTGAGTGGTTGAGCCAAGTAAGTGCAGTAGAAAGACAGCGACTCGGATGAGAGATGTGGGGGGTCAAGGCCCCGAGGACACATAAAGGCCCTGAACATGAGTCACGCTGCTGTAACATTAGCAGGGAAGAGTGGAGGAGAGGAGGAGGTAAAGACAAATTGTCAGGGAGAATTCTCTCTTTAGGCTGAATTTCCTAACCTAGTGAGTCCCACAGCAGCTTTGCTGGATTTCTGGAGTTTGTTTTTTTTCTCCTGCCAAGAGTGAGACTCTTTTTCTCCCATTCTTGGATATGATTTATGGTGTTCCTTTGACTGTTAATGTGTTTTATGGGCTATGGGGTCCTTTACTCCATAGGGTCTCATATGTTTTTACTATGTGTGTTACACAGCACCCTCCGTGCAGTAACACAGGGGTGTCATAGTGACACCGCACCATAGACTCCATACCCTGGGACTGACTGCTGTCTCCCAGGGCATGTAAAGTCACCATTGGCTTTACTAGTCCCAAATTATGAACAGAAACCAGTACAAACCATCATATTGTGGACGTACTGGTCGGGGCAATTCGATTGCCCCGGGGTCTGTTAGTCGAGGGGGCACGTCTCCGTCCCCCCTGATCGAGTTTTGGCTGGTGGCAGTGGATACTACTTTTTATATTCGACCGCGAATATTTCCCTATGGGATTTTCCCATTGTTCGAGGCTACCAACTTTAATTATTTAATTCTCATAGCCTCAAACATACCGCCGGTTTATTTATTTAATATTAATTTGCCGGGTGGTATTTTTTGCCAGGACTCGATTCTAAAATGGCGATTGTGTTCTCTTCTGTGACTCCAACCCAAGTCGAGCCCCTTGTTCCACTTTTTGGCGGGCTTCTCCACAGAAGCCTCCAAAAGTGATGCCACTCTGTCTGGGTACCACAAGGGGTATGGGAGGGGGTTTAGGCACCCTGGACTGAGTTACCTTGGTAACTCAAGTTGCACTCTTGTGTGATTGGCCCAAGTGGTGAGCCGGCCGCTAGGCTGAGTGAATGGGGGTGTGATTGACAGCTAGGCTGAGTGAATGGGGGTGTGCTGCATAAAAGCAGGGCTTTGGGGACTGGAACTTCAGAAGGCGGCACAGGACCTGAGAATCTGACTAGGGAGAAGCTGAGCTGACCTACCACGATGACACCCTGGTGGAGCCCTGCGGAACCGACTCACCACTTCCCGACGACAGAGAAGATCTCCCGGCTGGAGAGGCTTCTTCCCCTGACTGGTGGGCATAACCAGTTTACCTCTTCTCTTCACACCCCAGACTGGCTTGTGGTCGAATTGCCCGTGCCAAGCACCCCGGCAACCGGATAGCCACTTACCACCGGACCGCGAATTAAAGGACCGTTCTTTTTAACTGAGAATTCCGCGGCTGGTTTCTTCCCTGGCAGTGCAACGAACTCCTGTCTTCCTCCCCGACGAGATCCTCTCTTCCCCCGGACGAAGCACCGACTTGCATCCGCTGCCAGGAACAACTGCCCCCGCTGGAGTATCCTCACCACTTTAAGGTACCGTGTCCGCTAGGCCTCCCTTTCCAAAGATTGCTACAAGGTAATAATAACCCCTTAACATTCTTGACCGGGCTGGCCGGCTTGACCTTCTAACTGGTCCCTTTCTTTGGTCCAACTCCTTTTTGAACCGTTACAAGACTTTTTTGCACTGCAACCATGTGACCTTGGACACATTTCGTTTTGATCCCCTTAAAGTGGATCCAGCCTACTGAACTCTAAACTCCCGGTTTTACTTTGCCTTTCTTTCTTGGTGTGTTCTTGCAAAAGTGTTGGGATCTGTTTCAATTTCATTCTCTGCTTTTCTCTCCCTTTTTAAACGAATTATTAGAGTGTCATCTACGTTAAGCGCTCACCGCTGTCTGAAAATAAGTGGGGCTTTACTTAAGACTTGTCTGATATTCTTCTAAGGGAGTGTATAGTGTATATCTTTTAGTGACCGTGTTTTTGAATTGCTTACTTTTAGTGCCTGTGTGTTTTTCTAGATGTGGTTTTAAATAAATAATTATATCTCTTTTACACCAAGTCCTGGTCAGTGTTTGCTTGTTCTACTTTGTTCTTTTGACCTAATGTGAATATTCTGCATACTGCCTAACTCTTCTTGAGGGAAGTCTGACTGCTCAGCCACAGCTACCAAGTGAATCTGTGTGGTACAGACAGCTACCAAGTGGGTTTACTGCCAAACACCTGTAGTCTTAAATCTTTTGCAGTGGTCCCAGAGGGATCTGCACAGGTTTCTGCTTAACACAAATGTCTTGAGATTTTTTGGGAACTTAGGGAGTTCTTGCTCAAGAATCAGAGGTAGAGGGAGGCTAATCCACAGGGGGGAGCCAGCCGAGGAAAGTCATCGCCCACCCGCTCTCTGTTTAGCAAAACGCTTAACATGCAGGGAGTTGGTGGTAGAGGAACAGAGGAGTCTAGAAGGAGAGTATTTGATCAGGAAGCGTTGAAGATAGAGTGGTCCACGGCCTCAGATAGCCTTGTGTATGATATAGAGGGATTTCAATTTAATCCGTGCTGAGACCGGGAGCCAGTGAAGGCTTTGTAGGCAGGATAGATTTTGTCTCTGGGCTTGAGGCCAAGGATAAGTCTTGCTGCCCTATTCTGGTTTAGCTGGAGGGGTCGCAGGGTGGAGGAAGGAAGATTAAGGGAGAGGCTATTGCAGTAGCATAGTCTGGAGAGAACCCAAGTACTGGTGACTACGAGCTACGAGCATCAAATAATAATAAGCAGTCGTAGTGGTGTCTTGTCAAAATAAAAGGACGTATACTAATAAACCTATTACCAATCCTTACTTCTAAATACAAATAGTGTGGGAAACAATGTTACGAAAAAGAAAGAAGTGCTCACAAAATGATATGCGTCACCCTTTCTCAACACTCATGCATGACTTCCTCTGTATATTGTACTCATGGTGGTCCTGAATCAGGCTGTTCCCATCTTCATCTTGTATCATGGCTTGCGACATTATGTGTTACTGATGACTTCTGCAATTGTATTCGCTGTCCCCCTTGCTTCTCCACTCTTTTTGACGGCTTACTCTCTGTTCTCTCCTCCTTTCCCTTTCTCCCTTTTTCTATCTCCTCCCCTCCTCCCCTTACTTTCTTCTATGCACTTACTCTATCAGATTTGTCCCAGGACCTGGTGTGATAGCAACCTTGTTTGTCTCCCCGCTCTTACTTGTTGCACCCCCCCTCCAGCACTATCTCAAATGTCATCAGGACTAGTACTATAGTTGCTTGTTTTGTTCCCCCCTCTCTTTATGCACCCCTCTCCCTCACCTTTTGTCTTTCTCCGGCTCTATCAGAAATGTCGTCAGGCCTAGTACGGTAGTCGCCTGTCTGTTTCCATTTCCTTCCCACTCCCCCCTCCCTTCCTTTCACATCCTTACTGTTCATGGCCTGTAAGAATGTCATTGTATTTTCTCTTGTTCCCTCCCTTTCCTTGATGCACTTTGAAACACATTGTGTATGAGCGTTATATAAATAAACTATCATACCATATCATATCATATCATACCGTATGTCAGGATGTTCTCCCTTCCCCACATTTTCAGCACAGGACAAGGCGGTACACTCAAGCTTAGCACAGTCTCTGGCTTCTCTAGCACAAGGATACAGTTCAATTATTAGCATCAGGGCCTTTTGTGCCCAAGTCTCTTTGCCTTTCAAAGTCTCTTCATTCAGAAGGACTGATGGAACAAACAAACGATAAGTTCTTTTCCTCTTTCAGATTTTCACAAGTACTCAATTTCTCAGGCGATTCACTATTCATCTCGGATCCCCCTCAGCCAGGATCAGATCCTCTCACCACAATGTTCGTAGATTGTTTATGAATCCAGTTCCTCGTAGAGCATTCTTTCTCGGTTGACTCACGATTCACCCCAAATCTCCCTCAGCTGCGCCCAGACCCGGATCCCCCTCAGCTGTGCTCAGATCCTTTTATTTATTTAATTGTTTAAAATATTTTTTATTGATTTTAATATCAAAAACAACTAAAATAAACCAAACACCCAACAACAGTCATTGGTATAACAATAGCATGATATGTTCATCATTTTACCGCTACCCCCCATCCCTCTGAGCCTATTCCAATTCATCATTTTCTATCGTATCCTCTAATGATGTAATACCTTCTGCGACTGTCAAGGACTCATCTTCACCAGAGCCGGTCTGCACCGACTGAAATAGTGCATCAATGGCTCACCTAGGTCCTCCCCTCCTCTGTTAACTGCTTCGCCCCACACTGCTGTTTCAGCATCCACCCATTTCTGAAGAACGTGCCACCACACTTCAACCCTCAGTCTATTGTTATTTTTCTAGTCCATGGCAATTCTGCGCTTGTCCTTTAGTTTAATTACATGTGTCATCTTGTGCGGCCTGGGAAACCCTCCTACCATACATGCTTAAAAAGAGTCCGCTTCCAGTTTGATCCCTTTCTCATTCAGACGGTGGGTCACCTCCATCCAGAATCTCAGTATTTCAGGACATGCCCAGAACATGTGTATCATGCCCGCATTCACCTCTCCACATTTAGGACATGTTTGTATCCCTGCATTCTTGAATCTCCGAATCCTCTGAGGGGTCATGTACGCCATATGAGTAATATACAACTGAATTTGCTGCAGTCTCAAATTTCTAGACACCTTTTTGTTATACCTTTGGGCTCTCACCCACAACCCGTCACCCATTGGTTCCCTGCCTTCCTCTTCCCAGTCCCGTCTCAACTTGAGTACTTCTTTACCCGCCCTGGACATGAAAAGCTCATAAATCCGGGAGACCTTGTGGCCTCCATCTGACACATCATAGATTGTTTCTATGGGCGTGTCGGGCTGACCCTCCAGCACTATATCTGCCCATGTATCTTTCACCATCCACACCAATCTTGTGTAAGTGATGTATTGTTTCCGGTACAGACCAGTGTTTTCTACTAGCGTGTAAAATTCCACTGCCATCCCATCCTGCCATATATCCCCTAATGTTGCAATGCCTTTAGGTTCCCAATGTTTCCGGATTATCTTCCTCAGTTGCTCATCCACCTCAGACAGTGCCACTAACAGCATCTGTGGGGAATACGGGTCAGGATTCTCCATAACCTGGCAAGGTCTCTGCCAAACCCTCCTGCCCAATTCTAGCATTCTCGTGCACCCCCTTTGTCGTGATTTTGGCAACCAAATCCATTCTTTCCGAAAGAACGGGGTACATTCCGCCTTCAGTAATCTAGACTCCAGTGTTGAATCATCCGATAACCACCTGGCCACATACTGTAATTGACTGGCTAGGAAATAAATCTCAAAGTTTGTCAATTTAATGCCCCCCCTGTCATATGTGTTTTGCAATTTCCACGTGCTATCGTATTTCTAGTATTGTGCCATATAAATCCCCTGCACAACATTTGGAGCTTGAAAAAGAATCGCTTGGGTATCACGTAAGGTATGTTCCCGAAGAAGTGCAACAACCTAGGTAACACTACCATTTTTAATAATGCCACTCTCCCCATCATGGTCAAGGGGAGCTTGGCCCAGAACTTCATACTGCGTTCAGTATTTGTCACCAACATCTCTGTTATGTTTATATTCAACCTCGGTCACATGCTATACATCAATCCCCAGGTATCTAAATGTCACAGGGGGTTATTACAAGTTTGGAGGTAGCCATGCCGCTTTTAGCGGTATGGTTACCCCCTTACCGGCTACCTGGTCCGTGGTCCTCAAATGAGGAATTACCAGGCCATTCCAACCTTGGAGGACCCGGTAATTCCTCATTCGAGGAACCCGGACCCAGTGCATCCCCATTCCCATTCGAGCCCCCCATAGGGCTCAATGAGAATGGGGATGATACTAACAACATTACTAGCATGCTGGCCCGCTCACGGCATACCAGGCATCCATACCGGGTCCTGCGAGTGGACCTTGTAATAAAGCACTAGGGGTTTATCGGGGCCGGCAGCTCTACCGGCCCCGTTAAACCCCTACCGCCAAGGTCGTAATGATTCCCACAGTCTCCCAATGTATTTAGAGTACCGGAATCTCCTCACGCGGTTTCCCTTTATACCTAACCAGGGGAAATATACATGACTTCTTGGGGTTCGCTGTTATAACAGAAAACGTAGCATATCTATCCATCAGTTCTAATATGTATTCTAAATTCTGCTCAGGGTATCTCAGATACAACAGCATATCATCAGCATGCATTGATATGAGATGTAGCCCTCCCTTTGTAGAAATTCCCACTCCTCCAAAATGTTGCCTCAAATATATCGCCTGGGGTTCTAGAGCCAGAATAAACAACATCGGGGACAACGGGCATCCTTGCCTGGTGCCCCTACCAAGTTGCAACCGGTCAGAAATGTTCTCCCCCGTCTTAACTTGAGCCAGTGGCACGCTATTTAGCAACTGAAATATACTGGCCCCATCCCATATCCTTTTAAGGCCGCCATCAACCCAGGCCACTTGACCGAGTCGAAGGCCTTCACTGCATCTAATGAAATTATTCAAACCTCTTGTGAGTCCTGTTCCGATTGTTCAATTATGTGATGGAGCCTCCTGAGGTTATCAGATATGTTCCTGTGTGGGACATACCCAGTCTGATCAGAATGTATGAGTCTATTAATTACCGGTCTAAACCTGTTCGCCTACACTGCGGTGAGTATTTTGCTGTCTTTATTAAGCATGGATAGCGGTCTGCATGACCCACAATCCATGCTTGGCTTATCAGGCTTAAGGAGCCAGATAATAATCGCCTCCCTCAGGAATACCGGCAATACCCCTTTTTTCCAACGCTTCATTTGGCATCGCCATCATCGGGGGAGCAGTTCCACCCTGTACGTTTTATAAAACTTACTAGGGAGTCGGACCTCTAGGGTTCTCCCTTTCCAATGTCTCCAATTTGGGAAGGCCAATGTCTTCCAGTGTGTCAATTATAACCGTCTCTACCTCCCCACCAGTATCTGCATACAGTTGCTGGTAAAACTCTACAAATCTATTGTTCACCTCCCATTGAGTATCAAGTGTTCGCCCATTTTTGTGCCCTATGACTCTAATCGTTTGGGTGTTTCACATTTGTATAACCAGGCCAGCAGCCTGCCCGGCTTACCCCCCTACCTGCATGTTGTCTTTCTACATATTTTTTGTAGTTCAAGTTACACAATCTTCCCCAGTATTCCTCGCAATCTTTTTGTAACCACCTAATAGTCCTAACCGCCTCCGGGGAGTTCCCTTCCTTGTGCATAATTTCCTCTAATTTCTTCTCTGCTTCATGGAATTCTCTGGTGATCTCGCCCTGCAGTCCTTTAGATTTAGATATTGCTGCTCCCCTCACTACTACCTTAAATACCTCCCATAGTGTGCCAGCTGACTCCACACTCCTGGTATTGTTTTCAAAGTATTCAACTATCTCTTTCTTCAGGTCCTCTCTAAACATTGTGTCTCTAAGTCTCCATGTCGGGATCCGTGCTCAGGGTGGAGAATACTGCCACTCCACGATCAATGTCGAGAGGTCCGATAGGACTCTTGCCTTATATTCCAAGCGCCCTATATCTCCCGTCAGATCCAATGTGTCAAACATATAGTCCAGCCGTGTATACAGGTCCTGTGGTGCCACATAGTAGGAATATTGCCTGTCCCTGTGGGTAGTGCATCCTCCATATGTCTACTAGGTGAAAATCGTGCTCAGATCCTTTTAACACAATGTTCAATTAGTCTGCCGGGCTTGGGCTAATTCCAATATCCAATATAACTTTACACAAACTCGCATTAAATCAAAAGCTTGTAGCTGATCTCCCTCTGCCGGGCTCGGACCAACTTCATCTACTTTGTCATCAACTTGCTTTATGTTATTACTATTAAAGACTTTCGAATGTGCACAGGGTTTTGCTTGACCCTTGCAGGACAACTTTGATTTCACAATTCTTTATCACTCTCACATTTGCCACTTTTCAGCAGGATACCTAATAGAGACTTTCAAATGAGCACCCACGTGGTGCCGGACGACTTTTTCTAAGGTATTGTATCTTGGCTTCAAAGTTCAATACATACGCTTCATACACTGTTCTCTTCAGTGATCCTCCCGCACTGGTCCACCCCAGGAACTGGATCCAAAAACGATGGTCATGTTCTGGTCACTTGGATGACAGATCTCCAGGGACTAGCGGGTGAGACACCTTCAGGTTTCTCACAGTCACTAGATCAAGTTTCCACCAATGCTGTTTGTGGTTCAGACTTGGGATCTGAATTTGGTTCTTACCTTCTTGATGGCAACCTGTCATGACCCTCGCCCAAAACCCCCTCTGGAAAACCCATTGGCCAAGTGGAGTCAGGACTCGGGCCTCTAGAGCCTGGCATCCTTTTCCAGAACCCTCTTGGGGACACTCCTGGCGCCTATGGCACCAGGCTCATACACCATGAGAGGTGTAAAAAGACAATTCTGTGTTTATTCACATATCTTTCGAATCATTGATTCCTAAAATCAGATCTCAAGCTAATTGTGCCAATGCATTTCGGTGCTGTGCACCATCATCAGGGCTTAGCTTTCTTTCAGGGCATCAAATTAAATAAATAAATAAATAAATTTGGAAGCGCAACATTGAAGGTGGTGCCTTGTGATGGAGCACTCCGCGGCTGGTCTCTTTCAACTTTTCCTCGACGACGAGAACCTCTCATCTTCTGGCAAAGCCCCGACTTGCATCCACCACCAGGAACAACTGCCCCCGCCGGAGCTGTCTCTTCACGTACAAGGTACTGTGTCCGCCTGGCTTCCCTTGTGACGGTTAGCGTGAGGTGTCTTAAATCCTTACCTTTCCACTGGGTCGCCTCCAGACCTTCTTAACTTTCGTTCTAAAACTGGTCCAACCTTTCTGTGACATTTTGCTACAAAGACTTGAAGTGTATTTCCACTGTGATACTTTTGGGACATACAGCCTTGCCTCTCTCCGAGTGGGTCTGGCCCCTGAACTTTGTGATTTACAGTAGACCCTGCCTTGCTCGCCTTGCATTTGTTTCGTAAAAGTGTTGGTACTGAGTTGGTTTCATACCCTGCCTTTTCTCTCCCTGTCTAACGAATATTAGAGTGCCATCTAGGCTAAAGCATTCACCTCTGTCTGCAAATAAGT
Source organism: Ambystoma mexicanum (assembly GCF_040938575.1). Taxonomy (NCBI): domain Eukaryota; kingdom Metazoa; phylum Chordata; class Amphibia; order Caudata; family Ambystomatidae; genus Ambystoma; species Ambystoma mexicanum. The sequence goes on from NC_090926.1 coordinate 1,047,842,564, forward strand.
GGTGCCGTTGAACCTAGACTTGTCGAAATATTGTTAGGGGATTGATATACTTATAGTAATTGTGATTGAAGTTGTTTGCCGTATTAGTGCCAGTGTGTTTTTCGTAGATGTGTTTTTAAATAAATAATTATATATCTTTACACCCAAGCTCTGATCCGTGCCTGCTTGTTCTACTGCGTAAATTGCCCTATCTTGTGTACTCCAAATACGGCCTAACTCATCTTGAGGGAAGTCTGACTGCTCAGCCACAGCTACCAGGTAAATCTGGGTGGTGCAGACTGCTACCAATTGGATTTACTGCTAACTCCTGTAGACTTAAACTTTTTGCAGTGGTCCCAGAGGGAACTGCACAGGTTTCTGCCTAACACTCCTTTTAATCGCAGTCCGGGTCGATAGCTGCCTGGCTATCTGGTCTCCAAGTGTTGAGCACTGTCGATTTGACCAAGGAAGGTCAGAGGAAGCGATAGGTGAACTGGTTGACCCCACCAGCTCAAAGGAAGAAGACTCTTTCGATGCAGATCTCCTCTCGTCGTGTGGAAGAAAAGTGGTGAGACGATCCGGCAGGGCTTCACCGGTGGTGTAGATGCTGAAGATGTCTGTGGCTCCTCTCCCCTTCGGTTCCGTAGTTCCAGTGGCGAAGTCTTGCTCTTCCAGTACTCAGGACCCTGCTTTTATGCAGAAAGAGACCCATTCATACAGCCTAGCTGTCACTTACACAGTGGAGTGGTCTTCTTGGCGGGAGATCCTCCAGCCTATCAGGTTAGAGTGCGACCTGAGTTGCTGTGGCAACTCTGTCCAGGGGTTCTACTCCCCCTCCCAAACAACAGGCACACCCCAGACTCAGAGGCACCGAAAGGAGGGCTTCATGGCCAGCCAAAATAGCGAACAAAGGATCCCCGACCTGAGTTAGGAGTTTAGAGTAAGACACGAGAAAGAATTTATATAAAAGTTCTGGCAAATAAAACCTACCGGAGTAAAGTTAATAATAAAATAAACCGGCGGCGTGTTAGAGGCTGTCAGTAAAAGTGGTAGTCTCGAACAATTGGAAAATCCCATATGAAAATATTTGTGGTCGCATATAAAAGGTAGTAACCACTGCCACCAGCCAGAAACTTTGCATAGAGGGACTTTAATATACCCCCTCGAAAATGAACATAGGGGAAAAACTTTTAACCCCTTCCAGTACTTCCATAATAAGATGAGGTGTACTGGTTAAGTTCATAACAATTGACTAGTAAAGTCAATGGGGACTTTACATGCCCTGGGAGACAGTAGTCAGTCCCAGGGTATGGAGTCTATGTTTGGGGGTCGCTACGCCACCCCTGTATCACTGCACGGAGGGTGCTGTGTAAAACATGTGCATAAAGATGGTTCCTATGGGAGAGAGAAAATCCCATAGGCATTAAATACAACAATAGCCTAGAACACACATAGTAACAATGCCTAAGATTGGGAAAAAGAGACTCACTCTTAGCAGGTAAAAAGAAACAAACCCTTAAAATCCAGCAAAGCTGCTGGGGGACTCTATAGGTAAGGGAAATTAGCCATAGAATGAGAATTCTCCCTAACAACCGGCATGGCGTAAATAGCGTGTCAACCTAGCAGCTGTGAAACTGGATTTACCACCTAATCTACACATCCACCCAGTCTTTCATGTGTCCCTCCTGAAACCAATGCAACCCGGCACACGGATTGGGACACGACCTAAGCCCATACTTGTTGACGGAGAACCAGAATTCGAAGTCAAAGATATTTTGGACTCTAAATACTATAGGACCAAGCTATATTATCTCATCGATTGGAAAGGATTTGGACCAGAAGATAGATCCTGGGAGCCCAGTGAGAATATCCACTCACCACGTCTAATCAGGAAATTCCATCGGAACTTCCCAACCAAACCTGGGCCAGACAGAAGGAACACCATGGGAGGGGGCTTAGGGGGGAGTGCTGTCACGACCCTCGCCCAAAACCCCCTCTGGCAAACCCATTGGCCAGGTGGAATCAGGACTCGGGCTTCTAGAGCCTGGCATCCACTTCAAAAGCCCTCATGGGGCCAGCCTATGGTGCCAGGCTCTTACACCATGAAAAACAATGTGCTTGGGAACTACTTTATTGTATTGTCAGCCAAAATGGAGGCATCCACACAGCTTGGTTCCTAAGAACCAAGCTATGCGGTCTAGTATTTTGGGCGTGGTAGCCTAGGGACTACTTTACCTGGACTATTTTGTTGGGGCTATTTAAACCACACCTGAGCAAGACAACACGCTTTGCGTTACTTTGCAGCTCGCAACGTGACGCTCACCGTGTCCAGCTATTCCCTCGAACCTCGGAGAAGCAGAACCTGCAAGGAGACAAAAAGGAACATCATTAGTAGCAGCATCTTACCTGCAGTCTTCATCTTTAAACACTCACAGTTACTGAGAACATCTTCCTCAAATCTGCACGCCTCCCAGACAGAACGACCTGAAAGTGGAAGATAGAGGCAACATTAAAGAAAGCAGTAGAGACATTTACAAATGACGAACTGCTCAAAAGGCTTACCTGGCTGGTTGCCTCTCGGCTGGCACCACTCCGGACATTCCACTCACGCTGAAGAACACCGCGACCTACAAGGAAGGAAAACACAGGTTAGCAAAGGCAAGACTTTGCAGCGCTGCACATATCGCTTACTTACCGCATCATAGCGCACTTAATGCGCCATCATTTACCAGCGGGCTCAACCAAGCCAGTTCGCCACGCTGAAGCTCTGCATAACTAAGGGAGAAAAAAGAGACATTTTAAACAAAGAAAGGCATGCAGGATAGCAGGTGAGCGTAACAGAACACGAATACCAACATAACAAATCCACCTGGGCGCCATGGAGACATCAGAAATGGACCAATTGGCCCAATAACTAGGAGAGCTTCGTGCTGAGGTTCATTCTGCCCGACAAGAGACTAATGCCCTCCAGAGAGACCTAATAGTGACCAAAGAACGCACTGAAGAGATTAGCAGGCAATACTTGCAATCACAGGCAGGACAGACGCCTCTACCTGGATGCAATCCAATGATGCAAAACCCCACCATACCACCCACTCAGGTACAGATCACGTTGCCTAGAATAGTGCTCCTGGCACCACCAGAAAGGTTCTCAGGTGACCCACGTAAGTATGCAGCATTCATCAATCAGTGCCGCCTTCATTTTCTTTGTAGGCCTGGAGCATTTCCAAACGACCAAGCTCTGGTAGCTTTTCTCTTATCATACCTGAGTGGTAGTGCAGCAGATTGGTTGGTGCTGTTGGTAACCCATGACGATCCTCTATTACATGACTTTGGGGGTTTCCAGAGAGAAAAGGAAAAACTTTTTGCTCGCCATACCCAAGAACAAGCAGTAGACAATGAACTCTTGTCCCTCCGACAGGGGAATCAGGATTTGTTAACGTACATTGCTACCTTTAACAGACTGGTTGCCGAAGCTAGGTGGCCAGAAGACAGAAGAACCACATTATTGTGCAGAATTCATAAATCTGGTCGTGCAGCTAGACCACTGGTTGCAGGACCGAAAGGCAGACCGGTCTGAGACGGACCGTCAGACCGTGTATGTTTGACCAAGGGAAACCCTTTGTCAAACATACACCCCGTGTACCTGAAAAAGCTGTAGAACACATGCAGATTGGAGGGATACAGCCTCCATTAACAAAACAAGAACGGGACAAAAGAAGACAACAACAGCTTTGTTTGTATTGTGGGAAACCAGGACATTTCCTGAAGGACTGTCCAGTAAAACCCCCAAGAAGAACAGTCGGGGCCAAAGAGAAGGATGAAGCTAAGGAATCGGAAAACTACCAAACTCGACAAATGTAGAGGTCAGTTTGTCGAGTGAGAAGAAAGAGTTGCTGACCTCGCACTTTGCAATACCAGTGATCTTAATTAACCACCAACAGTCGTCAAGAATGCATGCTGCTGAAGCATACATCGATAGCAGAGCAGTTAAAAATTATATTGATCAAGAACTGGCAGCAGAGTTGGGGCTTCCTTTGTGTTCTAAGCCAACTATGGACAAGGTAACCACCGTGGATGGGACAGAAATCGCTTCCGGACCAGTAACCCAGTCTACAGCCAGGGTAACCTTGCTGTGCCAGAACGGACATCGGGAGTCTATTTCATTCGATCTCATCAAAGCACCTCAGTTCAGGCTAATGCTAGGGATGCCATGGTTGGTTGCTCACAACCCTTTGATAGACTGGCGGGCACGAAAATTAACCTTCCCCGGTGACTGCTCCCATGCCTGCTATTACCAAGAGGAGAGACCCGACGTCTGTATCCCCATGACTCCCGGAGCGACAGTATCAACCCTGGGCGCAACTAATACCTTGCCAAGTGAATACCATGATTTCCAGGATGTTTTCCGAAAGGACCAAGCCAATACATTGCCGCCGCACAGGCCCTATGACTGTCAGATCAACCTTGTTCCTGGTGCACAAATCCCTTGCGGCAGGATCTACGCTCTCACAGAACCAGAAAACCTTCACTTGAAATCCTATTTAGACCAGTACCTTGCAAACCGATTTATCCATCCATCGTAGTCCCCCACAGCCAGTCCTTTGTTCTTTGTACTGAAAAAGGAAGGAGACTTGAGAACCTGTATTGACTACCGCACATTGAACCAGATCACTGTGAAGAACCGCTACCCCTTGCCACTTATCCCTGAGATGCTAGACCAAGTTATAGATGCCCAGATTTAAACCAAATTGGACCTTTGAGGAGCATACCACCTGGTACGAGTCAGAAAAGGAGATGAATGGAAAACCGCCTTCCGTACTAAGTACGGCTTGTTTGAATATCAAGTCATGCCCTTCGTATTATGCAACGCTCCTGCGGCATTCCAGTATTTCATGAATGACGTCTTAAGGGAGTGAATTGATGTGGGCGCCTTAGTGTACATAGACGACATCTTAGTATACTCAGCCTCGGAACAAGATCATGTCAGGCACGTTTGTTAAGTCCTTACCAAGCTCTGTCAACATCGCTTGTTTGCAAAGCTTGAAAAATGCTTTTTTCACGTCACCAAAGTAGAATTTCTTGGTTTTATCCTTACTCCAGGAGGCATCAGAATGGACGTGCACAAGGTAGATGCCATTCTGAAATGGCCTTCACCGATGTCTCTGAAAGGAGTACAAAGATATGCTGGGCTTTACGAACCTCTACTGCCGGTTCATCCCAGACTTCTCTCAGGTTGTGCACCCAATCACAGTACTATTACTAAAAAACAATAAAAAGTTTGCTTGGACTGAAGAAGTAGAAGAAGCCTTTCAGGAACTTAAACAAAGGTTTACCTCCGCTCCAATTCTGCGACATCCTCTTCCAGACCTCCCTTGTGTCATTGAAACGGATGCGTCCAGTCTCGCAATGGGGGTTGTCCTTTCACCGAGAGACCCGGAAACCGGCCAGCTACATCCTGTGGCCTTCTGGTCGAAAACGTTCTCACCTCCAGAAATTAATTATGCCATCACGGACAAGGAACTCCTGGCTATCAAATCTGCCTTTAAAGCCTGAAGGCACTACCTTCTGGGGGCCATACACACCGTTACAGTCATCACAGACCACTGAAACCTGCAATATCTCAAAACAGCCAAGGCCCAGTCCTCGCGCCAATTACGGTGGGCCCTTTTCTTCGCCGAATATGATTATGTAATGACATTTCGACCAGGAGTCAGAAACGGAAAGGCGGATGCCTTATCTCGCATGGGCATAGATGAAATATTATATACAACTCTAGACCCGGCACCTATTATACCTGAAGACAAACTCTTGGGTATCACCACAGCCTTAACAGAAGCAGGACTACGAAAAGAAATCCAACGGACATTGAATCCTGATGCCTACCTTGCATGGAAAACTCAAGGAGAACAATATACCATCAAGGACCATCTACCCTTTTTTAGGGAACGCCTATATGTACCCAAGAAGCAATTAGCATATTATTTCAAACTATCACGATTCACTGATCGAAGGGCATCCTGGGATCGCCAAAACCCTAGCTAAGGTGAAAGAGAACTTTTGGTGGCCTACCTGGCGTAAGGACATCATTCAGTATATTCAGTCCTGCGGTGTCTGCGCACAAAATAAATCACAGAAACAAAAACCATCTGGTCTCCTACAACCATTGGACATACCTCCAGTTCAATGGCACACTCTTTCCCTTGACTTCATCACTGATCTACCTCCAAGCCAAGGGTTCAACACCATCCTTGTAATTGTGGACTTATTCTCGAAGATGGCCCATTTTATTCCTCTCAAAGGGCTCCCAGACGCAGCCACTTTAGCACAAGTGTTTCTGGAGGGCATGGCTAAGCTACATGGCTTCCCTTCGGTTCTGGTCTGTTTCAAACTTCTGGAAAAAATGTTATACAATGGCGCAGATGGACGTTCAGCTATCTACCAGTCACCATCCCCAAACGGACGGCCAAACCGAGAGAACCAATCAGACACTCGAGCAATATTTACGGTGCATGCTGCACCACGAACAAAGGAATTGGAAAGGCCTACTATGGATAGCCGAATATGCATATAACAATTATTTGCATTCAAGCACGGGACAAACGCCCTTCTATACACTTTATGGCAGACATCCACGTACCTCTGAACTAGACCTTCTAGCCAGCTTGGAAATGCCAGCGGTAAAGACTCTACACACAACCATTACTCAGGCTTTCAAAAGGGCAAAGGAACACCTTATTCATGCCAAAGAAAAACAAAAGAGATTTGCCGACCAACACTGTAAAAAGGCCCCTGATTATCAAGTAGGAGACAAAGTTTGGTTAGCTGCTAAATTCGTACCCATCAAGGCAACCCAGACCTTTCATCCCAGATTCTTAGGACCCTATACCATTAAGACAATTATCAAACCAGCAGCCGTGAAACTGGATTTACCACCTAATCTACACATCCACCTGGTATTCCATGTGTCCCTCCTGAAGCCAATGCAACCCGGCACACGGACTGGGACACCACCTAAGCCCATACTTGTTGACGGAGAACCAGAATTCGAAGTCAAAGATATTTTGGACTCTAAATACTATAGGACCAAGCTATATTATCTCTTCGATTGGAAAGGATTTGGACCACAAGATAGATCCTGGGAGCCCAGTGAGAATATCCACGCACCACGTCTAATCAGGAAATTCCATTGTAACTTCCCAACCAAACCTAGGCCAGACAGAAGGAACACCATGGGAGGGGCCTTAGGGGGGAGTGCTGTCACGACCCTCGCCCAAAACCCCCTCTGGCAAACCCATTGGCCAGATGGAGTCAGGACTCGGGCCTATAGAGCCTGGCAACCTCTTCCAAAGCCCTCATGGAGCCAGTCCTGGCGCCTATGGTGCCAGGCTCATTCACCATGAAAAACAATGTGCTTGGGAACTACTTTATTGTATTGTCAGCCAACATGAAGGCATCCACATAGCTTGGTTCCTAAGAACCAAGCTACGCGGTCTAGTGTTTTGGGTGTGGTAGCCTATGGACTACGTTACCTGGACTATTTTGTTGGGGCTATTTAAACCACACCCGAGCAAGACAACACGCTTCGCGTTACTTTGCAGCTTGCAACGTGACGCTCACCGTGTCCAGCTATTCCCTCGAACCTCGGAGAAGCAGAACCTGCAAGGAGACAAAAGGAACATCATTAGCAGCAGCATCTTACCTGCAGTCTTCATCTTTAAACACTCACAGCTACTGAGAACAGCTTCCTCGAATCTGCATGCCTCCCGGACAGAACGACCTGAAAGAGGAAGATAGAGGCAACATTAAAGAATGCAGTAGAGACATTTACAAATGACGAACTGCTCAAAAGGCTTACCTGGCTGGTCACCTTTCGGCTGGCACCACTCCGGACATTCCACTTGCGCTGAAGATCACCACGACCTACAAGGAAGGAAAACACAGGTTAGCTTGCAATACTTTGCAGCGCTGCGCATATCGCTTACTTACCGCATCATAGCGCTCTTAATGCGCCATCATTTACCAGCGAGGCTCAACCAAGCCAGTTTGCTGCGCTGAAGCTCTGCATACCTTAGGGAGAAATAAGAGACATTTTAAACAAAGAAAGGCATGCAGGATAGCAACAAAACTAAAGAACAGCAATAAGACCTACCTGAACAATATCAAATGAGCCGGCGTCAGTGAAGTAACTGGACCGCACTCGCCCATGGAAGACAACGCGCCCCTGCAAAGAAGGCAGGACGGAGAGCAGGCCTAATTCAACCACAAGGTGAGGAGAGGGCGCCAGAGGGACTGAAATCATACGGGGGTGGAGGGAGGATACTTACCCCAGTCAGTCAGTCTTGAACACAGTCCTCCTGTATTTTCAGGCAGAACCTTCCCTGCAGACCATATCAGGGCAAAGCTGAGAAGCATACCAGCGAGTAACCCGTCTGGGTGGCGTCCCTGTGGATAGCAGGTGAGCGTAACAGCAGGGGGCTGTCCGGCCTGGACAACCACCTCAGCCAATCATGACAAAGTGTAACTTGGGTCTCCATGGAGACCCTGTGCAGGGGGTGACTACACCCCTCCCTCACATTCAGCCCACCTAGACACCCAGGTGCCAAGAGGAGGGCTTCTCGGCAGAAGCCTGCCAAAAGACGGTGAACAAAGAAGGCAAACCTGGTTTGCCGCGCAAAGTAAAACACAAGAAGGACTTTAACAAAACGAAATGGTGACTAAACCCAACCGTAAATAAATAAAAAGTATTTGGGCAAGCCGGTTTAAGTTCGAGGCTGCCACAATAGCCTGTAACAATACCACGTTTATATAATATAATCGAGGTAGAAAAGTTAGGGTAGATACCACTGCCACCAGCCAAGTCTAAATGTTAAAAGAGCAAAACAAAGCTCAGAGAGGCACAGGCAAAAAGGGGTAGGAGTTAACCCTTTCCAATACTCCATGTAAGATGGGGTGTACTGGGTCTGTAGTTTTAGAGCGACTGCATAAAGTTAATGGCAACTTGACATGTTTCTGGGGGACAGTAGTCAGCCCCGGGAATGGAGTCAGTGGGAAGTCTAAAAGACAACCCTGTGCTACTGCACTGAAGGTGCTGTGTAACGCACACAAAACGTGGGGCTCGTGAAGTTGTGTTCTCCAGAGCCCAAAATCACACAAACAGTAAGGATACACAAGGCAAAATACAGGTAAGAGTGGGGAAAAAAGGCTCACACTCTTACCAAGTGGAAAAAATAATCTCCAGAAATCCAGCAAAGCTGCTGGGGGACTCACTAGGTGAGGGAAATTAGCAATAGAAGTAGAATTCTCCCTAACAACTGCGCGGCCTTGAACACAGCGCCCTCTAGTGAATTATTTTTTTTTTTTTCCAAAGCAGCAGAGCTGGGATACAACTATCATAAAATGAGGAATACGTGGGAGGAACATCCAATCGAAAGAAAGTTACAGTTGATAAGTAACTTGTTCCTCTATGTCACCAGTATCCAACCAATGCAGGAATACGTGACTCAAATAGATGATGTACCTACTAAATGACACTGCCTTGTCTGAGCAGATTAATGTTTGTAGCTTTACTTCCCTGTGGTTGAAAGCTTTAATATATTGTATATATACTAGGTGGCAAGATTACGTAACAGGTGATTGTCATTCCCTTGTGTGTTTCCTTTTTTTCTTCCTCTCCATGTATATGCACTGAAACCTATCTGCCTGTGGAGCTGAGCATTAATAAATAAAATCATTTTAAAAAGTATTTCTCCAGACAAGCAAGCTTCCAAGGCATCTATTACTAGATGGATGTTAGCATGTTCATTAGTAGCATATAAGGTGCAGGGTGGAACACCACCAAAGATATTTGTGCACAGTTAATGAAAGCTGAAGTAACGGCAGTTGCATTTCAGCACCAGGTTTTGTGGAATGTCATCACCATCGGCTTTATGTCGACATTACTGTCTGGATGTCAGCTCAAGAGAGGATGATGCGTTTGTCCAGGAGGTACTCAGAAATGTATTAATTTAAATATTTAGACAGTTCATCACCTTCGTAGAATATCTGTTGCACTGAAATTGCCCATAAAGTATCGAGGAAAGGGAACGAGATGTGAGAGTAAGAAAAGGTTACTCACGATAGTGACTAATGTACTCCTAGTACTTAGTCCCCTTTTCTCCTTGCCAAAAGAGGTACATCTAAGTAGGATACCTAGCTAGACCCGTGCTGCGTTCTTGCATGCCAGGATGAACAGATCTTCAAACTTGGAGCCTGTGTGCCACTGCGGCATGACTTAATCAGGAGGTCGAGCCCGCCAGTAAATGCTTTCCCATTCTACTGGCTATCGTGTGCTTTAGCACATTATATATCTTCTGGGTCGTCCATTCTATGTCTAAGGCTTTTGGCAAGCAAATACCGGTGGCAGGGGCCACCACAATAGAGGTGGCTAGCTTACCTGCAATCATGACCTAATCTAACAAATATAAGGCAAGAATTGTTGCATCAGGCTGCACTGTCCCACCTTTCACCCCTGGTATCGGAGTAAGGTAAATTTCCCTCTGTATCTCCTGTGGCACTTTTATGTATGCCCACAGGTGCCTCACTGTTACTAGTAAGACGGATCCTGAGCAAGGTATTTGTGTCAGAATTAGCATAATGTAACGAAAAGATACTGCTGTGTCAGGGACCTGCACTGGCATGCCTTAATAGACCATCCCCCAACTCTAACTGTACTTGGTGCCACCAACCACATGATGCATTGTATGCTCTAGTCAAAGGGTCATGGAGGTGAGGGGGCAATGTAGCTGGTCCCAGGCTTCTACAGAAAACAACAGTTTGTACTTCAGGGGCTTTCAAGTAGGAGCAATGGCTAGAGACCAAAACTGGGAATGATTTCTTTTCTCCAACATGTTCCAGAGAAAACTAACCTTCAGAAGCGTTGTGCAACACAAGACTGACCCGTTTTGTATTCTAACTCATGTGCTCTGAAGATTGGTTTGCACTGTAATTTTGTCATTTCATACGTGGTCAAGTCCATTTCTGGAGAACACATTCCAAAATATATTTAGTGGCAATGCTCTTTCACAAGGGAAAATCCAAGTTCGTATTACTAAAATAACAGGCGGGGCTCCCGGAAGACTTTGGTAATCTGCTGGGCAATGTGTGTCAGGAAGGGACCTGCTCTCCTGGGCTGCTGAGATGAGAAACGAGGGGCTCTCTTTCCTCCAACTGAGCCGGTGAGGGGCCAGAGACAAGGTTTAGTAACCAGTGACTGAAGATGGTATCCGAGAGGTGGAATTTTTGCGTGGTGGCTGAAGTTCATCCGGGGGCAGTTGAGGGATCTGTGGATCGGGCTGGTGCACCGTGATGTTTGGCAGGGTTGTGCCCACTCCCTCCCACCCGAAGTGTGGGGCGGCGCAAACCAGGGGGACCTCTCAAGGTGGTGACCCAGAGGTGTGGATACCAGAGTGGGGGACCACACTAATGGTGGATGACGCTGGGTCCCCCCAGAGTGAGACATGCATACTCTGCAGGCCAAATTGGACAAGGCTTAGTGGTTGCCTGCTTGGGCGACCTTCAAACACCTTTGTGACTGATCCAGTGTTTAGGATATCCTTCTTGAGGACTGCTGTAATATGTGAGTGACTTCTGCATCTAGCAAGCTTCATTTTGTAAAAACAACAGCGCTGTATAAGATCAGACAAATAAGCTGGTGTGACCTTACCCAAATCAACTCATATGTCTTTATTTAAGAATGGCATGCATCTCTTGTCCTTAATGCCTCTGGTTAGAAATCGCTCAAGCTTTATATCGTGACATATTTTGAAAAAGGTGGGAATACAGAAGAGAAAATGAAGCTAGTCATGAAAGTAATTTCAACTAGTGCCCACAGTCGTACCAGTGGCATTTCGTCCTAGGATCTTTCTAGTTAGACAAATAGGTTGTCAATAAAGAAATATTTGGTTGAGCTTTTAAATTACATTTCTTGTTTATTTTTAGCATGCTATTTTTAGCATGCTGCCTCTATCTTCTAAATGTATGAAGCCTGCAGATAAAATTGATCAAAACATGCACCTTTAAAACGTGTTTTAATTTTCAGCTAATTAAACAGTCCGTAACGGATCTGAAGTTGCAGGCAGAGGACAACTTTGTCTTAAAGATTGTACAAATGGAAGAACTTCTAGCAGTGAGGCATTCCGTGTTTGTGATTGGAAACGCTGGCTGTGGAAAATCTCAGGTTAGTAATATAAACAAATCATTAATCTAAAAGCATAATTAGCACTGTGCATTTGTTTAATGTTTGTATTTATTAGCACTGTTCATATTTCAATCTTCCCTCCCCTATCTTAAATACTTTTGGGAGGTCCCGCCAAGCGGGGTTGATACCAGAGCCTTAGCAAACCCTAGCATACTTCCCCTCCAAGAATTTGATAAGTGGGGAATGGCCGCACCCTTTCTCTGCGTTGAATGGGTCGGACGCCAGACGCAGTCCTCTCTGTTTCCTTTCCTATCACTGCTTCCCTGGGATCATTTCTTAATTATCTTTTTTCCGCTCTCTTTCCCATGCTTTCTCCCATGTATGCTGGGTAAAGCAGGGTTCTCAGTGTGCAGCGGGTGCCAGAGGGCAGGCCCTCACACGCTTTGTTTTGAGTGTTTGGGGCCTCTCCACCACCCACTGGGTTGCCTGTGTGCTCTGTCACGCACTTTCTTTCAAGTCACCAAAGAGTCGCCTGGCTTGATGGTAAGGTATCTTTCAGTTGTCTCCACCGGGTGACCTCTAGGATTTCATCAGAAGTAAGAAGGTAAGTAATATTCTTTTTTGTTTGATATTGCTAGGCTCTATTTAGCTCCTGATTATGCCTTAGGAAAGCCTGGAAAACCTGAAACCAACAACTACAAGGAGCTGCCTTTGGCCCCCCATGTCATCTCTTGCCTTACAAACATATATATTTAATGGCCCAAAAGTTAAAGTGCATATCTAATATGGAAATTAGATTTGTAGTGTGCTACAAATAGTGATTCGAACACCCAGGAGCTGGTTTTAGCTTCTGCTTATCTAACCTTAATTTCAAATGGTAATACTGAGGAGAGGGGCGCACTCCAGTTCCCTGCACAGTAAACCTTCTCAGCGACTGGTGTTCCCCTCCTACCGGTTTCTGTGCTCTTCACATTGTCAGGGAGGCAGTCTTAACTTGCAGTGCACAGCAAGTGCAGGTGTTAACAATCAACTAAGATTCAGCTGCAAGGACGTCTGGTAGCTGTAGTCATCACGTTTGCAAGGAAAAAGCTCAGACCCAATCCCACAGTGGGGAAAGGGGCTGGGGGGAGTAGCCTACAGTGAGGAACTCCAAAGCAGGGCCTGTGTCACCCACATGCAGCACTCTATCAGATTCTGAAGATTCCACCCTTCAAAAATCCTGGAAATATGACGAAAAAGAGGAGAGGGGCGCACTCTGGAGTGCGCCCCTCTCCTCTTTTCTTCATATATATATATATATATATATATATATATATATATGAATAAAATATATATATATATATTTCTGTTGCTTGTGTAATCTGCATTGATCACATGCTATGCATAGACCGACATCTAGCTGAAGCTGCGGAGTATTAGAGTTGCTTTTCGAAACTCGAAAATGGGCATCAAAATAGGAGGTGCCAGTAATACTATCCCTATTGTGACATCCCGTGTACCCATGATACCTTACGCGTGTAGGTCCCTCAGATAGTTTTTTTCCGCCATTGTGAGCGGTTGCAAAAATATAAGCAAAGTCCATTTTCGCCGTACGCCGTTGAACTTTAATAATTAAGTTAGTATTTCTTCCTGTCCTTTGCTGACGCTGTGACTGGACGTGGTGAAGACTGCAAGAAGACTTCAAAGTTGACCGTCGGACGGAAACTTTGACGGCGCCACCTGGCCTTGGAACGCCCTTTTGGCCTCGGCCTTAAAGTAGGGAGAGTGGGGGATGGTCATAAACATATATATTCCCACCCTTTCCCATAGTCGCCCAGCTGCCTATCAATATTATGGAGCATACTCCCTTTAAGTTCTGCCCCTCCTGCAATAGGAAGTTCACATGGGTCGACAAGCATAGGGTCTGTAACCTCTGCTTGAATAGAGACCACAATGAGGTTTGTTGTCAGGCTTGTAAGCTACTCCGACCCAAAACCCTCAAAGACAGGTGAATTAAACATTGGGCCCATCACGCCATGCAGGCCGAGGCCTCCATTGACGTCGAAGGGGTGTCCAGCAACGGCAGCAACGCCTTCCCTTCGGACGGCGAGGGTGACGGGGATCCTCCACGTTCCCCAGTGCCAGCCCCTGACCCTAACAGACAGGCCAGCGGTCGTGTTATGGGAAAGACACCCGGCGGCAAGGGCACCACACTCCCCCACAAACACACGCCCTACAGCGATGCGAGTGAAGTTGCACATCGAGAGTTGATGGTGAAGGACAGATCTTCCAATCAGACGTCCACTGCGCGCTCCGAGCGGCCCCCACACGACAAGCCCACCTAGACAAAGGACACCCGACTCAAAACTCCCCCATTCGGCCCTGCAATGGCGAAAGACGCTATGCAAGCCATCCCCGCGGTGGAAGTTCTGCCTACACCCGGGGACAAACCTAGGGTGTCCCACAAAGCCCCCTCTTCGACCCCTAGCTCCAAAAAATCACTGTCTAAGAGCAGGGACTATAAGGCAAGTCACAGGTCCAGTTCCTCTATGGAGAGGGACTCACTTAGGTAGGATAAGGCTAAGGAGCAACACTCTAGTCAACATGAAAGTATGCCCCTACGGGACACTATATTAGAGCTTGATCACGCACATCAACCTGACACTATCAGTCTCAGCAAACTTCTTTAAAGAACAGCCACATGTTTTGGACAACCTGGCCTCCACGCCTCCCACTACACAAGCGTCTGGTTCCAATACAACACTTACAGCCTCTCAGTACCAGGCAACGGCTTTACCGTCTAAGAAGAGATCTCCTCCCCCAGTAGAATTGGCTGCTGAACCAGCACACAAAACCGCTCGCCTCTCCTACAACCTTTATGACCTGGATGCAGGGGAGGATGAATACTTGGACGAGGGTGACCCCTGTTATGAGGACATCGAGGGTTCGATGCCGGGGGGAAGACAATCAAGACCAAGATGATACCAAATCTGTGGTTTTTGGGATGGACTCTCCAGTCCTGCACAAGCCTCCCTTACCAGACTCCCTGGTGGACAACCAGCCCCTATTCAACGATATCCCCATAAGGGCTGCAGAACATTTTAGAATCGAAACACAGGAGGTCTAACAGGACAAGGATTTTGCGGAAAATATGTTGGGCGATAAAAAACCTGCAACCCAATTTATCCCCCTGCTAAAGTCAGTTCAAAGGAGGATTTAGACTTCCCTAGAACTGCCAAAGAAACCAGGGCAGTGAACCCTACGATCGAGAAACATTTCAGACCAGCACCTTCCGATCCCTTATACATAAGGGGCCAACTTCGACCTGACTCCCTGGATACCACCCGCAAGAAAGCTGGTAACCCCTTAGCCTCCTCCGAAGCCCCTCCAGACAGGGAAATCAAAAAGTTATATGCCATGGGTAGAAAGATAGCGTACACTGCAGCATACCAGTCGCGGATAGCAAATAATTCCACCCTGCTATCCAGCTATGACTGCACAAAGTGGGATGAGGTAAAGGCCCTGGCAGAGTCAGCGCCAGAACCACTAAAGGCCAAACTCTCCATTCTGGCTGCCGAAGACAGAGATACAGCAGGCGCCCTCCTGAAAAATAACTTTGATGCAGCTGACAACGCTGGATGCGTTACTGCAGAAGCCACCATTTTAAAATGCCACGCCTGGCTTAGACAGTCAGGCTTTAAACTTAAGACTCAAGCTACCCTACTGAATATGCCAGTTGAGCCGAACGTGCTGTTTGGAAAGGCGGTTGAAGACACTCTCAAGTCCGCCAAGTGAGTATGAGACTCTTAAATCCCTTGGCCAACTGACAAATAAACAACCAGGTCAAAGAGGCGGTAGTAATTTTCTGCAGTTGCGGGGCCAAACGCACACGAGAGGAACCGGATACCGCCAAAACCAAGGTTCCTCTTGGACTACCAATCAACAAGCGACCCAGGGTTACCCCAGAGGTCTGGGCAGGGGCCGCAGAAAAGGGAGAGGCTCCCCCACCAGAGGTGGAGCGACACTCTCTAAGCAATGACGCCCCACCAGGTGTCCCCTCCCATGCCTCCACAGTAGGGGGACGAATATTTTTTTTCACCCATGCATGGGAGGGGATAACATCAGACAAATGGGTGTAGTCAACGGTGACAGGGGCTTATTGTATAGAGCTTCAAGGAAGACTGTCAAACCTCCCCCCGCGCCAAAAGAAACCATTGCAGGAGGAACAACTTATCCTACTAGAAGAAGTGAAAGCTCTACTCCTCAAGGACGCCATTGAGGATGTGCCGCACAAGGAGGTAAACAAGGGTATTTATTCAATGTACTTCCCTGTTCTGAAAAAAGATCTGACCATGCGCCCGGTATTAGACCTGTGCCCTGCAAAAAAATTTGTAAAACCACAAAAATTTCGCATGACAACGCTACAAGAATGAATCCCTCTGTTAAAACGGGGGGATTACATGGCAACATTGGACATGAAATATGCCTATTTTCATATTTCAATGTCCCCAGCGCACAGAAGATTCTTGCAGTTCAAAGTAGCAGACCAACACTATCAGTTCAAGGTGCTGCCTTTCAGTATATCCTCGGCCCCAAGGGTGCTCACCAAGGTACTGGCGATGGTGGCAGCGCACCTACGCAGGGAGTCAATCCGAGTGTACCATTACCTGGACGACTGGCTGATCGATCACAGGAGAAAACTACCATCTTTGCAAACTAAACACGCAAAGGACAATAGACCTTCTCTTCCAATTGGGCTTCTCAATAAACGAGAAAAAGTCAAGTCTGATACCAAACACATCAAAAAATTTCCTAGGAGCTGTATTAGATAGAAGGACAGGTTTAGCCTACCCATCGATGGAGAGAGTACACAATATGCTTCGGCAAATACCTCAGTATCAAGCCGATCTCCAAATAAGCGTACGCAAAGCAATGCGTCTGCTAGGTATGATGGCATTGTTCATTTACCTGGTCCCCCACGCGCGCCTGTGCATGCGACCAATGCAGGAATGGTTAGCGAAACAACAGACTCAAGCAAGTGATCAGTGGGACGATCTAGTGGTTGTTTCACCAACACTGGTTCAGAACTTACGCTGGTAGTCAAGGGAAAATATACTCAAGGGGAAACCCATCCACGAACCGGAAGCACAAGCAGTCGCCACGACTGACGCGTCCCTTTCCGGGTGGTGGGCCCACTACCTTCACCACACAGCACACGGCCTGTGGTCACAAGTGACTGCATTGAAACACATAACCGTACTGGAGTTATTAGCAGTCCTCAAGGCCCTACAAGCCTTCGTGGAACACCTGACGAACCTGTCAGTACAAGTACTAACAGACAGCACCACCGCAATGTTCTATGTCAACAAGCAGGGAGGTACACAATCTCCAAATCTGTCCAAGCTGGCACAGAAAATATGGAAGTGGGCACTCAGACGAGAGATATCCCTATCCTCCCAACGTGTTCCAAGTGTACTGAACACACTAGCGGACTCTCTCAGCAGAGACCCTCTATTAGAAGAGCACGAGTGGCAACTACACACAGACGTTATAGACCACATCTTCTCTCTTTGGGGATACCCCTCTCTAGACTTGTTTGCTACAAAAGAAAACAAGCAATGCACAGACTTCGCGTCCAGGTTCCCCCAGACACACTCCAAGGGGAGCGCCCTATGGATGAACTGGTCAGGGATATTTGCTTACGCTTTTCCCCCGATGTTAGGAAAGATTTCATGTTGTATGTAATTTTCCCTCCATGTTGGCAACCCCCAAACTTTTTGCTGCTGTTTTACACCCTGATCTAGACTTTCCCAGAGAAGCGCAGCCTTCCGCTGCACTCCTCTGGGCTTTCGCACAGTTCTTATGGGGAAACTGACATGCCCTTAAGACAGTCAGTACTGGGAGACTTTGTTTCCCTTAGTCCTTTCCTCATGTTGCAGCTTTTTTGCAACATGAAACAAGAGTGCACTGTAACTTACTTTACCGCGCTCTTGGGTCTCTAGTCATTCCAAAGGCCCCAGAAACTCTTGCTGGATTTATTATGAACTGTGCAAGTGTGTCACAGACAGGACTGGTGGCAGCTATCGTTTCTCTTGTGTTTTGAACCCTTTTTCGCCATGTTATCCGCGCTTACCGTGTTTGGCACAAATGAGTGGCCTGGCTCCAAAATGGCCATGCCACAAGGTTCTTTGTTCTGTCCTCTGACCATCTTGCCCCTTCACCTTCCCCAGGTCGAGCCGACTCGGGTCCGTCCTTATTTGGTCATGCACCTTCCCGCGAATCCCAACGCTTTCGCGGGCTTCTGCATGCCTTGTGTGTGCCTCCAAGATGTGGGCTGGGATGTCTATTCCCAATACACATCCTGGGTGCCAGAGAGTCTGGAGTGTCCTGAATGCGTGGGACCACTGTGGTCGTGATAGGTCCATGTATGGTGTGAGTGTTTGTGAGCAGATCTCCCATTGGGTCCTCTCCATTTTGGTGCAGTTGGAACTTTGGATAAGAGGATGCTGAAAACACCACTACCATGTCCATCTCCTGAGTTCACACCGAATAAGGGATAAGGAGCCAAGTATCCTGCAACAAGAAGCTGAGTTGAGGAACCGCTGGTGACCCGCTGAAGGTTTGGCACCCTGAGCCGCTGTCATTCTGCGAGACCCCTCTGCATCTGATCGTCCTAGAAGGTCTGCGAAGGTGCTTCGACCCATTGGAATAGTGGGATCAACTATTCCCGGCACCTTCATCAAACCCTGCAAGTAAGCCTCTTCGGAAGTGCCCCTGGGCCAACCAGTGGGCCGACCAGCTTACACAGGATGTTTGCTCTGTCACCGCCGACTTTTCGGGGAAGCCCTCGAAACTTGGCCTACGGCTAGCTCTGTGTCCACTGCACCCTCACACCGAATTTCATACACTTGGCATTCCCAGGTCTGAAGTGAGACGAGTGCGCCCGGACCAGAGTAAATGCGGTTGCCGTGTTTCCCTGCTGTGGTAACAACCTGTGCACGTTTGCTGCATTTGGGACACCCTCGACCCTGCATCCTGCTACATGGAATCTACACGGTGTCGAGACGTCCTGATCATCGCAGCTGAACCTGCCAGCAACATGAACGGAACTGGAGAAGTCTGGGTCTGCCTGCGTCGGGGACCGGTGAGTAGTCCATACCCCAACCGGTGGCCCCTCGCGCAGGAGCCTGTTTCTTTTCTACCGCTGTTGCGATATAATGACTCTATCCCGCACTCTCACCCTGCTTCTGCCCACAAGTGGAGGCCTTGCTTGAGTAGTGGGGACTTGTTCTACATCGCTTCATTCACCTTCGTGAATGGCCTTAGACCATTGAAGAGATCCTATTTTATCCATTGGCACCAGCACGTGCAGGTACTTTTGAGCATAAGGCTCCTCTCTTCGTAGGCCTCGGACTTCCTCCTAGTTAGGTGTATTTCTGATGTCGAACTGGGTCTAATGATAACTTGCACTGCCTGTTTTTCTCCCCATCTAGGTGGTCTACATATTACGTGCTCCTAACTCCTTAGACCCCTTGGTCTTGTATATATATGGTATTGATTGTGATGTTTTGGTTTACTTTAGTTTTATTGTAATTCTTTGCTATGGTCGAGGTTACAAAGGCCTTGTAATAAATGTGTCTATATGTTTATTATAACACCTGTCTGGAGTAATTTGTAAGTGTCCTTGCTTTGTATGCTCATTGAGGTCTTTCAGTCACCCTCTCCCCTCTTGAAACTTAGTCTTGACCGCCGCCATCGCTACCCTGATTGGTCTGGCTTGTCCAGCGGTCACCCTGTTCCAAGAAACTAGGCTGGCCTTCTGAACCGCTGCCCCTCCAGGTCAGAGTTCAGAAATCCATCTTAACACCCGACTCCCAACACGGGGGATCAACGTTACACCCACAACCTCACTCTTTGAACTTGGCAGCATGGTTCCTGAAGTCATAGAGTTCGAACACCTTAATCTTCCACAACAGTGTATGGACATCCTAAAGGAAGTACGGAAACCAAACACCAGACACTGCTGTTTCCACAAGTGGAAGAGATTCGTTATTTGGTGCCAATCTAAACAGATCAACCCCATAGAGTGTACTCCATCACACATTCTTTCTTACATGCTCCACCTATTGGATTCCGGATTGGTCTTTAACACTCTTGAAGTCCACCTAGCAGCTTTATCAGCTTACACTACCTCTCAAAGTAAATTCCCATGGTGGAAAGTGCCATTTGTTAAAGCTTTCATGGAGGGAGTGAAAAGAATACATCCTCCAGTCTCTAAACCCCCGTCTTGTTGGGATCTAAAGTTGTTCTAGCAAAACTCATGGGACCCCGCTTCGAGCCTTTGCAACAGGCTACCCTTATAGACATTACCTATAAAACTGCCTTCTTAGTGGCTATCACTTCCATAAGAAGAGACAGCGAGATCCAAGCCTTGTCAGTGCAGGACCCCTTCTTTGTCATCCATAAAGACAAATTGGTTTTACAGACTCACCCTAGGTTTTCACCTAAATTTATTTCCAAGTTTCACGTAAACCAGTCTATTGAGCTCCCAGCCTTCTTTCAAAAGCCAACTAGCTCAGCTGAGATCAAACTCCACACACTAGATGTGAGGATAGCGGTTCTCTACTAAGTATAAAAGACCAAACTGCTTAGGAAAACTGATCAACTGTTTGTCTCCATGGCTACAGGCAGACAAGCAGAGCGCGTTTCTAAGGAGCAATCTCCAAATGGATAGTCAAATGTATACAATTATGCTATTCATTATCATACAAGACACTGCCTTCTACACCTAGAGCCCACTCCACAGTACTGAGGCTACTTTAGCTTTTCTTGCAAACGTACCATTAGACAACATTTGCAGAGCAGCTACATGGAGCTCAGTTCACACCTTCACTCAGCACTACTGCATTGACACACATTCCAGGACAGATACACAGGTGGGACAAGCGGTTCTAAAACATCTATTTGCCGCTACTCCTTCTCACACCCCACCACCTTCTCATAACACTGCTTGCTAATATATGAATTGCATGTGATCTAAGCAGATTACACAAGCAACAGAAGGAATACATTACTCACCGTTATCGTATTTCTGGTGCTTGTATCTGCTTAGATTCACATGCACCCACCATTCCTCCCCTGAGAGAAGGTGCATAGATGTTTACATGAGCTTTCCATATATATATATATATATATGTATCTTTTTGGGAACTCTGTACTCGCACTACTCCTCATGCTACCGCTTGTCAGAAAAAATACAATCTGCGGGACCTACACACGTTAGGGATCATGGGTACAGTGGATCTCACAATCGGGACAGTATTACTGGCACGCCCTATTTTGACGCCCATTTTCGAGTTTAGAAAAACAACTGCAATACTCTGCACCTTCCACTAGATGTCGGCCTATGCATAGCATGTGAATCTAAGCAGATACAAGCACCAGAAATACGATTACGGTGAGTAATGTATTACATATACTTTTTACTTTTAAAAAAGTATATTGCGCAGGCCACAGACCCATAGGCTTAAAGGAATGGTTTGCCAAAAAATGTTATTGGCCAAAAAGATGGGCAATAATAGAAAAAATATACTGACACTTTTAAAGTCCCTATGTAAAATTTTGAGCAATTGAAGCTCAAAATTTACAAAAGCAAGCTCAGGGGGCATTCATATTGTGAAATGGATGCCCTCCTGTGCTCACTATTGCTTTTGCGGCACTAATGAAGGAAAAGCCAGCCAGCTGTAGTAAACAAAAGCTACCACTCTAGGGGAAGGTCGCTACAAGCCCTGAGGGCAGCAGTGAAGAAGGCTCCCTTTGAGGCCTTCACGGTTCAACACCTGGGGATCATCAAATGGCCTGATTACTGGACCTAAGTGATTTTCGTGGGTTTATTAGATAGGAGAGCCTGTAGGTACGCAGGCATTTTTCCCTTCCTACATTTCTGAGTTTTTACCAACAGTCGAAAATAGGATTCTAGACTCTATTGGTAGCCAATGAAGAGCTTGTCTTGATACATGGGACCTCATTATGACCCTGGCGGTAGGGATTTAACAGGGCCAGTAGCGCTGCCGGCCCCGTTAAACCCCTACTGCCTCATTACCAGGCGTCGTTACCGGGTCCCGCGAGTGGCCCAGCATGCTAACAACGGGCCCGTTGTTAGCATGCTCCCCATTCCCATTGAGCCCTATGGGGGCCCTATGGGGGCTCAAATGGGAATGGGGATGTTCCGAGTCTGGGTTCCCTGAATGGGGAAATACCAGGCCCTGCAAGGTCGGAATGGCCTGGTATTTCCCCATTCAGGGAACCCGGAGCCTGTACCCGGAATGGGGGTAGCCATACCGATAGCGGCATAGCTACCTCCATTTTTGTAATGGGGCCCATGGTCTCTCCTAGAGAGACCCATAACTACTCTTACTGCTCCATTTTGGGTGACATGCAGCCTAATGCAAATAGATTTATTAGTGCCCACAAGTAAGCTGGCACATTAATCAATTTTAGCTCCCACAGCCGCTCTCGATTTTAATTCTAGCAGAACCATTTCTCTTCCAAAGCCAACTCTGAAACCCGATTGATGATCATTCAGATTAGGAAAATATTTCAAATGGACGGCAATTTGCTTATACGCCACCGGGTCCAGAATTTTCAAAAGAAAAGGAGTTTTTGTGATATGCCTGTAATTGCTTGAAACAGCAGGTGGGAGAACAGGCTTTTTGGGGATAGGCGTAACCCATGCACTTTTCAGGTCCTGGGGAACAACCCCTGCTTCAAAAGACAGATTAACAAACCTGCATATAGCTGCAATCAAAGTAGGTGGGCAGGTTTTTACAATAATAGCTGCAGAAGGGTTATTTTTGCATTTAGTGGCTTTCAGCTATTGGATGATAGAAGCCATTTCCACTATTGAGATGGGAGTGAAGTGAAATAGCAGAATGGCGGGGGACCTACTAAATACCCAACAAGGGTTTCCAATTTCTGCTTCCAAGAGGGTACTTTATTTCATGGCGATATCCACCCTAATATTCTTTAACTTATCCTGCATGGCATTCTGAATAGGTTCGCACCAGGCACTATCCTTTACCACCAAATCAGAGACAGTGTGATTGGTAGATGCTTGCTCTTTAAGAATCTTAAAAGGTCCCTCGTGTCTGATTGAGCATTCTTGATCCTATTGTTAAAGACTTTTTTTGCCTCAATTATCGCTATTCTATAGTCTTTAGCAGGAACCTTATAGGCTGTCAAAGCTGACTGAATTGAATGAAGTTTCCAATTATAAAGAAGTTTGAGGGTTTATGATTTTAGGATCTTCACCTCTGGAGAGAACCATTTTTTGCCTTCCTTGAGCATTGTTTTCTTTTGTGGTGCTAGCGTGTTTGCCACTGTGCCCAAGCTAAGAAGGATAGACTTTGACAACTCCTTAGGGGAAACGAAAATCTGAGAGGTATATAGATATATTACATGGCCTGTGATAGCGGCCATGTAGTGATGGTTAAGTTGCTTAACTAATAAAAAGTACATGGCCACCTCCAAATGACTATGCAAAGTTTGATGCAGTTTCGCCCAGGGGGGCAAAGGTACGAGGGGGTCCCAAAGCCTTTAAAATCCTCATAGACATAATGGAAAAATTGGATGCAAATCAGTTATTTTTAAAATGGCCAAAAAGTAGTTAAAATAAATGTGTAATATATGCGTCTGGTCCGTGGACTCATTTCCTGGTTAGATGTGCATGGACACCTCTGGACCAGTCAGGGAATGTTGTGGTGTTCGCAGACACCAAATGCACACACTGAATGGTTGTTGAAAAACATGAGCCACTTCATATTTTTTAAACCAACGTTATATTGGATTTGTGGACCACAACCCTACTCTGCAGACAGCACAGTGAGAAAAGACTCTGGAAACTACATTTGAGGTTATTTTGTGGCTGAAAGAGTGTCTGGGAATGGTGGAGGAGTAGAAAATATGTAAGAATTTAAGAAGGAGATGTTTTTACGGGTGAAAAAGGCTGCGAAGGTCCCGTCGAGTCCACGGTCAATTTTACTGTGCGCAGCCATATTCCGAGCCACGAACATGAACATTTGTCTGCGGACACAGTCATGGATATTATTGAAGTGTAATTGATATTTATGATCCTACCACTAATGTGGACACTGTGTATGGTTACAATATTTTGCCCATAATGATTTTGGCTACAGTAGTGGTTTAGTAGTACTTCATAGTGGGGATGGATGTTTTATTGAATATTGTAAGAAGGCTGTAATGTAGATGTGTAGACGCTGTTGAAACATATTAATCTGTCCTTAAGAATCATGGCTACAGTAATATGCTGGGAGGAATTAATTCTTGTGTGGATAGTTTACTCGCATATGGTGGGAAGGCTTGAATCTGTGGTTGTTTCTCTGTAAAGAAAAGAAAAGTATAATTTGTTAAACAACAACATACATTGAAACATTGAATTATTGGCCCATATAGTCGAAAAAGTGCAGAAAACGAACACTCCCGCGGTCTTGGTGGCACTGGACGCAGAAAAGGCTTTTGACCGCGTGGAGTGGTCCTTTTTGGTTTGGGTAATGGAAAAGATGGGCTTGGGGGGACTTCATGACGATGGTTCGAGCTAACTACCAGGACCCCACCATCAGAATAATGGTGAACGGAAGGGCCTCAAGGCGAGTAAATCTGCGGCGAGGAATTAAGCAAGGCTGTCCACTCTCCCCGATACTCTACGCAATTTAAGTAGAACCACTGCTCCAAGCAATAAGGGAGGCTGGGGAGATACAGGGCATTCCCTTTGGAGGGGAGCAGCAGAATGTCGCTGCTTTCACAGACGACATGTTGCTGATGTTGACCGCACCAAGAGAATCACTACAAGCGAGTGTGACTCTGTTGGAGACATTTAGGGTATCGGGCCTAAAGATTAATACTAACAAGTCGGAAGTGCTGAATTTGATGTTAAGGGCAGAGGAACGGGACAGGCTAAAGGAGGGTACTCGTTTCTTGTGGAGCCCGGGAGGGATTAGATACTTGGGGGTGAGAATTACGGCAACTTTGACAGGGTGGTATGCGACCAACTTCCCCACGCTTCTCAAGTTGGTTAAAATGGACTTCCAAAGGTGGAGAGGGCTCTGGGTGTCTTGGGTCGGGCGGATAGCTACGGTCAAGATGGTCATATTACCACGATTGCTTTACTTATTCCAGGCGATCACGCAGCCGGTTCCGTCAAGCTTCTTTAAAGAGTTGGGAACACTGACCAAGGGGTTTATCTGGGAAGGGAAAAGGGCTAGGGTGGGTGTTAGGCTCCTGATGGCTCCCAATGGAGAGGGAGGGCTGGCACTGCCGAATTTTCGGCGATACTATGAGGCTGCACAGCTTCGCATCATCAGGGAATGGCTGAAGGGCGAGGAGAGCATGCAAGATAAACTGTGGGTGAGGATGGATAGGGCAGTGGCGCACCATAACCTAGCTGAAATATTATGGTTGCCTAAGTCGAGTAGGCCCCGGCAGCTTTATGAGAGCGCTATTACTAAACTTATAGCTGATACCTGGGACAAGCTGGCGGGCCCTGGGGGAATAACTACATTTCTGTCCCCCTTCAACCCCACTTTGGTAATGGGGATTTAACCCCGGGTTTGAAGAAAGGGGCATTTGCGAAATGGCAGGAAGGGGGTTGCAGGGAACTGTCGGATATGTTCCGGGGAGGGGAATTGTCTGTAAGAGAGAATTCACAATCCAGGAGAGTGAGAGATTGCGGTATGCGCAGATACGGCATTGGGTGCTGCACCCAGGGGTTAAAGAGGCGGCCACTCGAGACCCAATGCAATTTGAGAGATTCCCCCTCACTACTGACGGATTGAAAGGCCTAATTTCCAATATATATAAGATTCTGAATAGTGCTAACGCAGACACCCAATGGGCCTATATGCGGGAATGGGAACGGGTATTGGGGTGGGAGATTGATAGGGCAGATTGGGAGAGGCTATGGAGGAGAGTACCTGAATTGGCTAAGGCATCCGAACTGCAAGAAGCCTGGTACAAGTTATTGAATGGGTGGCACTATACCCCTGCCCGGCTCCATAGGATGTACCCAGCAATTTCGGTGAAATGTGTTGGAGGGTATGTGGACTAGTAGGTACAGCAGAGCATATATGGTGGACATGCCCAAAGATTAAACCATCTTGGGTGGAGATACAGAAAGCACAAGATCAGGCCTTCGTTCCGGGTGATGAAAGAATGCCAGTGCACATCCTCTTAGGCACTCGGAACACTGCTGGGGTGAATGAACCCAGAGAGAGGGAGAAAGCAAAAGCGATACTGACGTTGGCATGTATGATGTTAATAGCACAGAGATGGAAGCGCACTGAGGTCCCTATGTGCCAGGACTGGCTCCAGAAAATGTGGAAAATAGTAGCTCTGGAGTGGGCGACTTATGCCATGAACAATAAAGTGCAGAGCTTTACGGCGGACTGGGCGAAATGTTGGAGTTTCTTAAAGATGACTTGAGGGTGATGTGGTGCTCACAGCGCCTTGGACTGTTGGACCTACAATGAACATGGAGTGTCTATCTAGCAGGATGGCGATTTGGGAGATTGAGGCTCGTTGCCTGGGGGAAAGGGGGATGGGAGAGGGTGGGAGGGAGAAGGGAATGGTTCTTGCTTTTCTGTTTAGCACGTTGCAAAATTCAATAAAAAAAGTTTTTAAAAAAAGTAGTTAGATACCCGTTGGTTTATTGTAACTCTATTTGATTTTAAAAGTACTACTTTAGTGCTATGGTTGTATTATGTAAGTGTAAGTGTGATGGCGTGTTTGAAGTGTGTTTTAATTATGGGTATGTTTGAAGTAGTTAGATACCCGTTGGCGTATTCTAAATTCTAACTTTGATGGATTTTACAAGTACTATTGTAGTACTATGTATGTATTATGTAAGTATAATTGTGATGAAATGTTTGAAGTGTATTATAATGAAGGGTATGTTTAAAGTAGTTAGATACCCGTTGGTGTATTCTAACCGTTTATTGTATATACTTTGGTGGGTAAATTTCGGTTGCAAGAATATTAGGTAGACATTAGTTAGATTTGCTGGTGACCTATGTTTTGGAGTAACTGAAGTGTTGTTACATTCAAACCAACCACTTCTTTTTTTGACATATGCAGTATAGTGCACTGAAGTGGTTGTGGCACCAGTGTGGTAGATTATGCCTGTTGTTGTGACGGTTTTCTTGTCAAGAGATACTTGGTGTGCGTAAAGCTAGTGAGCTTACAGTTATTTTCTGGTACCATTTGCATTAGTATGACATATATGCCATGTGAATTTATTTCTATGCAGGAGCGATTGTCTGAATTTAAAAGAGAGCATAATATGCAATGATTTGCTTTCTGCAGAAGTTAGTAAAATGCAATTTATTCAGAATTTGGTATGGATACACACACACATCGTTCATTAGGGATGTGGTCTTGTGAAACATGGTTGCAGAGAGTGCATATTTGTTTCCACATGTATGAAATCTGAAAGATTTAATTTATAGGGATATTTTTGGTTTCTAGTACTTGTAGTAAGTACAATAGGAATTCTTGTGGATCTTCATTTGTGTTTACTGTGAATTTTACCTTTCCTGCAAAGTAGTCCAACTCTTCCCTCATACCTGAGAGACTGTAGGTGCTGTAGAATTATTTGTGGCATTTGTATGAAGTGCATGCATTTGCAAATACAACTGGTCTGAGCCATTTAAGTAAATGTTGTCAACAATTGGTGGCACTTGGATAAGAAGATTAATTGCTACGTTTGCAAAGAAGTTTGCTCCAGTTGTGTTGCTGAATTTAAATAGAGTTGTGTATCTGCATCCTTTGATGGGCCTACAGTTGTTTTTCGACAAGAGACATTTGTCTGTGTGTATTTTGATGGACTTGAAGTTGTATTTGGACTAGAGAGTGTTGTGCATGTATTATTTGATGGAGCAGCAGTAGTTCTTGTTTTTTAGTGGCATTGCAGGGAGATCTGGTATAGCTTCTGTTTTAGTTTTCTTTTTAAAGGTTCTGTTTTTGGAGGTACAGGGTACATATCTAGATGGGGGTGTACAGTGCATGTAGGATGCAAGGAAAGTCAGCGTTGACTTTGTTTTCATTAAAGTTGACTGGGAATAGACTTGATTGAGTGTACAGAGACGTGAAAGAGCTATGTAGCTCATACCTTCTTTGAAGACTCTGGTGCCAATGTCGATCAGTGCGTGGTGTAGAGTTAGACATTGTGACTTGTGAATAGTGACAGCATATGCAAGAGATAGAGAGAATTGTTCTCTTCGTACATACATGTCTTTGAAGGAAACGTGCAATTGTGCGCCCTGTGGTTTTTTGTGCAGCCTATTCTTGTAACTTCTTCAAGTTTGTCAAAGTGGATGTTGACAAACTGAATGTTGTTGTCATGTGGATATGTTTGGAAGCCAACAACTGTACTCATTGCTCCATTGACTAAACCTTGTTCTACATCAAGGCAACGTTTTAGAAGTACTCTGCAGTATAGACACACAGTTAATTGTTTTTCTAATCCTGCTGTGTTAGAGATACATTTTTCTAAGCAATGTATTTGTGCTGTTGCTTGTTGACACATATGGAGTGTCATGCCGTGAACTTCTAGTTTATCTATGGAGCCGATATCCACTATGGGTTGCATTTCTTTTTTCAACATTGTATCATTGAATTGGCTACTGCTTGCAAGTGTTGGCATTAAGCACATGCGTTTTACATTTTGTTGAGTTAATTGTTTCATTACATCAGCAGCAGTCTTTTGTCCACACAGCTCATGGGTTACCTTAGCTTTTAAGGTGGATTTTGCATCTTTAGTTAGCAGACCAGTTGTAATGATTTTTAAAATGACCTTTTACTGGTCTCTGAAAACAACATTTTTTCCTCCGAACAGATCTTTGTAGTCGGTTTTTAGGACTTCTTGCATTCTGAGATGAATTGCAGCCAGTATGAGATTGGAATCCATTTTTATTTCATCAACCAAGAGGACTTTTATTCGCTGCCGAATTCTGTGTACTTCACTAGCAGCTTCGGCTGATAATTTGTAGAATTCTAATTTGTTTTGGTGTTCTGCCTGGATGAAAAGTAGTCGGTGTAAAGTTGCACTTACTATGTGGTACGCAGCTGAAAGTTTGTTGTTAAGTGTTATAGATATTTCCTGATTATTTGAATAAAGAAGGTTTTGCCAGAACCAGCTTCCACACTTACATACGAGAGCAGAGGTATATAACCTTTATAACCTTTACAGCTACAAGGTTTAGTTTCATGTTTAAGTCCATGTTCAATTTCCTCCGTGACTTCTAGGTAAACAGTGAGTTCATCATTTTGCTGCGATTTGAGCACTGGCAAGTTCTCCTCAGATTGTTTAGATTGGGATATAGGGGGCCATTACGAGGAAGGATTTAACCATGCCAATATTTCAGCATGGCTACCCCCTTACCGGGTGTCGGGTCCGGGTTCCTCGAATGAGGAATTACCGGGTCATTCTGACCTTGGAGGGCCCGGTAATTCCTCATTCAAGGAACACAGACCCAAAACATCCCCATTCGAGCCCCCATAGGGCTCAATGGGAATGGGGAGCATGCTAACAACGGTAAAACTAGGCCTCCTTAGCGGGTCCCGCGAGCAGTACTTGTAATGAGGCGTTAAGGGGTTGACGGCTCCGGCATCTTTACCGGCACCGTTAACCCCTTACCGCCAGGGTTGGAATGACCCCCATAGTGTTTTCTACATCAGTCAAGGTTATTTATGCTTCATTTAAAATGAGTGGTTCCCCAAGTGGTTTTGCCTTCCTGTAAGAGATGGTTGACTGCCTTCTGGAGTGTCTTTATCTAGTACAATTTTTGTTGGCGTTCATTGTCCAACGTTTGTTTGTATTGTTCAAAATTGACATTTGTTATACTGATTTCATTTGCCTTGAATGCAGCTTCAACTGTGTCATGGTCACCTAATAATTCTTCTTATTTTCTCTGAGGTTTGAAAAGTTGCAGTAGAACCATGTAATAAAGGTCCCTATCTTGTGGAGATTTAAACGATAACTTGATATGATTAATTAGGCTGGGCCCAGAGGTTTTACTAGGCTTCCATCACAAGTTGAGACTGAATATTTGGCAGTTGTCTCATCGAGCATAACATTGTTTTTGATGGAGTCACTTTGGGCTATGTCATCCAGGCACATGTTTTCCAAAGCAGTACTTTGGTTTGTATAGTTTGTGCCAGTTAAATTGTTTTTTATAATGTCCTGGCTGTTGGGATGATTTGTGGCACTTGTTTCAATCTCTTGGTAGGATTTTAGTACCATTTTCCGTGATGAAGCTTCACCAAGGTTTAGCTAGACAATGGGCCTCATTACGAGGTGGGCGGTAAGGGATACTGGGCACTGTTAAGGAGACCGGTGCCAGTAATCCCTTACCGCCCAATTCCGATGTCCCTTAGCAGGAACCGTAAAGGACGTGTGGTCTGACCACACGTTCTTTATGGGACCCGTAAAGGGACCTTAGAGCTAATTAGAGGCCCGCAATTTGCGGGCCTGTTATTAGCGCCTTCCCCCTTCCCATTGCGCCCTATGGGGCTCGAATGGGAATGGGGAATGGCATTTGGAATGGGGACTTACCGAGTCCGCCTAGGTCGGAATGTCCCGGTAAATCCCCTCTCCACCAGACCGAACCCGGACACGATTTTGGAGGCAGCCATGGCGCTAATGGCGCCATGGCTACCTCCAAACTCGTAATGAGGCCCAATGTTTTCAGATTTCCCATACTTAAATGGTCTGAAGCTTCGTAGCACCAACATTCTCTGTGTGACAGCATTTTTATACCAAAGCTGTACAATTTTTGTAACAGGGTTTTGTCAGATGATATGTCATTCCAAAGGTCTTTTAGCTCTGTCTTCCCATCTTTGGTGAGATAGGCTGTGTATTGTACATCTATATCCATAAGAGGGCAATGAGTGCATTGTAATCATTGATGTACTTGGATGCCTCGTCTCTTTTAATGTAGTATGTTTTTTTAGGGGATTTTACTTTTACACTGTGTCTAACAGAGCACATCAAGCTATTTACTTGTCCTTTGGTCTAAACTGGTCTAGCGAAGCCAAAGCGACATTTGGTGGAGAATTACCTTTGTTTTTATATTGACATCAGCAGTATTTGCCACACTTATGTTTTTGAAAGCATACCGTTTTTGTATGTAGGTCACTGTGTGGTTTTTGAAGGGATGTCACGGGTAATGTAGTTCTGAATAAATTGTAAAACAGTGGCATCACTGTCATGGCCAAATCTGGGAGAAAGGTTTATCCACAAAATAATGTGGATGTGTGGTGCTCTGCTGGATTGATAGTCTTTTCTCCTAAAGAAGTGTTTATTTCTCCAACTGGATGGGTGGTTTTATTGCAGATGAAGTGCAGCATGGCAATGAAGCGATGGTGAAAGTATCTTGAAACATTCACAGGGTCAAGAGAACAGAGTTCTCCTGGTGTTTTTATGTCTATTCCCTCATTATTTTGGTTTGCAGTGCGTAAGAAGTCTTGCAAGACATCCCATGCATATTCTGCACAACTTAAAGTAACAAATAATGTGGCTGGGCATAGGTTTCTTAGCATACAACGTACATCAGATTGACATCAGAACCATCATTCTTTTGAACCACACATGTTTGCCAAGAGATTTGTGATACTTGACTGCAAAACGTAATCTTTGTCTTTTATCTTTTGAAGTTATTGGGTAGCTGATATGTTTAAGAAACGAGAGCCTGCTTTTAATGTGTGAAATGCCATAACATAGAGTTGCTACTTCACTTTCAAACAGGAGGTGGAAAATGTATTCAACATTTTGTCTGATTCTTGGGTCTTCAGAATACATTCGTAAAGAGCGATATTCTGAGGCACTAATTTGTGTGGATCTTTCATCATATCTTCCTCCTTTTGCTGTAGGGAAGAGTAGAGGAAAAGATTGTGCTTCTACACTTTTCTCACATATGCTCATTGGAGATTCTTTTGCTTAACACATTTGATATGTTTCTAATGCATCTTCTATGATGTCTTAGGAGTGTAGTGGGTGAATTATATACTGGTCTAAAATGTTGACTGCAGTAACAAAATCCACACGTTCAAATTGGCCAGTTCATGGTGAATCTTCAATTATTTTGATGGTTTCTCTTAAGTGTTCTTCTATGTTTATATCTCTGTAGTATTCATTATTTTCTTTAAAATACTGGGCATCATCATGAGTTGGGTAGTATCCAACTTTTTTTGAGTTATCGCCCACCTGTCCCGTTGTATTACTGCTGGATCGTGGGTTTGGGTGGTAAACTTTATTCCCCATTGGGTCCATTGGACCCAATGGGGAATTTACGATGCAATTTCCACTGGCGGTATTACCAACGGGTAATTGCTCTGCAAATTAGCAATTTTCCAGCATGTTTACCCCCAGCTCTGAGCTTGGGGTAAATACGCCATACTCATGATTGGGCTGCCCTTAAATGCAGCAGTAACCCTGTTACCACCACATTTAAGGGCTAATGGCAAACTCATGACAAGGCCCATTGTAGGGCGTGTCCAACTTTCTTTAAGTCAACTAGTTGTTGCCATATCTTTTTGTCTTTTGTTGGTACACCATTAACTAGTACAATCAAAGGGGGCGTGACTACAGGGCCATGTAAGAGGACGTGTCTCCACTGCAGTTCCTGCTGATCCTGTATTGATCCGGACTGCAGCTATGCTTCAAATCAACTACAATTAACAAAAGCGAGTGTACAAGCTTCTGAAGCTGCAGAGTATAACTGGGAGGCTGCCTGAGGGAATTGTTGCTGTGTCTCATTGTCATGACCACTGTGATGGGGCACAAGTTGTGCCACAAGCAGGCTCCCACCAGAACCCTGAG
Source organism: Ambystoma mexicanum (assembly GCF_040938575.1). NCBI lineage: Eukaryota > Metazoa > Chordata > Amphibia > Caudata > Ambystomatidae > Ambystoma > Ambystoma mexicanum. The sequence continues at coordinate 1,047,875,590 of NC_090926.1, forward strand.
GGCCTTAAAACCACTGCAAAAGGGGTTCAGGAGCCAGTCCTGCGCCTTTGGCACTAGGCTCATATGTAGGAAGGAAGGGCTGTTCAACCTAGGTCCCACTTATGTACATGGGACTTTAAATCCAACATGGAAGCACCCACACAGTCTAATTCTAAGTACCAAGCAATGCGGTCTAGTGTTTTGGGTGTGGCAGGCCTGGAACTACTTTCCTGGGCACTACTTTACCTGGGCTTTGTGTTATTCTAATAACAGCAGCGTGACGCTCACCGTGTCCAGCTCCTGGTCTTCAGCATCTTCCTGTAATCCTGCAAAAACAAGAACAAGATTATTCTACTTTACCTGAGAAAACACCATCCAGCACTCAGCATCTCAACTGGGCTGCAATCTGTGGAAACCGAGAGAAGAAGAAACATCACTCACCTGTGAGTACTAGTTTAAGGACTTCCGGCGAACCGCTACCACAGCTGCTGTTCGAACATTACGACCTGCAGTAACGAGAAAGGGAAAAACAATATTAGAACGCGTGCTTCGAAAACATCGAATTCCATCAGTCTTACCTGAATTCCATCGCGCTACGCCACTCTTCCATCCGGAGTACCACAGCAAGATCTGCAAAGGAAAAGTGCCATATTCAGGTTCGCTTTCAATATTAAACAACTGCACAGCGATGTACTTACCTTAACGGATTCCGAGGGCCTGTTTTTCATTGCACTCTCATCCACTCGCAGCACCACAGCGACTTGCGAGGAGAAGAGGAAGAAAACACAGGTTAGCCTTAAAAAACAATAAAGGCACTGCGCTTCGCTCTTTCTCTTACCTAGAAACGTGCCTCTCCATTCGGCACGCCAGCATCAAGACCTTTGCACCTGAAAAGAAGGAGATAAAGATATTAACAAATTCCCACCATAAACAGAACAAAGACTTACAATGAACAAACCTACCTGCCTACCAGCAGATTCAGGGACACAGCAGGTGTGGGCCGAAAGAAGACTCAGGGAGCTCGCCAACAAACGTCAAGCGCCCCTGCACAAGAAACGCAGGACAGATAGCTCACCCTACAAATAACTAAGATTAATTATTCAGCACTGGGCAACTACGCATCCAGGGTTCCAGATCTCAGAGCATTCCAGACGCCCCCGGGGATATCAGGTGAGCGTAACACTATTGTATATTTTGCCCATCGAAGATTGGCGCTGCCCGCTAACGAAATATTCAAAATGCTGATCCGCAGCTAACAAAGGGATGGAGCACGAAGAGTGAAATCAGTGAAGGAACTGCAGCGCATAAACGTGCCAGATGCAGAATTAAAACAATGGTGACCATGGCTGAAGTAAAGAAGAGCGAGGGTTCCACGGAGATGCACTGACAACAGGAGCCCGATGAAAGGTGTAGGCGGATTAACAGACCGCGAAATAGCTAGGAAGCGCACACACAAAAGGAAACACATTCAAAGTCAGACCCGAGTGCGGAGCGGCAACCTTTAACTGGACAACATATGCAACAAAAGTTTGCTACCCTCGCAAGACACAGAAGGGGAAATGCGAGCGCCGTTGCGATGGGACACTGCTGACTGTGTGTGAGAATATCGGAAGCTAAGGGTTACTGTGTAGCGACCTGGATGTAACGACGTCCTGCTGATGCTATTATTAAAAAGCGGATCAGGTCTGCAAGCTACCTCGTCAGCGGCAGCATGGGGCCGTTGCACAGGAAGAGGAGAAAGTGAATGCACACTGCCTGAGGCTTGATGTAACATGGATGTTTGAGATCGGAACAAAGCATACAAGGTCGCCTGTAATGGGAATGGAGTGATGTGCGGAATGAGCTAGAGATGACTGCAGGTTGTGAGGTGAATATGCTGAGACGGTGCTCTACCTGGAGGGGGTCTGGGTCCAAACAATGTGACCCATGAAGAACAAAGGAAAAAAGAGCTGGCGGTGAATTAGACAGAAAATGTCATCAGTGAATACTAGCCAGCCAGGGTCCAGGAATATACAGTGATGTATTAAAGGAAGTGTGGTGCCAAACGAACCAAATAACCCTGTCTGGGCCTGTGGGGGCACGAACTTCAGCAGTCATTAACTGTTACACACGAAAAAGAGGGAAAATGGATGAATGATTGGCCGGTAGGACATAAGGAAGTACGATTCTAGATGTGCTGGACAGAGAAAAGAACATATAAGGTACCAGAGACAGCTATAAACTATAACAAGACCTGACACTGCAGTCTACACTATAGAAGGTACCAATAATAGGACTAAAGGGAGACGCAGAACACTATCCAGCCTGACCCAACATGTCTGGCTTAGGTGGCACTTTGACCTGCATATGTACTCAGGGGGCAAGTGAACCCCAGCGACAAGGAGTGCTGGGGGGGGCCCAGAATAGCCACTTGGGGATAAACTGAAGAAGACACCCCCAAACTGGGGAAAAGTGCCCCTATATTAGAGGGAAACCCACAGATAGGGGTAACTCGACAAGTGGGCCCACAAGCAAGCAAGGATGACGTCAAGGCTGCCCAAAAGCAAAGGGAAACAACACTCCATAGATGGGTTTGCACAGGTGACAGAAGGAGCCTGTGGAAAAATGCCAAGGCATGTGAGGAAGTGAAACTATGGCGCACAGCGGCCAACAGATACTAGAAACCATAGCTGAACTGAAAGTGTCATGGGAAAGTAAGAGGTAGCCTGAGATCCAGGAATGGAGCTGGGCAACAGTTGATGAAGTTGAAGGGATGGAGGGGGCAAAACAACAGTTGGGGTTGGGGAGGGTGGGTGGTTCGTAGTTTTGTTGGGTGTTTGGGGGGAGGGGAAGTTAGGGACAGGGAACAAGCTTACATCCACGTGCTGCTCCGCATGGTGCGGAAGACAAGAGAGGACAGAGGCGGGATGGGGTATGGATGATAGAAGGGAGACCTCAAGATAGCAACCTGAAATGTCAGGGGGCTCAATAGTTACTTGAAGAGGAATAAGATCATGAAGTATCTGAAGAGGCAGAAGATAGACATCACCCTATTGCAAGAAACGCACCTTATAAAAGAAAAACAGGATATGATAATAAAGAAATGGAAGGGGGCTACCATAGGGGCAACGTATTCTGCATACGCCTGTGGGGTGATTACTTGGATAGCACCACATGTCCCCTTTCAGTCATTACAGTCCACCGCAGAATCAGATAAGAGGATGGTGGCGATACAAGGATTGATAGAAAATAGAGAGCTGTGTTTCATTAATATATATGCCCCGAACAAAGACACAATGGCCTATTTCAAGACCTTATATAGTAAGGTTAGTCCGTATCTTGGGGAGGGGCGGTGATATGGGGAGGTGACTTTAATTTCACGCTGGATCCTAGGGTAGACAGATCAGAGAAGAAGCTAGACAAACCTACCCCTGCAGCTAAAACCTTGAGGGCCCTGCTGTGAGACTTTCATGTGGAGGATATATGGAGGCTACACCATCCACACGAAAGACATTATTCTCATTATTCGGCCCCACAAAACTTGCACACACGGCTAGATTATATGTTTGCTACTCCGGAGCTGACGGGGAAGCTAGTGCGGTCGGAATACAAGGCGAGGGTCCTCTCAGACCACTCGCCACTGATCTTAACATGGCAATACTCGCCTCCTAGAGCTAGGATCCCAATGTGGCGGCTTTGAGCCGAAGCATTGAAAGATACAGTGTTCAGGGAGGACCTGAGAAAGGAAGTGGTAGAATACTTCAACGATAACACTGGAAGTGTAAAATCAGCTGGCATTCTATCGGACCCCTTTTCACCATTTTAGGGACCTCCACCCCCAGTGTGTCCCCCTGCGGCCTTCCTGCTCCAGCCACCGCTTCCCCCTGCTTTGTCCCGTCTCCCTTGACCTCCCCCAGGCTCCTATTGGCCCACCCCTCCCTATCTTGGATCTGTCCTGGCCAGCCCCCTGCGCATCACCCCTCTTGGCTGGGGGCTCGGAGGCAGAGGGCAGCTCCTGCATTGGTGGCTCCATGACATGTCGGCGGGTGTCCGCAGGGGAAGCCAATGAAGCCAGCAGTCACCAGACACCGACAAAAACTGTAAGTGTTGGCATGGGTGGGGTGTAGAGCAATTACTCTACTCCAGAAATCTCCTGCCACGTTAACTTACCTTTCCATAATCTAGACTGCCACAGACTTACACCATGCATTCTTAGAGAGATTATGTGACCACCAGCCTTTTCACCATCTTAGGGACCTCCACTCCCAGTCTGTCCGCAGGAGAAGCCAATGAAGCCAGCAGTCACCAGACACCGACAAAAACTGTAAGTGTTGGCATGGGTGGGGTGTAGAGCAATTACTCTACTCCAGAAATCTCCTGCCACTTTAACTTACCTTTCCATAATCTAGATTGCCACAGATTTACACCATGCATTCTTAGAGAGATATGTGACCACCAGCCTAAACCTATTAATGGCTGGACAGCAAATATTGCATGCCTTACAATGTTAATTAGTACCATACCCAAACCGAACTATGCAGATTAACCTGTGTTGCATCTAGAAAGAAATGTGATTGTTAGCATATGCCACACCTAGATGGAATTCTCAAGTTTAGCCTGCATCGCATCTAGATAGAATTGTAAATGTTAGCCTGTGCCACACTTAGAATCCCCAACCTAGCCTGCGTCGCATCTAGCTAGAATTGTAAATGTTAGCATGTGCCTCATATAGATGGAATTCCTAAGTTTAGCCTGCGTTGCATCTAGATAGTAATGGGATTCAATGATTGACATATGATTCGCCGGCCAAGCCTGGACCAAGCCTGCAATCATGAATCTACTCACTGACAATTTCTCCCCTCTTCATACACCTCTCAAACTCTAAACCAGACCCCAAGCAAGCGTTGCTCATCTTTCAGAGGTCGAGAACATGTGATACTAACTACTATTTAACCTCGAAAAGAAATCTTGTGTGAGCTGCTCGTGTTCCAGAATTTTAAAACAGACCAACTTGCAGACCAACAACCTTCTTTTCTGTAACAGTTGTCTTGGCCTACAGGCTGCACACACAGCTGAACATTAGGCGCGTTAACCCCGCTGGCTATCTCAGCAGCTGCGCCGATGCACCAGCGCACCTTGCTGGATCTGTGCTTGCCCTGCGTTGCTAGTTCATGTTCTCCAGTGCAGAGCCGCCCTAGACCTGGCCGAAGTCAGGGTTCGGGCCACAAAGCTGTGCAACATAGAACGTGTTTACATACAGTATAATGCCCCAATCAAACTTGAAAATCATTTGATGAAACTCTCAGATGTTTGCGGCTTTCGCATTACACACCACATGGATCTCTGCCACAGGCTCACAACCCACTGAGCTATCACATAACACCTTGAGAACAGGCCACTTTACTGGAGCCGAATTTCCCATATCTCTTTCGATATATATATTAAAAAAGAACACCACATTACAGTCTTGGATCTGCTGGCTTGGAGTGACAATCACTAACTCGAAACAGGAATCTCCATGCATGGCACGTTGCCTCTTATCTGCTCTGCTGCTTGCAATTACTGAGAGGATGTCGTAAACTTGAAAGCTCACTGCATGTCTCCTTAAATCCTGCATTATCACAAACAGGGCTCACAATGAAGAGCCAAATCAACGGGGCCAGAAAGGCTTCTATGCCAAAATATCCTACACTTAAATGTGTTAAAACAAGAGATAAAGCAAATGTTGGCAAAAAAACACCATTCTAAAAGTGCCAAAACGTCAAAGGGGAAGGACGGTTTACTCCCAGTACTTTGTAGTTCAGAAACCAGATGGAAGCTAGCACCCTATTTGCAATCTACGCAAGCTAAACAAGTGTATCTAAAAAACAACGGTTCAAAATGGTAACTCTGCAACAAATTATACGAGCAGTGCCACAGCATGACTTCCTAGCGTCCTTAGAACTAAAAGACGCACGTATCAATACACCAGAAACATCGAAAGTACTTGCGTTTCACAACAGGATAACAGCCCTATCAGTTCAATGTTCTCCCATTTGGGCTAAAATCTGTCCGCACATCCACATCATTGTGTGGGTGGGCCACCGTTGCGGCCCCGGCGGGACAGAGACAGGACGTTACGCAGGGGCGGGACCAGGGCTGCGGCAGTTGCCGCGTTTGTAAGAATAAAGTAAGTTATGTTTGAGCTGGGCTCTGTGTCCATTATTGCTGCGTGTGCCGCGGAACCCCAGAGAGGTTCTAACAATGGCGAAGAGGGGCAACAACCCACCCGTGCCCGCATGAGGCCTGCTGTCGGGCAGTGAAGCGAATCGGTGCGCCTACGACGGAGATGAGGAGTAGCACGAGCCACACACATAAGTTCCAGTGCCAGCCTGCACTCCCACGGACCCGCTGCGACACACAGCGGAACGCGGGACATCTGCAAAAAGAAAGTGCGACGCCCAGCGCAGGGTGGAACGGCTCGGCAGCAGAGCAGCTGAGGAGTGGGAGAGCACACGGATCGAGAGGCAGACACACACCGGAGCAAACGGGTAATACAGAGTTCCCCAAGCACCTCACAAAAATCAACTCAGAGAAGTGAAGCAAAGAGGAAAAATAATAAAAAGGATCGAGCTGATAAGCTCCAAAGAAGCTCAGCCACGAGCCATCAAGAGGTTCATACACCCATGGGAGACACAAGATAAAGAATCCAAGGAAAATAAAAGGAAGAAAACAGATAACCAGCAACATAACGAAGATTGAAGGTACAAACAGGGCAGCCATTAAATATCCGGCACTAAACAGACATCTTCTGACACTACCCCTCTCGCAAGCATTTCTGACCCAGCGCTAGCAACGTCCTCAGGGGGAGCAGACAACTCACAAGGAAATGATCAACAAACACAAATCATGCACATGCCAAGCTCTTTTTAAATACGGGACACCTCGAATTTAGGGCCCCGCTGGGTCACGTGGCTCTGAGACTTTAAATTATATGCGGGAGCCATAGGCCTAACGGATGACGAAAGGCTCAAGAACACGCTCTTTATGGCAGTAGGGCCGGCGGTTGCGGGTGAACTATTAAATGTAGATACCGTGACATTTGGAGAACTCCATGCCAAACTCTCAGAATACTTTGCACCACACACTAACATTGTCTACGAGCGCCACATATTTCATACGACCAGACAAGAGAAGGGCGAATCCATAGACAATTTCGTCATGCCTCTCCGCATCAAACTGAAGTATTGTGAGTTCCACAAATATTCAAATGAAGAAGCACTCAGATCACAAGTAATTGCAAGATGCATCTTTCAACCATTTCGCAAACAACTGCTACACAAACAGAGGTCATTAGAAAAAATTTTAGCGCTGGCCCGCATGGAAGCAGCGGTGGACTCACAACTCGACAACCTCGGCAAAATCTCTATACAATAGCCTACAGACAGACCTGACACCATTAACAAACTGTACGCAACCCCCAATCAAGGAGGGAAGCGCCTTGATGCCACATGTTACAAATGCGGATACAACAATCCGCCGCATGCGGGGGAATGGACCATTACAGGACAATGCGCAAATATGCACCAGGACCCTCTCCAGGAAAACAGCGAGCTCAAGAAAGGCACAGAAACACCGCCAAAGCCCACCAAGCTCTAGAGGGGAGAGCAAACGCACAACCCCAAGGAGAGAAGACAGAGACCGGAGGAGCTTCTACCCACGAGAGGGCAGGCGACCGCCAGAAGGAGCTAGACGCTCCCCAAGAAGACGTTTCGTCAGGTACATTGAGATGCAATCCCCCACCAGCAGCAAGATCCCATCCTCAGAAGAAGACCAGAGGAAAAAGGAATACGTGTGGGCCCTCAACAACACCACAGCCACCCAACACAGCCCAATCCTCACATTGCATGTTAACAACACCCCGCTAAAATTCCTGATCGATAGCGGGGCAACGGTCAATATCATTAGTGAACAAGCATATGAGTTGCTAACACCGCCACCAAGAATCAAGAAGGCCTCCGTGGACATATATCCCTATGGTGCCACATCCCCTCTACCATGGAAGGGCACAATCACGGCATGATGCACTCATAAAGAGCATGCAGCAAAGATTCCCCTACATATCCTGAAAACGGAGGCCAACAGTGGTTGCATTCTAAGCTTTAGGACGGCAGTGGACATGGGTCTGGTGCACATATTGTACCAATTGATGGCGCACAAATATTTTGCAAAACCGGAAGCGATCGAACAAACATTCCCCAAATTGTTCACCGGTCTCGGAAAACTCAAAAAACAGAAAGTGCACTAACCCGTCAGTCAAACCCATAGCTCAACATTACCGGGGCATTCCGATCAATATTCAACGGCAGGTGAAGGACGAACTGGACAAACTCATAAAAATGAATGTAATCGAACATGTCTGGGGCCCCACGCCCTAGGTGTCACCCATTGACCCCGTCCCCAAGAAGTCCCCAGACGGATCCATACGCTTGTGCGTTGACATGCGCAGAGCCAACGTTGCCATCGAGAGAGAGAGACACCAAGCACCCAGAATCACGGATATGATCCACCTCCTACACGAAGCGAAGATCTTCTCAAAATTGGATCTAACGAAGGCATATCACCAGATCGCAATTGCCCCAGAATCCAAATACATCACCACATTCGTAACCCACCTTGGCCTCTTCCAGTACATTTCTTCAGCCGCTGAAATTTTTCAAGAAGAAATACATCAGGTAATTCGACACGTCCCAAATTGCTTGAACTATTCAGACGATGTACTGGTATACGGTAAAACACAGGAAGATTATGACATGGCACTACACCGGGTATGCCAAGCCCTGGAGGAAGCAGGACTCACGCTAAACAAGGCAAAATGTGAATTCTCCAAAGGGTCCCTAAGGTTCTTTGGTCATATCTTTTCAGAAAAGGGAATGAGACCAGACCCTGACAAAGTCAAAGCCCTCAACTCAGCCACACCCCCCAAAACCACGACCGACTTACGCTCTTTCTTAGGGCTGGCCAGTTACTGCTCAAGATATCTGAAGGACTACGCCACTGTAAGTAACCCCCTGTGCCTACTTACATGCAAAGACACACCATTCATCTGGTCGGCAGTGTGCCAGAAAGCATTTGAGGCGATCCGAAACGCCATTTTATAAGTGGACGACATGGCTTACTTCGACACTCACCGGGACACTGAAATAATCGTCAACGCCAGCCCAGTGGGACTCAGTGCCATCCTCACCCAAAAAGACTCAGCAGAATCATCCAACATCCACATAGTGGCTTACGCCAGTAGGAGCTTCACCGCCACTGAATAGGCGTACTCCCAGGTGGAAAAAGAGAGCTTAGCAGTGGTATGGGCGTTCAAGTATTTTCATCTGTTCTTATTCGGCAAGGAATTCATGATACCACCACCAGGTACTGCTCACCATCTACGGCGACCCCAAAGCAAGAATGCCCCCAAGGATAGCCAGATGGCGTCTGCGTCTACAGGACTATAAATTCACGGTAAAGCACCGACCTGGCAAAGACGAGAATCCAGTGGACTACCTGTCCCGACTTCCAACGGCATCAACCAAGTCACAATCCACCATCGTGGACGCATACATAAACTCCAACCACTGCCGGTAGGATGGGCAGAACTGTCCACACATTCAGAGCTAGACCTGGCCTTTCGAATCGTAAGACACTGCCTGCAGACAAACAAGAGAACACTCATGAGACAGCAAGCAAGATCAGAGGGAGAAACAACACGTGAAGACGTTAAGTGGCTCGATCTGGTCAGCAATTAACTAACCGTAGTGGACGACCACATACTGCTAAAAGGCTGCAAAGTGATCATTCCAAGAACACTCAGAGAGAAGACCGTGCATCTAGCTCACGAAGGACACCGAGGGGTGGTAGCAACAAAGAGTCTCCTCAGGCAAAAGGTGTGGTTTCCACAGCTTGGCAGACTGGTAGAAGATATTGTAGTAGGTTGCCACATCTGTGCTCAAGTAGCACCACCTCCACACCCAAACCCACTGCAAATGTCATCATTACCGAAGCAGGTGTGGGAGGAACTCGCAGTAGACCTTTTTGGTCCGCTAAGTGACGGTACTCACATAGTAGTGCGCATCGACGAACACTCAAGGTTCCTGGATGCACAGATAATCGAAAACAGCTCAACATCGAGTGTCATCCCTGCATTAGATCGAATGCTGTCGGCATACGGAATCCCCAAGATCATAAAGTCAGACAACGGCCCCACATTCGCAAGCCACGACTTTCAGAACTTCGCCAAAAATATGGGTTTCCAACACTGCAAGATAACCCCTCGCTGGCCACAAGCGAATGGCATGGTCGAGAGATTTATGGCCAGCATCAAGAGGACACTCCAAATTGCCCACATCCAAAATAAACCTTTCGAGCAGGCCCTCAACCAACTCCTAAGAGAATACAGACACACACCACACAGCACGACGGGGGTATGCCCCACCGACTTGTTGTTCAGGGGGCCGATACAGATGAGGCTACCTGAAGATCCCAGGCCCCAAGAGCCGACAGCTCTAGAACAAGAGGCAAGAGTCAACGACAAAGCAGGAAAGGCAAAAATGAAGGAGGCCACAGATCGGAAGAGACAAGCCTGCGAGAATCCCATACAACCGGGAGATGAAGTATGGCTTTGACAACCAAAGAACAGAAAGGAAGACATCACATTTGCACCCACTCCACTCATCGTGACACACAAAAAGGCACAATGGTCACGGCACAGAGAAATGACTGCACGTCAGTGACCCGAAACATATTGTACTTCAAACGGGTGACGCCACACCAGGGAGAGGCCTGGCAAATGAACAGAAGACAGGTTGCAAGATGACACTTATATCAAGGAGATGGGGAAGAGTCTGAAGGTGAGCAAGACACTGCACTGCAGACAATTGAGGGGGCGACCCCTCGTAACTCAAGGCGACCTCAGAGAAGCCGCATGAAGCCGCTTCGCCTCATAGAGGAAATGGGATAAAGCAGCAAGAATGGACTAGCATGTTAAAAAGTGGGGAGATGTCCGCACGTCCACATCGTTGTGTGGGCGGGCCAACGTTGCGGCCCCAGCGGGACAGAGACAGGACATTATGCAGGGGTTGGGGAGGTGCAGATCCAGGGCTGCGGCAGTTGCCACATTTGTAAGAATAAAGTAAGTTGTGTTTGAGCTGGGTTCTGTGTCCATTATTGCTGTGTGCGCCACAGAACCCCAGAGAGGTTCTAACAAAATCTGCCCCAGGAATGTTGACTAAGTCCCTGGTACCTGTTAGAGCGGCCCTCCGGAAGAGGGGCCATCACTTCTATCCTTATGGCGGCAAATGGCTGGTGCAGGCACCAAACCTCACAGCTGCACGCATATCCATCCCGGAAACCAAGCAATTTCTGCAGCATCAGGGATTCAGTTCTTAACGTCTGTGTGTTCTACAAACGCTCCAATCGCTGATTCCTTGGTTCAACTCAGGAGCACAGTTAAGTATCAGACAGTGTATGAGAATACTTTGGACAATATCCTCCTGCATTCCACTAATACCCCACTGCAGGCTCAACATGTGCTTGCTACAAGAGTTCCTCACAGTCAACTGATCCCAGATCACGTGAATCATGCAAACGCTCACACGTCACTTGCAGTGGTGGGCAGCACCCAAAATATCCCTAGGGGGTGCCCATTCCACGACCCCGTTCCATACAAAACCCTTATAACTGATGCATCCCTGTAGGGGTGGGGAGCACATGTGGGCTCCCTTCACATCAAGGGCAGATGGACAATGGAGGAGACCAGTCTCAACATAAATGTCTGGGAGCTCAGGGTGGTGGGCTGTAACCTAAAGTCGTTCCTACGAATATTCAATGACTCCACAGTCAGGATCCTCACCGACAATACAGCAACTTTCTACTATATCAGGAAGCAGGGCGGAACAATGACGTCAACGCTATCCCAGGAGGTGCAGCGGATTTGGCACTGGGCCATCTCCAACAGGATAATGCTGCAAGCCTTTCACCTGCCAGGAGGGAACAACAAAATTGCGTCAGCCTCAGCAGAGCGACCAGCAAATCCCACGAGTGGGAGCTGGTCGACAGAAAATGAAACATTCTTTTGCCCATTCGCGGGCGGCCAAAAATCGACTTGTTTACAATAAGGCAAAACACAAAATGGGTAAATTTTTCCAGCAGGGCACACCAGCGAGGGTCAATGGGGAACGTGTTCTCGTTCCATTGGACGGGCCTCTTCACCTATGCCTTCACACCGTTTCCAGTTCTCAGGAAAGTAGTACAAATGATACAGACATACCCATGCAAGGTTATACTTATAAAGCCCAATTGGACGAGGCAGACATGTTATTCCGACCTCTTGCAGTTGTCCAGGGGAAAACATATCCGCCTACACGATCGGCCAGAAGTAATCTCACAAAACCAAGGGAAAGTGCTACACTGCGTCCCGACAACACTCAATTGACAACGTTACTCTTGACTTCAGAGAATTCAGCCAGTTCATCATTTTACAGGAATGCGCAGACATTCTGAAAGCTGCACGAGCTCCATCCATGAATCGCTCCTACCAAAGTAAATGGAAAAGCTTCTGTGCTTGGTGCACACAGCAACCAGATATTCAGCCCCTGTCAGCAAGTCCAGAAGCTATCCTTTCATACCTTTAGTCTTTGGCACAAGGAGGACTTTCCTACACTTCGATTTAAGTGCACCTGGCAGCCATCTCCAGAGAAGTGCACCTGGCAGATATACCAGAGAACTGAGGAAAACATCCCTTTTCAGTGATCAACTAATAAAGCATTTTCTAAGGGATCCCAGGTAAGAATTGTGTGGCTTTCTTCATTCAGGAGGAAACATGAGTAAATGCTTACTAATGCTGTCTTTATTTCTCCTCTCTCCAGGTTATGGTATTCCAGGATGCATGCGGTGCCGGATGATGGACTTCGTACCTTCAGGTGAGTGGAACTGAAGTCGGCGATGGATTGAAGACAGGGTACTGTTCCAGGTAAGTTTCATAGTGTTCTTTCTCTCTCTGCAGGTCCTTGGTTTCAGGTAAGCTGGCATCAAAGAACTGGACACTGTGAGCGTTACGCTGCCCACAGCAGAATAACGCAAAGCATGTTCTGCTGTTTGGGTGCAGTTTAAATAGTCTCAGCTAAAGTAGTCCAGGTAAAATAGTCCCAGGCCTGCCACACCGAAAGTAGTCCAGGTAAAGTAGTCCCAGGCCTGCCACACCCAAAAGACTAGACCGCATAGCTCAGTTCCTTGTAACTGAGCTATGTGTGTGCCTCCATGTTGGCTGAACCCCCCCCCCAAGTTAAATAGCCCCAAGTAAATAGTCCCATTCTAATGTTGGTCTTCATGATGGTTATGAGCCTGGCACCAAAGGCGCCATGACTGACTCCGAGAAAATCTTGCATGAGGTTTTAAGGCCTTTGACCTGGCCCTAACTGGAAGGCTGACTTGCCAGTGAGGGCCCTGGGCAAGGGTCATGACAGGTGTCAACCGGGTACGTGGCCTAAAGCCTATCCTTCATTTGGGCAGGGCAGCTTCCCGCTGCGTCCGTATGGCAGGGCATGCAACGGCTCCAGCAGCCGCCTGCTACCCCGTTAATATCGCCTACCACCCCTCCAGCCTGCGAGGACAGGTTTTTTGAAAGGTTCCTCTGTCTCATGAAATCTCCTCGAATGGGGTCATCCGCAGGGACACCATCAGGGCCATGCTTCTGCCAATGGCCCCACGGGCACCCCTGGTCCCTGTACAGCCTCCTTGGCCCACACTGGTGCCCGACCAACCGGTCCCCCAAGTGGACACAGATGAGGAAGAGGACACGATTCACTGTCATCAGCCAAGGCCTTCCATGGGCGTCTTGCAGGGCTGGCAGAGTACTTGGGCCTTCCTTAACCCGATGTCGAGCAACCAGCAGAGGGGCTCCTTACTGAAGTCCTCATGCTACGTCCCGCAGCTAGAACGGGTATCCCTATGCAGAAGAGCGTGGTTGCCTTGGCCAAAAAGGGCTGGCTCCATCCAGCCGGTCAACCGCCAAGTACAGGAAAATGAAAGGGGGTACACACTTGCTATCGGCCCATCCTCAGCCGCACTCCTCTGTGATTGCTGCGGCATCACTCTACTCCAAGCCTCAGTCGTCCTCAGCCTCCTCGTCTGCGGCACTGCTAGGCAAGAAGGAGAAGATCTTGGAGGCCTACGGGAAGAAGCTGTAGTTCAACACGTCACTGCATCTTCGTCAAGCCAACGCGGATGCTATGCTGGCAGCCGTTAACCAGAGGCTTTGGCGGGAAATTGCGGATTTTCTCACAGAGCTTCCAGAGCAGACACAATCACGATTCAAGGCGGGACTGGCAGAGGCCAGAGGCCAAGATGGTGACACCTTGGCCCACATTGACACCTCTGGCCTGGCCATCTGCATTGCCATGGACATGAGAAGAACAGCCTGGCTCTGTGCTACTAAATTCAACCGGATGCCCAGGAACGCATCTTAGACCTGCCGTTCGAGGGGGGTGACCTCTTTACCTCCAACACGGATGAGGAGCTGGATAAAAAGAAAAAATAGCTAGCTAACAGCAAAGTCTTTATCCATCCTTACAAAGACCACGCCCAAAATGTACACCCAGTCACAGCAGCGCTCGGACAAGAGGCATACATACGGAGGGTTCCGCGGCTTCCAAGAGCAGAGGTCCAGGCAGCCGGATAGCTCGCTGACTCAACATCGGCATAAGCAACAAAAAGGGGGGTGGGTAAGGGCTTTTTCCAGAACCCCTCCTCCGCAACAGCCTCAAAGGGAAAGAAGGCAGGACATGCCCCTCCGGGTCCATGTGTCTCCAGTGGGGGGCATGCTTGCTCTCCATGCACACTTCTGGCATCAGAATTTTGCTGACCCCTGGATCCTCTCCGTAGTATCCATGGGATACCGCCTACCCATCTTAGCTTCTCCTCCCTGTTCCCCTCCACTCCCACTGATTGGGACAGCAACTCTTTTGCCAGAGATCCGGTCGCTCATTGAGAGCTAGAAAGTGGAGTAAGTTCCAGCCTCCCAGCGGGGCTTGGGCTTCTACTCCAGGATTTTCGCCATTCAGAAAATGAACCAGACGGGCCTGAGAGTTGTGCTGGACCTTTCCACCCTCAACCTCTCCCAACCTCTACAAAAATTCAAGATTGCTACGCCAGCTTTAATGGCGGGGACATTGTGCAAGGGAGACTGGATGTGCTCCCTTGATCGAAGGACGCATACTTACCACGTCCCGATTTGGCAGCCCTATCGTTCTTTTCTATGATTCAGAATCATTGGCTATCATTTCCAATATAAGGTGCTCCCCTTCAACTTCAACTCGGCCCCCAGGGTCTTTACCAGGCTTATGAATACAGTGGCAGCCCACCTCAGGTGCCAGGGCCACCACCTCTAACCGTACCTCGATGACTGGCTTGTCAGGGCTTCATCTACGGAAGCGGTGCACCCCACTTCCCATCCTCTTAAGAATACACTGCACAATCTGGGCTTTTCGCTCATTCCCAAGAATTTGCAGCTGCACCCCATGCAGAGACTGACCTTCTTGGGGCTCATTTGGGACACATACTCCTAGAGAGTTTTTCCTTCGGAGGACAAGATCACGCCCATCAAGGGCCACTGTGCACTTCCTCAGCAGAGAAGTGACCCTCAGCCTGGTGGTACCAACACCTACTGGGTCTCATGGCAGCGGTTCTATTGGCCGTCCCCCACATGGGACTCAGGATGAGGAGGATACAACTGCATTTTGCAGCTTCATGGAATCAGGAGCAGGGCTCTCAGGTGAAGATGATGAACGTTCCTCCTTCTCTTCACCCGGACCTCACATGCTGGTCCAGGAACTGCAACCTGCAGATGGGAAAGCCATTCCGGCAATCTACCCCGCAGGTCACCATTACTACGAACTTCTCCCTCGCGGGATGGGGGGACCACCCTGGTGAAACGCTGCATCCATGGGACCTTGACCCGGCAGGAGCAAGAGTACCACATCAATTGGCTGGAACTGAAGGCCTTCTGGCTAGCGCTCAGAGCCTTCCTTCCGGTCATTGGGGGCAAGGTTGTCCTCATTCAGACAGACAATTCGACCAGCATGTTCTATGTCAACAAGCGGGGAGGCACCAGATCCCCTCCACTGTGCAGACTGTCAGTCAACATGTGGGAATAGTCCCTGGAAAACATCTACATCAGGCCTGTCCACCTCCCGGGGGAATCCATCCTGGAGGCGGAAAGGCTCAGCAGACTGGGAGCAGACAATTACGAGTGGCAACTGAATTACCTCATGCTGCAGGAGATCTTCAGCAGATGGCGACACCTGCAGGTAGACCTCTTTGCCTCCTGGGACAACAAGAAGTGCCAACAGCTCGCCTCCTGGCAGGGGCAGGGCTCTGGCTCCCTAGGTTGCGCATTTCATATTCAGTGGAACGGCATGACAGCATACGCATTCCCACCCACACCCTTGGTGCACAGGGTGCTAAGCAAGATCAAGGAGTCTCGCCAGCGTCATTCTAATAGCCCCATGGTGGCCTGCCAGGCCATGGTTTTTTAAGCTGCTCAGCCTCTTAAAGAGACCACCCATTCACCTTCCGACGGGCCCAGCACATCTGCTGGCGCAGCAGGGGGGCAGGTTCATCCACCCCGCGCCATAGAAACTAGCCCTCACAGCGTGGTTCCTGACCAGGTCATGCTAGAGCACCTCAGCCTTTCCCAGGATAATCTAGAGATCATACAGGGTGCAAGGAGTTAGGCTACCAGGACCCAGTATAAGAGCAAGTGGACCAGGTTCTGTCACTGGGCAGACTCTCCCGTGCATGTACGTTGGACGACGTGCTTTCCTTCTTGGTGCACCTCACACACTAGGGCGGGCAGGTAGATACTTGCTGCATGTACTTGTCAGCCATTGGGGCCTACAGAAACTCGGAGGAGGAGGTGTTCTCCTCTTCCAACCCGATTGTCAAGAAGCATTTGATGGGACTCGCCAGACTCTACCCACCCATCAAGAGGCCACA
The DNA here is from genome assembly GCF_040938575.1 of Ambystoma mexicanum. NCBI lineage: Eukaryota > Metazoa > Chordata > Amphibia > Caudata > Ambystomatidae > Ambystoma > Ambystoma mexicanum. Next base: position 1,047,892,567 of record NC_090926.1, read on the forward strand.
CCCGGTATGGGACCTCAACAGAGTCTTGGGTGCCCTGGCCCACAAACCATTTGAGCCTATGGCATCACCATTAAGACGGCCTTGCTATTTGACCTCACCTCGGCTTGCAGAGTCAGTGAAATCCAGGCGTTGGTCGCCTCAGAGCCTTATACTACTTTTCACAAGGATAAGGTAGTCCTGCGGACACATCCAGCATTCCTACCTAAGGTGCCTTCCGCGTTCCATCTAAACAAAGAAATAGTGCTACCTATGTTTTTTGCCGAACCTAAAGATGCGGCACAGAGAGTTCTGCACTGGTGTCAAGTGTGCCCTGTAATTCTACTTGGACAGGACCAAGGGCTTCCGCAAGTCGGACGCACTGTTTGTCACCTTTGGCGGATCAAGACCGGGGTATCACGTCTCCACGGCCCCCATAGGCCGTTGGATGTCTCGGCCATCAAGGAAGTATACGAGGGACAGCATAAGCCACTTCCGGCCAACATGATGCACGCCCACGTGATCAGAGCATTCCAGTGGCATGTCCCCTGGCAAGTCATAAGCAGGGCAGCCACCCGGGCCACCCCATTGGCTTTCTGAAAGCATTACTGTTTGGACGTCGGCTCTAGATCAGATGCAGCTTCCGGACAGGTGGTTCTTAGAAACCTGTTTGCTTAAGGAGGGTCTCCTCTCCACCCTGAGGCTACACTCAGTTGTAATCGCCCATGCAGTATGGAGGAAAGGGTACGGGACGCAAGAGTAATTATAAGTTACTCACCATAGTGACTAACGTACTCTTAATCCTTAGTCCCCTTTCCTCCATATGGACCACCATCCTACCCCCTAATAAAACTGGTGTCATTAGGCAATGTTAAATCTATTTTTTGACGCGACGCATCTATGGGGACTGAGGAGTGGCACCGGAGGGTGGAGTCAGGGCAGCACATGCTCCCAGGGCTGCACCCCCACGCACCTCTAAATTTAAAGAGGAAGAAAGTTTTTTCTGGTGAAAAAGGTTCCCTCTCCCGTCCCTTGGAAGGGATGCCCCTGCAGTATGGAGGAAAGGGAACTAGGACTAAGAGTATGTTAGTCACTATGGTGAGTAACATATAATTACACACACGTCCCGTCCCCTTTCCTCCATCCTTGTTGGCGTCCCCCATCACGGGAACGGTACTGGAACCTTTGGCACCAAAAAATGGATCTTCCCCTTTAAATTAAGTATAGCATTCAGGGGCACGGCCTCGGGCGTCGGAACACCCCACCGAAGCCCCACCCTCTGTTGATTCACCTCAGTCCCTTTCTCTGCATGGGCGGTGTCGGACATGGCAGCCAGCGCAAAGACTTTTTTGGCTTTCTGCTTGCTCCCCGTTTTGTTTTTTCAATCTTACACTTTACTTCCCTTCGGGGCCTCGCCTCGCCCAGTGCTTGTTGGCCGCAGATGTATTCATAAGATGTGCCTTATGCGACCGCTCGTTCCCAGCCTCGGGCCCCCATGCAATCGTTCTTGAGTGTTTGGGGCCCAACCACCATTGGGACGCATGTTCGGCTTGGAGCTCTCTTGATGTAGCGAAAGAGAAAAGAAATAACAATCAGTGAGCTGCTACAAGTGTGGCCAGTTACCATGTCAACTGGATATTCTGATTCCAGCACAAAACCATTTCTCTCTTTTCTTTGTAGCATTGATTTTGGCCATATTGACCAACATTTGCCAAACCAATGAAACAAATGACAGCTAAACAAAATACAAACAACGTAAACCACATCCACTATGGCAGTGTGTTTTCTCCATGACATGACTTGACTGATAGTGAGCACATTGGCCCTCATTACGAGTACTGCCACATTAGCACCAAATTACAGGTCACCAAAAATAGGCAGTAATTCTGCCAACAGGGGGCGGAATTAGCCCCAGTGGTAATAATGCTGGTGGAATAAGCACCAGAAACACAAATGCTAATTCTGACATATTATAAGTGGAAATACCGCTGAAATGCCACCAAAAATGGTCAGTAATTCAGTAATCCAGGTGATATGTATCAAGCACAAATGCCAATAATAGCCTCCAAACGTGGATTTAAGGCCCACACCCTCCCCAAAAACACTTCCAAGCAACATGCAGCCACAACCAGACGTGAGTTATGGCATCCATAACCTGCTGTTGGTTATTGCGCTCCAGACATATGCAAGGGCACTACATGGCCATACAGGCAGTACAAAGACGGAGGAGACTTGTGTTGCGGAGGCCGGCCATACCATGTGCCTGTCTGTCCCCCTGGACTCTTGACTAATGGACAATTGGTCTTGTTGTACTGCTTTGACAGGACCATCATAGCAGACCTGCTGATAAATCACCAGAGCGCCATACGCATCAGAACTGAAATCTCACGACTGCTGAAGTTGGTGTCCATCCTCCACTTCTGCTGTAGATGCGCATTCCAGCAGACTATGTGGATGCTGCATGGCATGCCCCAGTCAACATTCTCTATCGGGCATTCCCATAGACACATCTCGCTGCCCACCACCCAGACCCAAGTGCATGCAGCAAAGGCACCATTCTATGCCATAACCCATTTCCCTAATATGATTGCAGCACTTCATTGCACACATGTGGCATTGGTAACTGCCCCCCTCCTTGGGCAGTGGAGCTTGAATAAAGGAATCATAAACAGTACCATTCCATGAACATCCAGATGACCTGTGATGCAAATCTGACTATCAGACATTGCTGTACACTTTTCCCAGGTTCCACACATACTTGCATGGTCCTTGGGAGTAGCATCCTCCCTGCATATATGGACACACACTGAGAACAACATACCTGGCTCTTGGGTAAGTTTGACATCTGATAATAATGACGAACAGAGGCGCACATGTAGACAGGCATGAGGTCATATGTGAGGAAACAAGTCCCAACTCAATAGCCCATGGCCAATAATCCAACTAACACTGGCCACAGGGACACCGGAGAGCATACTACATACTCCTGCTTGTTCCCACTCACAGCCGCTACAACCCCTCCACCTCCTCCCCCACATGCAGTACAGGGAATCAGCTCTACAAATACGTGGGCACACAAAGGCCATCAGCACAATAGTGAATGAAATTAGTATTTAGAAGAAAAATGGTAATGTTGGCCCCTCTCTTTCTCACCTTTTGTAATTGAGCGACTCAGGCTATCCGCTGCTACTGTGGTTGATGAAACCAGTGAGGAAACCTGGGACACTGCAGAAGACAGCCTACAATGAGGCACAAAAGAGGGGCAAGACAAACATAGAATGCACGTTTGGACTACTTAAGGGAAAGTCAAGGTGCCTCCAAAAGACCGTTGGGGCACTGATGTATACTCCAGAAAATGTGGGTAAAATTGTTGTCACTTGCGCTATGCTGCACAACATGTGCATACCTCAGAATATACCCATGTCTCCAGATGAGGACATTGCACGCCCTAAATCAGATGATGAAGAAGATGCAGGTAACAACAATAGACGTGAGGAATTGAGAGTATGACATATTGTCCAGCAGGCCATTATAACTAATTCTGAAAGCACACATTGACACCTATCACTGTACATTTAACAGCCATTGTATTCACATGTATCACTATAATGAAATGAGCACCAGATCCACTGGCTGTAGCAAAGATTGATTTATTGTACAACTGTGCACCTCATCCAAAACACAATGACCCTCCCCATGCACTCATCCCAACACCATGTGTCTCAAACACAACCCTCATCCCCAACACCATGACCCTCCCCACACCGTCATCCCCAACACCAGGGGCATAGGAGACACATAAAATCTGGGGGGGACAGGGGACATCTTTATTTATTTATTGTGTTTTAGTCAAAGAACTCGACTTTTCACAAAATTAGAATTAAAATAGAAGTATGTATTAAATTACAAATATCACTGTAAGAGAAAAGAAGAATAGAAAACAAGAAAATGAAAGGATGCAGCAGCAAAGAACATGTCTTTGTATGTTGTATTTCTGGATTTTACATTTGACTATGAGTTCATGGTAAGAGAGAGGAAATAACAATTGCTTCCAGTGGGCCACAGCTAGGACGCAAGCTCGTTAAGAGGCAGATCACCTGTAATTGGACCCCTGCCAAATAAAGGAGTTGCAGCCTTTTCTACCAACTGCAAGTTGCTACTTTTTTGTGTGGGGCTTGGAGACCTGTGTATCTCTTGGAATGGAAGGATGGGGGTTTCAAAGAAAGAGGACATCTTGTTTGTACCTCTGAGTAAACCCTGGTATGGGAGTAGAGGGACCAGGTGTGTGATGTTGCTGCTTTGACTGTCCTCCAGGAGTGCGGGGGGGTACAGCAAACAAGGAGAATGAGCGATCGCAAGCCCACCTCCTTATAAGCACTCCCCTCCCCAGGTCCGCGGCCGGATGCGTTGGACCCAGGGGATGCCTAGTAGGTGGGGTGTATATGAACCCGGGGGGTGGCCAGAGGGGCAGCCCGATATGTGGGCTGCCCCTCTAGCACCCCTGCGAAGGCCGGCCAGCCTCTCACGGTGAGTCTGGTTCCTCTTATTCCATCTCATGCTGGCTTCAGAGCCTAGCCTTTCTTTGCCTTTGTAATTCTGAATGCAGAGCTGGACTCTGTTCCTTTCTTGTTTAACATTTGCTGCAAAGCCTGATCTACTTGAGTCTCTCATATGTTACTAGGACGGCAGAGCATGGGTCCTCTGCCCTCTTACATTATTCAAAGAGCCCCTCTGGCCTTTCTTTGCCTCTCCCTTGTCTCACTGCTTGCTTGCTTAATATATAACTCCTTGCTTGAACACTCAACATATTCTCCCTAACACAGCAATGGCAGCTGCAGTCTGTCTTAACTTCTATTTGTTCCGTGTCTTGAATTGGCCTCTTATTTCCGCTTTTCTGTCTGCAGGGGAAAAGCATTTGTCAGTCACTGCCATGATGGTTTTACCTGGCCATAAGAGGGCAACAGCTAGCCAGTATTGGAAGAACATGGGCATATTATGCCAGAGGCTGGCAACTGCCTTCCTAATGCCTACACAAGAGACACAATTCTTGCCTTTGTTTCTAACAGTAATTCAGTGGATGAAGAAACACGAGAACACACATATTGCTTATAAATGAAGGGGATGATGTCACACTTGGTTAAGACATTTTGATCACCCCAGGAGCTCATTTCCAGCTGCAATTAAGCGATTACCTTTTAGACTTCTGGCTTTAAATAACAGTAGTATCACCTGGAAAGCACAGAGGTTGCTCAACAGGGTTCCTCGAGCACAAGGGGTACCCTACTCGTGGGCATGGATGATTGGAGGGCATTCTTGTCCTGGTTTGGAGCCTGGCCCCTACAGCCATGATGTGGGGAGGGGCCTATTACTTTTGGTTGTACGTACCCTTTGAGCGTGGGCAGACATTGCCTCCTGCTTTAGCCCACTAACCACTCTGCTTTGAAACTTTATCACACATGCCTGTCAGGTGGCATGTAACTCAATGCTACTAATGTTATCAGCCTCAGAAGTCTGGAATCTTTTGCCACATCAACTAGGGTACAGGCTTGCCACCTGAGACTTACCCATATCTGAGTCGGCATGTGTCGCACTGTGGGGAAGACGCACACAGAAAGAGCAGGGCACAGTGCCCTTGTGGGTTTTTCACACTTCTTCCTCGGGGTGGGCACAATTCACTCCACAGAGAAAGTGGCACATGATGGGCAACATTCTCCCACTTTGACAATGTCACCCAAATAGCGAAATTGGCCATTTGAAATACCCCTGTCGACTTATTATTGCTCAATCACGCTGATTTAATGCGAGATGGCAATTAAGGGCATTTGCCAACGCACTCAAGAAGCACAGGACACCCTCTTACTTGCGACATGCCATGCTCACTCATTCTGATCACAAATTGCCATTTATCTGGGGTCATGTTAAATATATGTATGTATTTATTACATGTGTAGCATCACACAAAACCCCCAAGCATCAAGGCACAAAGTAAACTGCATGGAGTGGAGCACTTCCATTGGTGCACGTTTTTACTTTTCCGCCACAAAATGGAAGATTTTAGCATAGCAGGCAGGTGAAATCAGATTGGTTTTTCTACCACTTTGGAAGAGTGAAAATACCTTGCACAGTTAACGATTGCTGGC